>NW_017616704.1:3101962-3214462 GCF_001879475.1 Ipomoea nil | reverse complement strand
AGGCCTGTCCTTCGCGATCCTCCCATGTCTGTGGAAGATTTACTTTTCAGGCCATGGCAGGAATCTCGCTCTGCCCGAGCGAGATTGATGGGATCTTTCACTGACGCAGATTCCTGACTTTATTCCTTCCCTTCTTTTCTGCCTAATGATGGCAGTTTTGATTCTGCCCCGCGATTTGCTCCTCAAAATTTGCTTGATCTGGCTATATATAGGGCTTCTTCTTACTTGCCCTCCTCACTTTTCTTTCTCGGTACCATTTGCGGCCGCTATTTCCCTCTTCCATTTGACATGAGCTACAGAGTCGGTGACCGGCGTTTCTCCATCGGTGACTCCGACTCAGACCCCATCGTAGTTCCCCCAGACGTGCTGGACGTGATTCCGGTGGACTCAACCAACCTGCGAGTGGAACCGGTGATAAACGAGTCGTCGTTGGACGAGGAGGAGGTGTGGGAAGTTCCACCGCTCTTCGGGGTTGCCATGTCCCCCAGTGCTCTTGAAACACCTCTTCAAATGATTGACGACGGGGAGCCGCTGGTCTATGTGGATGACGTGCCGGACCCGGATCCGACTCCGCCTCCTTTCCAGCCCCGACTGTTCCTGGAAGGTCCATCTCCTTCTGCTCGCCCGACCAAGGAGAATTCCAAACCGTTATTCCGCTTTTTATGCTTCTCAGTTTGTACCGCGACTTGTGATGTAGGCCTGTCTGCCTTGATTAATAAACATTCAGTTCTGTTTTCCTTGTCTTTGGAGAAAGAATCTTGTTTTGCCGTTTTTTAATAGCTTTTCCTTTTCGAGGGTCTTCTTGATTCTGTGAAGGATCGGAAACCCTACTTCTTCTTTGTTTGCCCTTCTTTCTCTCCTTTTACCTTCCCGACCATGTGGCCGGCTACTCTCTTCAAACCCTGCTCTCGGCGAGCTATCTTCACTCCCGAGGCGGACCCGGGAACCAGGTTTTGAAGAGGATGTGACCCTACTCCGCCAAACATTGGTCGCGACTGCGTGCCATGGCGAAATGGGGTCTTCTGCCTACTGGGGCAGCCACCACAGGTATTCTTCTACTAGAACTTTTTTTCTTTTGCCCTTCTTCTCAGCCGAGTGACTAGTTTTTCTCTCCCTTCGTATGTGCAGGTCTCGACGACTCCGCATCCACTTCTTCTAAGGAAGCTGAAGTTCCGACCGACGCCATGGCCGACCGTGCGGAAAAAATGAGGCGCCGACTGACACAGCGCTCAACTGGTACCCTGTCGGCCTCCTCCTCGCTCCCTCTCCCGGTGCCTCGTGCTACTCCACCTAGAAAAGTGGTGGACCTGTCGACCTCACCGTCAGCTTATCCTTCCCAACTTTCACTGTAACACCCCGTGTTACGAACCCTAAACCAAACTAATTAATTAATTACTTACCCTAAAAAGGGAATTAAAATCCATTAATTAGCTAAAAAGGGGTCCACCATAGTCCATGGACCTTTATCCCTAAAACCAACCCCTTAGTCCTATAAGGAATAGAATTGGCAAGCCCATACCATTTAGACCCTAATTAGGACTCTTAGATATATAAATAGGGGCATAGGAGGCACCTAGAACCCACACCACAATAACTTTCACCACACAAGAATTCCCAAGAATTGCCATAAGAGAAATCAAGAAAAAATAAATCTTAAAGAAAGACCCTTCATAGCCAAGGAATTTAATTAAGGCTAAGAGGTAACCCATGTCTCAACAAAACCTATTTTCCTTGTTATAATCTCCTTCTTTAGCTCCATCTATATGCTTGTGTCTTGATGAAATCCTTTATGATAATTGTGATATAATCTTGATGATTGATGGGATGATTTTATGTGTGATCTTGATGATCTTGATGATGATAAGAGGTTCTTGATGTTTATGTGATGATCCTTGATAAATCTTGATGTTTCTTGATGTTAAAGATAAACTATGACTTTGATGATTTGAATGGGATTAGAGCCCTAGGTTGAATTGGGAATTTGTATTGTGATATTCTTGATATATATTTGGGGGGGGGGGGGGGTGAATTCGCAAGTTCGGGTGTTGTTTATGTTTAGAAGTCATGATAGGATGTGTTCTATGTGATTCTTGCTTTTGATCCATTATTTGTCTACGAGGAGTCGTTATTTGCAATTAAAAGCGTCTAAGCATGGTTTCGGGTTCCACGGAGGATCCCGAGACGTTTATTTTGATAAAGAGTCAGTGGGGGGTAGGGGAACCCGCTGCCCAATGAAGACGCCGCCGGCAGCGGGCGGCAGACGGGCAAACGACTGCCCGCCGGGCACCTGCTGCCCGGAGGAGTATCGCCGGCAGGTGGCCCTCCACCCACCGGCTACCCGCTGGTTGTTGCCCACATCGGGACTTTGGCTTCCCCGTTTGATGTTCCCCAACTCCCCATGGTTTCCCAACAGACCTCGTTTGTCGTGCATGAGTCTAGTTTGAAGTTTCGGGTACCGTTCGTAGGATAAAAGAGTATTGTTTATTGTATGCTAGTTGAATCGGTAACCCGTTGGCCTTGGAGGAAGATGTATGAACCCCTTAGGACTATTCTTAGTATGTGGATAATCACGCATAAGTTTATTTATACGCTTTCCCCCTTCCCAATGTGCTATTATGTGTTACTACGTGTTATGTGAGAATGATACCCCAATTTGGTTGCGATCAAATTGGTTATTCTTGAGCTGCAGTTCAGAAGTTGGTTGCGGTCAAACTAGTTACTCATGAGCTGCGGTTCATTCTCCTGGCTGCGGTCAGTGATTCACTTCTTGGGCTGCGGTCCACATGGGCCTCGTGTGCTATGGTCCACCGACTGGACGCGCCAGGCGGTGTGTAGGGCCACTAGCTCGAGGAAGGCCATAGTCCACCGAATGATTGATCAGGCGGTGTGTAGGGCTATGGTCGGCTGCGATCTACCGAGTGTATGTGCCAGCGGTGTGTAGGGTCATAGTCCCCGAAGATCATCGCCCACCGAATGAGTCCCTCAGGCGGTGTGTAGGGTTTTGATCGATTACGACCCACCGACTGAGCTCGTCAAGCGGTGTGTAGGGTCGCAGTCCCCAAAAGAGGATCACAATCCACCGACTGAGCGGTTCAGCGGTGTGTAGGGCTGTGATCCGCCGTTGAAACTATCGACGGTCTATACGGTTGGTTGCGATCAACCCCTTCATACTGCGGTATGAGGTAGGGTGCTGCGGGGCCGTGTTAGTACTATATGTACTAACACTCATGTTCGGGGCATGCGATTGGTCCCGTGGCGCCACCAAAGTGTGCTTGTGTGACATGAATATGGATTGAACGATGATGTGAATGATTTGAAAGTGAACTGTGACCTTAGATACATGTTCTTTATGATATTATCTCTTTATAACTGATTATCCTTGTTTAATGTGCTTATCCCTACCTATTGAGTCTATTCCTGGTTTTAAAGCTAGAGTGTCTTAAGTATATATCTTCCTGCTTCAAAATGGTTTTCATATATCTATATATATATCTACCTATATTGTATTTCAACGCGTTGGAGTGGGTTACCAGCATCATTCGCTGAACAGATATATTTGGCTTTCAGGCACAGATGAGTACACCCCTTGCGCACTAGAGATCCGAAGCGTAGATTAGTTAGTTTTCCTTTCGGCCTGCGTGCCATGATGATGTATTGACATTGCTTTGAGGATATTTAGTTAGTTTAGCCTGTGCATTTGAGTTCTCCAGCTCAGATGTGGCATAGCACCCCGCACTCTTATGTTTAGTAATACTCCGTTTTGGGATTTAATGAGAATCTACCTTTATTATATAAGTTTTAAAAGTTTCAAAATTTTGGGGTGTTACAGTTGGTATCAAAGCCTAAGTTTGACCCTAGGGTAAAACTCTTAAGACCGGATTTTAGGACATTAGGCTTAAACTCTAGGAGTTCAGGAACATAGGATTCAGGAATCATAGGACGCGCTGTGAGATTGTGAGACCCCTAAACTTCCCCTCACCCGAATTCAAACTTAATTTAAAAGAACTCCCCCTTCGCTTATCACATCAAGGTAAAGGTGCAATATTCTAACTCGATATCACTATAAATATTAGCTCAGTAGATCAGCAGCATGGCACCAAGCAGAAGACAATCAAAGACTCCGGAACCCGCCACAGACGATCCCCTAACTCAAACTCTACAGCAACTAACCCAAGTCGCCCAAGCACTGAGCGACGTAGCTCTCCGCAACAACAGACCACCACCACCTCCACCAAACACAAACTCAGAAGTTGCCCGACAAGTTTCAAATTATCGACCACCCACTTTCTCGGGAGAAGAAGATCCTGCAATCCTTGAGGAATGGATTCGGACCTTCGACAAGATTCTGGGGTTGGTAGAATGCCCAGAAAAACGTCGTGTAGAGATAGCCTCATTCTACTTTGGGCACGAGGCAGACCTTTGGTGGATCCACGAGGGACCCACTTACAGACAGGAACCAGGGTTCAACTGGGAAAACCAGAAAACACGACTGCGAGAACGATTCTACCCACCACACGTAAGAGCATCCATGCACGAAGAGTTCCTCCACCTAAAACAAGGAACGACTACTGTCATGGAATACTATAAACGGTTCCTCGAACTGGCACGCTTTGCGCCAGAACTAGTCTCCACGGAGGCAACCAAAATAGAAAGGTTTATATCAGGCCTAAACTTCGAAGCCCGAAAAACACTAGTAGTAAGCGGACCCCGGACCCTCAACGATGCTTACTCCAGTGCCGCCAATCTCTATCGAATCCAGCTGCTACAACGTGGGGTTCAGGAACAGATTCAAAAAAAGGAACACAGGAGGTGGAGCACCACCTATAAAAAGAACGAGAAACGACGCCAACACAAAGCCAAGTAATCCAGCTGGCCAGAGAGCACCCCTAGGAAACCACGAAGCTAATACAAGGAGCTTCCCTTGCCAAAGATGCAACAAAGACCATAGAGGCAAAGATTGCATGGGAAACCCCTGGCGATGCTTTAACTGCGGAGGAGAAAGACATAAGTCCTTCCAGTGCACTCAACCCTCAAACTCGCGCCCTATAATCATTGGCTAACGCGGAGGCACAAACAATCAAGGGAATCACGGTGCCCCCGGAAAGGTGTTCGTCCTAAGCCGCACACAAGCTGAACTCGAGGACGAGGGCAACCTCGACGAAGGAAACATGGCCCCAGGAGACGAAGATCCCGCAAACCCACCAGAAGAAAACCAAGGAGACGAGTTCTGTTTAGGATGACTAGCGAATCCCCTGTAACCTCCCTCGTAGTAGAATTACTTGCTTAGATTAGCTACTCCGGAATTACTATAAATAAAGAAGCAAAATCAAAATAATTTAGCATAAAGAAAAAGGACTAGACTACCCCGAACACCCGCATCAACAACAAGAAGGACCAACCAAATCTTCTACCACCAGAAGACAAAAGAAGGAAAAAGCCAAGGAGTACACAACAAAAAAGACTAATGTTACTAATGGAATTGAACCCTAGACCTCTCACTTGTAAACCCAAGTCCTTAACCACTAAGCAACGAGTATTTCTTGAAACCTTAAGGGAACACTCCCTTCTTAAACCCCTACAAACCCCTAAAACCAACAAAATCCCCAAATCAAAAACCCTTCTTCTTCCTCCAAACACACAACTCCCTCTCTCTTCCTCTCACCCCCTCTCCACGCCGCCGGCACTACCCAAACCCGCCACAATAGCCACCACCAAGCAAACCACCAGCGACCACCCACACGGCCCACCTCCGCCGCCCGGAAGCTACCTGCGACGAACCCGCCGCCGCCATCGCCCGGAGGCCACCCGCGATGAGCCCACTGCCACGGCGAACCCGCTGCTCGCCCGGCCACTTCCCGCTGCCAGCACCGGCCACCTGCTCCACCCAGTCCCTCGAACCCTCGCCATCGACCCCGGAACAGCAAGCCGCGCCGCCTCCCCTCGCCGCCGGAAAAACCTCATCGAAGTTTCGCCGGAGTCTCGCCGAAATTCCGCTGGAGCCTCACCGAAAAAAGCATCACCCAAAATACATCAACTAAAGGAATCTCAAAATGCCGAAGAAGCCCGTTGGTATCCGAACCCCGGAATGGAACGACACCGATTACACGATAATCGGAAGTAAAGCCCTCGAACTCGACCAATTCTCTCTGGAGTTGGTCGATATACTTAAGTTTCAAGGATTCTTGGATACGTATCTCACCATCAAAGGGGATACATACCCCGAATTGGTGAAAGAGTTCTATCACCATTTAGTGGCCGTCAAGCGGGGTGATAAAGTGGAAATCACCGCTAGAGTCCGAGGCAAGGAGATAGTACTCTCCGAAGGCCGCTTAGCCAAACTCCTAAAACTAACCACCATAGGTGTGTCAGATTACGACCGGAAGCGGTGGATCGGTACCCAAGGCACAGGGTATATGGACTACCTCGGGTACCTACTAGGAAAGGAAGAAGGCTTCACCTCGGCCACCCGGCCTAATAGGAAATGGCTAACCGCTGAACAAAAGATACTAGTCATGATTGTAACTGATAGCTTGTTGCCTACAAACAACAAAAGCAAGGATGTGGGAAGCCTGGAGTGTACCTTTGCCTACTTCCTAAAACACAAAATCAAGTTCAATTTACCGGCTCTTATGTTGAAACATATGGAGTTTTGCAAGACTAGCAACCAGCTTAGTCTACCTTACGGGATGATCCTAAGTTGGATCATGGAGAAAAAGGGGGTGGACCTGAGCCACACAGAGATCAAACCCGTAAGCGGCGTGGTTTTCAATGCACAGAACCTCCGCCGCAATGACATCTACTACACCGAAGGGGAAGAATAAATCACTCTCGAGGAGGTTTGCCTTAAACCCGAAGAGGAACGAAGGGAATTGGTTGATCAACTGGATATCTCCAACAAAAATCTAAAACGGGCAATGCAAGAGTGTGGGGGACTGGAAGGAAATGAGGAACAAGAGGAGGATAGCGAACCTAACCCACCGGCTGAAATGAAGAATCCATCAACGAGCGCATCCTCGCACAGCTCACCTGGCAAAACCAAATCATGGACGAAGGGTTCTCGTACCTAATCCGCGCGTCGCGTGCACTAGACCAGAGGGTGGCAGCAATCGAGACTATATTGGGCACTCGCGGGACATCCAGCTCAGGAGCAGGAAACCAAGGTAAACCCGAACGTTCCAATCACCACCTCACCAGAAATCCAATCTATCCCAGCAAAGACAACACGTGGAGCCTCATTTCCTAATCAGGAGGCCAAAATACGTGACGTCCAGGGGCGAAGGAATGGATCTACGCACCGGTTTCGAGGACGAAACCTCTTGTAAGGGGGGGTGGGGGAGTGTAACACCCCGTGTTACGACCCATAAACCAAAATAATTAATTAATTACTTACCCTAAAAAGGGAATTAAAATCCATTAATTAGCTAAAAAGGGGTCCACCATAGTCCATGGACCCTTATCCCTAAAACCAACCCCTTAGTCCTATAAGGAATAGAATTGGCAAGCGCATACCATTTAGACACTAATTAGGACTCTTAGATATATAATTATAGGGGCATAGGAGGCACCTAGAACCAACACCACAATAACTTTCAGCACACAAGAATCCCAAGAATTCCCATAGGAGAAATCAAGAAAGAAGAAATCTTAAAGAAAGACCCTTCATAGCCAAGGAATTTAATTAAGGCTAAGAGGTAACCCATGTCTCAACAAAACCTATTTTCCTTGTTATAATCTCCTTCTTTGGCTCCTTCTATATGCTTGTGTCTTGATGAAATCCTTTATGATAATTGTGATATAATCTTGATGACTGATGGGATGATTTTATGTGTGATCTTGATGATGATAAGAGGATCTTGATGTTTATGTGATGATCCTTGATAAATCTTGATGTTTCATAATGTTAAAGATAAACTCTGACTTTGATGATATGAATGGGATTAGAGCCTTAGGTTGAATTGGAAATTTGTATTGTGATGTTCTTGATATATATTTGGGGGGGGGGGGGGGGTAATTCGCATGTTCGGGTGTTGTTTATGTTTAGAAGTCATTATAGGATGTGTTCTATGTGATTCTTGCTTTTGATCCATTATTTGTCTACGTGGAGTCGTTATTTGCATTTAAAAGTGTCTAAGCATGGTTTCGGGTTCCACGGAGGATCCCGAGACGTTTATTTTGATAAAGAGTCAGTGGGGGTAGGTGGGGGTAGGGGGACCCGCCACCTACCCGCTGCCCAAAGAAGACGCCGCCGACAGCGGGCGGCCGGCGGGCATGCGACTGCCCGCCGAGCACCTGCTGCCCGGAGGTGTATCGCCGGCTACCCGTTGGTTGTTGCCCACCTCGGGACTTTGGCTTCCCCGTTTGATGTTCCCCAACCCCTCGTGGTGTCCCAACGGACCCCGTTTGTCGTGCATTAGTCTAGTTTGATGTTTCGGGTACCGTTCGTAGGATAAAAGAGTCTCGTTTATTGCATGCTAGTTGAATCGGTAACCCGTTGGCCTAGGAGGACTATGTATGAACCCCTTTGGACTATTCTTAGTATGTGGATAGTCACGCATAATTTTATTTATACGCTTTCCCCCTTCCCAATGTGCTATTATGTGTTACTACGTGTTATGTGAGCATGATACCCCAATTTGGTTGCGATCAAATTGGTTATTCCTGAGCTGCGGTTCAGAAGTTGGCTGTAGTCAAACTGGTTAGTCATGAGCTGCGGTTCATTCTCCTGGCTGCGGTCAGTGATTCACTTCTTGGGCTGTGGTCCACATGGGCCTCGTGTGCTATGGTCCACCGACTGGACGCGCCAGGCGGTGTGTAGGGCCACTAGCCCGATGAAGGACATAGTCCACCGAATGAGTGATCAGGCGGTGTGTAGGGCTATGGTCGGTTGCGATCCACCGAGTGTATGTGCCAGCAGTGTGTAGGGTCGTAGTCCCCGAAGATCATCGTCCACCAAATGAGTCCCTCTGGTGGTGTGTAGGGCTTTGATCGATTACGACCCACCGACTGAGCTCGTCAAGCGGTGTGTAGGGTCGTAGTCCCCAAAAGAGGATCTTTATATATATCTACCTATATTGTATTTCAACCCGTTGGAGTGGGTTAGCAGCATCATTCGCTGAATAGATATATTTAGCTTTCAGGCACAGATGAGTAGACCCTGGAGCGCGCTAGAGATCCGAAGCATAGATTAGTTTGTTTTCCGTTCGGCCTGCGTGCCATGATGATGTATTGACATTGCTTTGAGGATATTTAGTTAGTTTAGCCTGTGCATCTGAGTTCTCCAGCTCAGATGTGGCATAGCACCCCGTACTCTTATGTTTAGTAATACTCCATTTTGGGATTTAATGAGAATCTACCTTTATTATATAAGTTTTAAAAGTTTCGAAATTTTGGGGTGTTACATCCACCTCCAGTCCCAACAGGGAGTCCAAGCTCCAAGTGTCCGCTGGAAGAACCGGACGTGCCTCCACCCAAGAAGATCCGGATAAGCTTGGAGCTTAATGAAGACGCCCATATATGGCAGGGTGATTACTCGGTCCAGAATTGGGCCGAGCACGTGCTTCTTCCGAAGGACTTGGAGGCGGCGAACAAGATGCAGGATGAGTACATCTTGGAGGCGTCTCTGCGCCAATCTTACCGTGTGAGTCTTCGATCCTCTTGTTCTTGACTTCTTCTTCCTTCTTCTGTCTTTTCTAACGCAGTTCTTTCCCCAGAACCTTGCTTTCCAGCTGGAGATGAGGAAGCGGATGCGGGCCCTTAAAGCTGGGATACACAGCCTCAATGTCCGCCTGCGTCAATCGGATGAGGCTCACTAAGAGGAGCAGGCGGTTTTTGCCAAAGAGAGGGACATCCACACAGCTGAACTCCTAAGGGTGACTCGCCTGCGGGAGGAATAGTGGGACAAGGCTGTTGCCGCGCGACCCCTCTTTCACTCCTGAAGGCTGGGGTCTCAAGCAGGTGAACGAGCCGCTGCCAGCGCCCGTGGCCGCGACCATAGCTTCCTCTCCATCTCCTCCAGTCCTGTCGGCGACGGATTTGGCTGCGCCGACTGGTGTGCCTCCACAAACAGAAGACCCTTCGACTGCCCCTCTAGTTGGACCATCGGCAGAGGAGCAGGTCGAGGGGGTTGAAGCCACAGCACCTCCTTCCGTAGCTTAGGTTTTTGTAGCTTCATCTCTTGTAAGGGCTGGTCCTCCCTTTGGACTTTTATTAATGAAAACATCTCTTTTGGCCCTCCGATCTCTTCATTTTATAATCAGCATAATCTTTTTTTATCCTTCGAATCTTGGAGCTTTTCTTGCCAAGTCCCTCAATCGAGGCGACTCCGTATGCTTCTCATGTCCTGAAACACACTTGAGGATGGGTGTCCTTGTGCCTCCACTATTTCTTTTGTTGGTCCCGATAAGGTGGTAGAAAGTCTAGAGGGGGGTGAATAGACATTCTAAGCTTTTTCAAAATTAAATTACTCTTTGGTAATTTCAACTCTAAGTAACAAGTAAATAGAGAAGTGTTTAACTTGAACTGCACAGCGGAATAAATATGTGTAAAGAGTTATGCCCAATCAATAATTGAATCACATGCACATGTAAGATAAGCTCAGATGATGTGTAAGGATGACAAGAATATCTTAAATATTTAACGGAGATGGTTCACTCAATATTTAACAATAATATTCAAGATTATAAATAAGACTTCGTGTCACGTCAACCGTATGATGAATGTCACATGCAACACGTCAAACTTGCTTAGAATAATTCAAATGTTAAGCATAGAAAGTTTGAGTTACATGCATACGTGAAAACACATTAAACCCGAAAGATTAAGATAGACAATGAATAGTAAACGGGTTAGTCGGATGATAAATAAATAAAGCGAATTATGTAAGTGCGATATGTAAATGAGAGAGGCAATTTATAGTGGTTCGGAAGTGGCGTAATCTTCCTAGTCCACTTTACTCCATTCACTTCTAGGAGTAATTCACTATTTTCCGCACACAGTTACAATAGTGAATAAGCGCTACACAAGCACTTCTTCCGAATGTCTTGCACACAGCTACACCCAACACCGAGTGTGTCGCACACAGCTACACTCAACTACGAGTATTTCGCACACAGCTATACTAACGCCAACTAAGTGTTTTGCACACAGCTACACTTAGCAACTGCGAATGTTTTGCACACAGCTACACTCACTAGAGTATTTTGCACACAGCTATACTCTTTTTACAATTACAAATACAAAGGTAATTGTATCTCTCTCCAACTAATTTTGAGACTATTCAGACTAAGTCTCTTTTCTAGATATTTCAATGAATATATGAGCACTTGTATTTCTAGAATTCGCACTTGTTCATCCGTGTGTCCTCCTCTTTTCTTCAAGTCTTCATGGCCTTTTATAGGAAATCAAATATATCCGTTGGAGTGGGATAATTTGATATTTGAATTTTGAATCTTGTAGCCTGATATTGTTGACAATGGTAGGTCTTCAATTTGATTTGATTTGATTGTCAACTTGCCTGACAAGATAAAATTTTATTTCAACTCTATTTTCAAGTTGTTTCTTAAAATATTATTATCTTTGTCAATTTTGAATTTCCAACGTATCTTTGAAATAAATCCTTCTGATAGAATTTATTTCTAGGATAAGATTTTATATTCATGTCTTCATAAATTTTACTACCGTTCTGATCATATCTTCAGGCAATTTTGGATTCTTGTGGCATGTGGGGTGAATCAAAATAAATTCCTTCGAATTTATCCATTTTCTGATCATCTTGCTTCTTTGCCACATTTTGCTTCTTGGAAGACACATTGTGCTCCTTTGGATATATCTTGCTTGTTTGACTTCGGCATTTCTTGCTTGTTTGACTTGAAACATTGTGCTTTTCTGATTAGGCTACATTGTGCTCCTTAAGGCACATCGTGCTTTTCTGAAACATTGTGCTTGTACAAACATTGTGCTTGTAGACATCGTGCTTCTTAAGGACATTGTGCTCCTTGGGAACATCTTGCTTGTACACATCATGCTCCTTTAGGACATTGTGCTCCTTGGGCACATCTTGCTTGTACACATCGTGCTTGTCCGAATTCTTGACTTGTAAAACATAAATCCTTAAGGGGAATCAATCTCGGGTATGATCGTTGTGAGTAAGGAGTTCTACCATTTCACCGTTAGGCTCATCCAATCATTTGTTGCAACGCCATTCTTTTATGCTTCTTTCCGGATGAATACTTGTAGGACCAAAATTAATTGTCCAAATTAATTTTGTTCTTCATGTAGTAGATTTTCCTTTGACTCGATATTCAGGATTATGATGCTTATACTAAAGACCAAAATTCTAAGGGGATCTAAAGTACATATCGCTCATCAAAACTTTATTACAAAAATATTCCTATTATCTTTCTTTTCTCGCCGAGTCCCTAAGTCGAGGTGACCCCTTAAGCTTTTTCTAAGAAACGTCTAGGGGTCAGTGCCCTTGTTTCTTTCCTTTCTTGCCGAGTCACTCAGTCGAGGTGACCCATTAAGCTTTTTCTATCTTAGAAACACTTTAGGGTTAGGGCCCTGTTGTTTCTCTCTTTTCTAGCTGAGTCCCTCAGTCGAGGCGACCCCTTAGGCTTTTTCTAAGAAACGTCTAAGGGTCAGTGCCTTGTTTCTTTCCTTTCTTGCCGAGTCCCTCAGTCGAGGCGACCCTTTGGGCTTTTTCTACCTCAGAAACAGTTTAGGGTCAGTGCCCCGTCGTTCCTCTCTTTTCTTGCTGAGTCCCTCAGTCTAGGCGACCCCTTAGGCTTTATCTAAGAAACGTCTAAGGGTCAGTGCCCATGTTTCTTTCCTTTCTTGCCGAGTTCCTCAATCAAGGTGATCCTTTGGGATTTTTTCTATCTCAGAAACAGTTTAGGGTCAGTGCCCCGTCATTTCTCTCTTTTCTTGCCGAGTCCCTCAGTCGAGGCGACCCCTTAGGCTTTTTTCTAAGAAACATCTAAGGGTCAGTGCCCTTGTTTCTTTCCTTTCTTGCCGAGTCCCTCAGTCTAGGCGACCCTTTGGGCTTTTTCTTTCTCAGAAATAGTTTAGGGTCGGTGCCCCATCGTTTCTCTCTTTTCTTACCGAGTCCCTGAGTCTAGGCGACCCCTTAGGCTTTTTCTAAGAAACGTCTAAGGGTCAGTGCCCTTGTTTCTATCCTTTCTTGCCGAGTCCCTCAGTCGAGGGGATCCTTTGGGATTTTTTCTATCTAAGAAACAGTTTAGGGTTAGTGCCCCGTCATTTCTCTCTTTTCTTGCCGAGTCCCTATGTCGAGGCGACCCCTTAGGCTTTTTTCTAAGAAACGTCTAGGGGTCAGTGCCCTTGTTACTTTCCTTTCTTGCCGAGTCCCTCAGTCTAGGCAACCCTTTGGGCTTTTTCTTTCTCAGAAATAGTTTAGGGTCGGTGCCCCGTCGTTTCTCTCTTTTCTTACCGAGTCCCTTAGTCGAGGCGACCCCATAGGCTTTTTCTAAGAAATGTCTAAGGGTCAGTGCCCTTGTTTCTTTCCTTTCTTGCCGAGTCCCTCAGTCGAGGCGACCCTTTGAGCTTTTTCTATCTCAGAAACAGTTTAGGGTCGGTGCCCCGTCGCTTATCTCTTTTCTTGCCGAGTCCCTCAGTCGAGGTGGCCCCTTAGACTTTTTCTAAGAAACGCCTAAGGGTCAGTGCCCTTGTTTCTTTCCTTTCTTGCCGAGTCCCTCAGTCGAGGCGACCCTTTACGCTTTTTCTATCTTCGGAACAGTTTAGGGTCAGTGCCCCGTCGTTTCTCTCTTTTCTTGCTGAGTCCCTCTGTAACACCCCGTGTTACGACCCCTAAAACCAATTGATCATTTAACCAATTATTCAAAGAGAGAATTAAATTACAATAATTAATTAGGAAAAGGCCCACCATAGTCCGTGGGCCCTCACCTCTAAACCCAACCCCTAGTCCTAAAAGGAATAGAGTTAGCAAGCCTATAATATTTGGACCCTAATTAGGACTCGTAGATATATAAATAGGGGACATAGGAGGCACCTAGAACCCACACCACAATAATCTCTCACCACACAAGGAGCTCCAAGAATTCCTGGTGAGCTGTCGTAGGCTCCCAAATTAAAACCTTACAAACGTAGTAGCGGGAGTAAGGATCGATCCCACGAGGAGTAACTAGTTTAATGTATGTGTTCAAATTAAAGTAAAGGGGGTTTTGGTATGAAGGTGATAATCAAAGAAAATAAACGAATAAAGCAATGAAAACAATATATTGAAAACACTCAGAATAGAAAACCTTGGTTAGTAAAGATCCACCACCGGAATATAACACTGTTCATTGATTCATAAAGCAATTAATATGCAATTGAATATTTGTGGTGAAATTATTTCATTTCCGTTTTCCCTTAGTTGTAGGTAACTAAAGCACATGCGGTTTAATTACCTCTAACTACTAAATAACCTAAGACAAGCGCTATAGATTTAATTTAATAGCAGCAATAGGAACTAGGAAAACCGACAAACTAAATAACACAAGCACAAGCGGTTGCATTTAATTTAGGAAAATATTCTACCCGAGTCCAATTATCACTAAGTCGTCAATAATTAACCCAGTTGCTACTGAATATTAGAATAATTTGTAGCACAACATTATCTAATATAGCAAATAATTATATCAAGTAAATAACTAGTAGGCCTCCCTAGCAATTAAATGATACAACTATTCAAATAACTTAGAAGAATATTTAATACCCAAATGCATAAAAATTATATAATAAAAATAAATAAATAATCTTACAGCGTAATCAATTCCGGGGCTTCAATTCACTAAACCAAGCTAAAGAAATTAGCAATGAATGGACATTGATATCAGCTTTACAGAATAATCGAGAGGGGAAGAATGAACGAATGAAAAAAATAAATCTTCTACTATTTATACATTCCTCGAAGTAGACTAAAGCTATTTTACGCCATAAATTTTCCTTCTTTTTCGCTGAGCGACGAATCCACCGGTAATCCCGCTTGAGCCGTACGTCGAAATCTGAGCAGCAACTTTGACAAATTCTTTTCTTTGCTGCTGTGTTGCGCCAAATACTTAGCAAGGAAGAAAAACAATAAAAAATACAATGTTTATTTGTTACTTTTATGCTAAGAATGCAATGAACCAAAGTACTTGTAAATATAATATAAATATAAACTAATCTTAATTAGCTTTATTAACCAAATGAGTGCAAAATAAATAATAAATCATTTTATTAAGTAAATAAATATTAAATTAAGTTAAATCATATGAATTAATAATTATAACACACATAAATAAAATATAAAAATAATACTTATCAATTCCCCTAGGAGAAATCAAGAAAGAAGGAAGACTTAGAGAAAGACCCTTCATAGCCAAGGAAATTAATTAAGGCTAAGAGGTAACCCATGTCTCAACAAAACCTATTTTCTTAGCTATGATCTCCCTGTAGGCATCCCTCTACATTCTTGTGTATTGACGATTCATTTATGATATTGTTGATGTGATCTTGATAATTGACGTTATGATTTCTTAGGAAATCTTGATAATCTTGATGATGGAAAGAGATTCTTGATGATTGTGTGATATTCTTGATAAACCTAGATTCCTAATGATAGTGTGATATTCTTGATAAATCATATTGTTGCTTAATGTTAAAAGATGAATTACGTTCTTAATAAATTGAATATGATTAGAGCCCTAGAATGTGTCGTGAAACTCGTATGGTGTCATTCTTGATATATTGGGTGGGAATTCACATGTTCGGGTGTTAATTATGTTTAGCAAGCATGATAGGATATGTGTCGTATGTTTCTTGCTTTTGATCCGTTAATTGTTTACAGGTTGTCATCAGTTGCGTTTAAAGGTGTCTAAGCATGGTTTCGGGTTCCACAAAGGTTCCCGGGGCGTTATTTGTTAGAAAGAGTCAGTGGGGGTAGGTGGGGGGGTAAGGGACCCGCCACCTACCCGCGGCCCGGAAACCCGTCGCAGGCGGGCAGCCGGCGGGTGACCCTTCACCCACCGGCTACACGCTGGAAATTGTCCCACCTCGGGATCCTGGCTTCCCCGTTTAATGTTCCCCCGACCCCCGTGGTGTCCCAACGGACTCCGTCTATCGTGCCTATGTCTAGTTTGATGTTCGGGTACCATTCGTAGGTTGAATAAGTCTTATATATCACATGCTAGTTGAATTGGTATCCCGTTGGCCTAGGTGTAAGAAGTATGAACCCCTTAGGATTAGTCTTAGTATGTGAATGATCACGCATAGGTTTTGTTATACGATTTCTCCCCCTTCCCAATGTGTCAATGTGGGTTGCATGTGTTTGCTATGTGTTATGTGTGCATGATACCCCGATTTGGTTGCAATCAAATTGGTTATTCCTGAGATGCGGTTCAGAAGCTGGCTGCGGTCAGATTTACACTCTCGGGCTGCGGTCCACCGTTTGGTTGCAATCAAACGTTTTACATGAGCTGCGGTTCATATTCCTGGCTGCGGTCAGATGACAACTCTTGGGCTGCGGTCCACTGTTTGGTTGCGATCAAACATTATGATGAGCTGCGGTTCATCGGTCGGTTGCGATAGACCCCTCCGTGTTGCGATACGGGGCAGGGTGCTGCGGGGCCGTGTCAGAGCTATATGCGCTGACCCTCATGTATGGGCATGCGATTGGTCCTGCGACGCCATCAAAGTGTGCTATGTGATGAGATATGGATGGTTTGACGTTACGAATGTTATGGTATGAAAGCGTGACCATAGGATATATGCTAGTAAACCGTATATGTTTGGTTATGATTATTGGCTGTGCTTATCTCTATCTGTCGAAGTCTGTTCCCTATACTAGTGAATTGTATATGCTTGGTTATGACTGTGGACTGTGCTTATCCCTATCTGTCGAGTCTATTCCCTGTTTTAAAAGCTAGAGTCTCTTAGGATATATCTTCATGCTTCGAAATGGTTTTTCTTATATCTATGTATATATCTATATGTACTGTATTTCAACGCGTTGGAGTGGGTTACCAGCATCTCTCGCTGAACAGATATATTTGGCTTTCAGGCACAGATGATTAGACACTGGAGCGCGCTAGAGATTCGGAGCATAGAGTAGATAGTTTCCCTTTCGGCCTGTGTGCCATGTTTATGTATTGATACTATTTGAGGATTCTAGAAGTAAGCCTGTGCACCTGAGTTCTCTAGCTCAGGTGTGGCATAGCACCCCGTACTCTTATGTATGTTTTGGGATTCATGAGCATTTACCTTTATTATATAAGCTTCAAAAGTTTAAAATTTTGGGGGTTTTACAGTTGGTATCAGAGCCTAAGTTTGATCCTAGGATAAGACTCTTAAGACTAGACTTTAAGACAATAGGCTTGAACTTTAGGTATTTAGGAACGTAGGACTCAGGAACCTTAGGACGCACGGTAAGACTGTGAAACCTACACATAACTCTCCCTCACTTTGCCCTTCACTTATCTAAAGGGAACTTTCCCTCCGCTTATCACGCCAAAGTAAGGACACAAAACTCTCTCCTAACATCCCTATAAACATTGACCCAGAAGGACGACAACATGGCACCAAACAGAAGACGATCAAGGACACCGGAACCCAACATACACGACCCTCTAACCCAAACCCTGCAGCAATTGACACAAGTCGCCCAAGCACTAAGCGACGTGGGTCTTCGCAATAACAGACCCCCACCACCTCCATCAAACACAAACTCGTACGTCGCCCGACAAGTTCCGAGAAGAAGACCCCGTGATCCTGGAGGAATGGATCCGGACCCTCGACAAAATTCTAGGGCTAGTAGAATGCCCAGAGGAACGTCCCGTGGAGATAGCCTCGTTCTACTTCGGACACGAGGCAGACCTTTGGTGGATCCACGAGGGACCCGCTTACCGACAAGAACCAGGGTTCGACTGGGAAAACCTCAGAACATGTCTACGAGAGCGATTCTATCCAACACATGTAAAAGCATCGATGCACGAAGAGTTCCTCCATCTGAAATAAGGAACGACCACCGTCATGGAATACCATAAACGATTCCTAGAACTAGCACGCTTCGCACCGGAACTAGTCCCCACGGAGGTAACCGAAATAGAGAAATTCGTATCGGGCCTTAACTTCGAAGCCCTAAAAGCACTAGTGGTAAGCAGACCCCGGACCCTCAACGAGGCTTACTCCGGTGCCGCAAATCTCTATCGAATCCAACTGCTACAACGAGGGGTTCAAGAACAGATACGGAAATGAAACACCGGAGGTGGGACACCACCCGTAAAAAAGACAAGAAACGACACCAACACAAGACCAAGTAACCTGGCCAGCCAAATACCACCCCTAGGGAGCAGTGAAGCTAACACAAGAAGCTTCCCTTGCCCAAAATGCAACAAAAGCCATAGAGGCAAAGACTGCATGGGCAATCCCTGGCGATGCTTCAACTGCGGGGAAGAAGGACACAAGGCCTTCCAGTGCACTCAATCCCAAAGGCCACGCACCACCACCATGGGTCAACACGGGAGCACCACTCACCAAGGAAACTACGGCGCTCCCGGAAAGATATTCGTCATGAGCCGCACCCAGGCCGAACTCGGGAACGAGAACAACCTCGAGGAGGGGAACCTAACCCCAGAAGACGAGGACCACGCAAACCCCGCGAAAGAAAACCAAGAAGACGAGTTCTGTCTAGGGTAAACCGGCAAATTCCTTGTAACCACCTTCGTAGTGGAACTACTTACTTAGCTTAATTACTTCGGAATTATTATAAATAAAAGACTATATCGAAATTCGACTCTACTTACGGGGGTGGAACTAAAATTATACATAAAGGAAAACAAGCCAAGCCTCCCACCACTAGAAGACAAAAGAAGGAAAAAGACAAGGACCACACCATCAAAAAACCTAGTATTACCAATGGGAATTGAACCCTTGACCTCCCACATACAAGACCAAGATCTTAACCACTAATCTAAGGATCTAAGGATACTTCTTAAAACCTCAAGGGAACACTCCCTTCTTAAAACCCCTACAAATCCCTAAAACTCACAAAATCCCCAAATCAAAAACCCTTCTTCTTCTTCTTCCTCACTTCCTCTCTCTCTCTCCTCCCCTCTCCCACTCACTTCACCGCCCCCCAACACCGGACCCACGAACCCACCGCCGCCAGCAGCCGAGCCACCGCCGACCGCCCAGGTCGCACCCCGTCGCACGCTGCCATCGCCGCCGGAGGGAACCCGCAACACCAGCGCCACCCGCCACTTGCCTGAACACCGCCCGCTGCCACACACTGCCCGACTCCACCCCAAAATCGCCGCCTCCCCTCGCCGGAGCCTGGTTCGCCGCCGCCTTCCTCGCCGACAGAGAAAACCGCACCGCCGGAAACCCGCCGGAAAACACGCCGGAGTTCGACCAGAAGGTCGCCGAAAAAGTGCCATCTACCCAAAAATGCCAAAAAAGCCCCTCGGAACCCGTACCCCGGAATGGAGCAATGCCGGCTATACCGTAATCGGAGGTAAAGCCCTTGAACCCGACCAATTTTCTCCGGAATTGGTCGATATGCTTAATCACCAAGGGCATTTGGATATGTACCTCACCATCAAGGGGGATACGTACCCCGAATTGGTGAAAGAATTCTATCAACATCTAGTAGCCACCAAACGGGGTGATAAACTAGAAATCACCACCAAGGTCCGCGGCAAGGAAATCATACTCTCCGAAGGCCGCTTGGCCAAGCTCTTGAAATTGACCACCACGGGTGTGCCAAATTACGACCGAAAAGGGTGGATTGATACCCAAAATACGGGGTACAAAGAATACCTCGGGTACCTACTCGGGAAAGAGGAAGGGTTCACCTCGGCCACGCGACCAAATAGGAAGTGGCTAACGGCGGAGCAAAAGATATTGGTTATGATTGTAACTGACAGTCTCTTGCCCACAAATAATAAGAGCAAAGACGTGGGGAGCTTAGAGTGCACCTTTGCCTACCTCTTGAAACACAAAATCAAGTTCAACCTACCGGCCCTCATGCTAAAACACATGGAATTTTGCAAGACAAGCAACCGACTTAGCCTGCCCTACGGGTTGATCCTAAGTTGGATCATGGAGAAAAAGGGGGTGGATCTGCCACACTGAGGTCAGGACTGTAAACGGCATGATCTTTAACGCCCAGAACCTCCGCCGCAATGATATCTACTACACCGAAGGGGGACAATACATCACCCTCGAAGAAATTTGCCTAAAACCCGAGGAGGAGCGATGAGAATTGGTCGACCGATTGGACATCTCCAACAAAAAGCTTAAAAGAGCAATGCAAGATTTTGGGGGTCTAGAGGAAGGTGGGGATCAGGAGGAGGATAGCGAGCCTAACCCACTGGCACGCACCCGATCGGGAGAAAACCCAAGGGGACAAAACGTAGGCTCGGTCAATGAGCGCATCCTAGCACAGCTCACCCGGCAAAACCAAATCATGGAGGAAGGGTTCTCGTCCCTAATCCACACGACACGCGCATTAGATCATAGGGTGGCAGCAATCGAGGCCACCTTGGGCACTCGCAGGGCATCCAGCTCCGGAGCAGGAAACCAAGGTAGACCCAAACTTTCCTATCACCACGACACCAGAAGTCCAGTCTACCCTAACAAAGACAAAACGTGGGGCCGCGTTCCTAACCAGGAGGCCAAAACCGGGGGTGAAAGAATGGATTAACACACCGGGCTTCGGGGACAAAGCCCCTTGTAAGGGGGGGAGAGTGTAACACCCCGTGTTACGACCCCTAAAATCAATTGATCATTTAACCAATTATTCAAAGAAAGAATTAAATTACAATAATTAATTAGGAAAAGGCCCACCATAGTCCGTGGGCCCTCACCTCTAAACCCAACCCCTAGTCCTAAAAAGAATAGAGTTAGCAAGCCTATAGTATTTGGACCCTAATTAGGACTTGTAGATATATAAATAGGGGACATAGGAGGCACCTAGAACCCACACCACAATAATCTCTCACCACACAAGGAACTCCAAGAATTCCCCTAGGAGAAATCAAGAAAGAAGGAAGACTTAGAGAAAGACCCTTCATAGCCAAGGAAATTAATTAAGGCTAAGAGGTAACCCATGTCTCAACAAAACATATTTTCTTAGCTATGATCTCCCTCTAGGCATCCCTCTACATTCTTGTGTATTGACGATTCATTTATGATATTGATGATGTGATCTTGATAATTGATGTTATGATTTCTTGGGTAATCTTGATAATCTTGATGATGGAAAGAGATTTTTGATGATTGTGTGATATTCTTGATAAACCTAGATTCCTAATGATAGTGTGATATTCTTGATAAATCATATTGTTGCTTAATGTTAAAAGATGAATTACGTTCTTAATAATTTGAATATGATTAGAGCCCTAGAATGTGTCGTGAAACTCGTATGGTGTCATTCTTGATATATTGGGTGGGAATTCACATGTTCGGGTGTTAATTATGTTTAGCAAGCATGATAGGATATGTGTCGTATGTTTCTTGCTTTTGATCCGTTAATTGTTTATGGGTTGTCATCAGTTGCGTTTAAAGGTGTCTAAGCATGGTTTCGGGTTCCACAAAGGCCCCAGGGCGTTATTTGTGACAAAGAGTCAGTGGGGGGTAGGGGACCCGCCACCTACCCGCGGCTACCTGCTGGAAATTGTCCCACCTCGGGATCCCGGCTTCCCCGTTTGATGTTCCCCCGACCCCCATGGTGTCCCAACGGACTCCGTCTATCGTGCCTATGTCTAGTTTGGTATTCGGGTACCATTCGTAGGTTGAATAAGTCTTATATATCACATGTTAGTTGAATTGGTATCCCATTGGCCTAGGTGTAAGAAGTATGAACCCCTTAGGATTATTCTTAGTATGTGAATGATCACGCATAGGTTTCGTTATACGATTTCTCCCCCTTCTCAATGTGTCAATGTGGGTTGCATGTGTTTTCTATGTGTTATGTGTGCATGATACCCCGATTTGGTTGCGATCAAATTGGTTATTCCTGAGCTGCGATTCAGAAGCTGGCTGTGGTCAGATTTACACTCTCGGGCTGCGGTCCACCGTTTGGTTGCGATCAAACGTTTTACATGAGCTGCGGTTCATATTCCTGGCTGCAGTCAGATGACTACTCTTGGGCTGCGGTCCACTATTTGGTTGCGATCAAACATTATGATGAGCTGCGGTTCATCGGTCGGTTGCGATCGACTCCTCCGTGTTGCGATACGGGGCAGGGTGCTGCGGGGCCGTATCAGAGCTATATGCGCTGACCCTCATGTATGGGCATGCGATTGGTCCTGTGGCGCCATCAAAGTGTGCTATGTGATGAGATATGGATGGTTTGACGTTACGAATGTTATGGTGTGAAAGCGTGACCATAGGATACATGCTAGTAAACCGTATATGCTTGGTTATGATTATTGGCCGTGCTTATCTCTATCTGTCGAAGTCTGTTCCCTATACTAATTAATTGTATATGCTTGGTTATGACTGTTGACGGTGCTTATCCCTATCTGTCGAGTCTATTCCCTGTTTTAAAAGCTAGAGTCTCTTAGGATATATCTTCATGCTTCGAAATGGTTTTTCTTATATCTATATATATATATATATATATATATATATATATATATATATATATATATATATATATATATATATATATATATATATATATATATATATATATATATATATATATATATATGTACTGTATTTCAACGCGTTGGAGTGGGTTACTAGCATCTCTCGCTGAACAGATATATTTGGCTTTAAGGCACAGATGATTAGACACTGGAGCGCGCTAGAGATTCGGAGCATAGAGTAGATAGTTTCCCTTTCGGCCTGCGTGCCATGTTTATGTATTGATACTATTTGAGGATTCTAGAAGTAAGCCTGTGCACCTGAGTTCTCTAGCTCAGGTGTGGCATAGCACCCCGTACTTTTATGTATGTTTTGGGATTCATGAGCATTTACCTTTATTATATAAGCTTCAAAAGTTTAAAATTTTGGGGGTTTTACAGTTGGTATCAGAGCCTAAGTTTGACCCTAGGATAAGACTCTTAATAAAATTTTTGGGGTCAGTGCCCTTGTTTCTTTCCTTTCTTGCCGAGTCCCTCAGTCGAGGCGACCCTTTGAGCTTTTTCTATCTCAGAAACAGTTTAGGGTCGGTGCCCCGTCGTTTATCTCTTTTCTTGCTAAGTCCCTCAGTTGAGGCAGCCCCTTAGGCTTTTTCTAAGAAACGTCTAAGGGTCAGTGCCCTTGTTTCTTTCCTTTCTTGCCGAGTCCCTCAGTCGAGGCGACCCTTTACTCTTTTTCTATCTTCGAAACAGTTTAGGGTCAGTGTCCGGTCGTTTCTCTCTTTTCTTGCCGAGTCCCTCAGTCGAGGCGACCCCTTAGGCTTTTTCTAAGAAACGTCTAAGTGTCAGTGCCCTTGTTTCTTTCCTTTCTTGCCGAGTCCCTCTGTCGAGGCGACCCTTTGGGTTTTTTCTATCTCAGAAACAGTTTAGTGTCTGTGCCCCGTCGTTTCTCTCTTTTTTTTCCGAGTCCCTCGGTCGAGGCAACCCCTTAGGCTTTTTCTATAAAACGTCTAAGGGTTAGTGCCCTTGTTTCTTTCCTTTCTTGCCGAGTCCCTCAGTCGAGACGACCCTTTGGATTTTTTCTATCTCAAAGACAGTTTAGCTTCAGTGCCCAGTCGTTTCTCTCTATTCTTGCCGAGTCCCTCAGTCAAGGCGACCCCTTAGGCTTTTTCTAAGAAACGTCTAAGTGTCAGTGCCCTTGTTTCTTTCCTTTCTTGCCGAGTCCCTCTGTCGAGGCGACCCTTTGGGTTTTTTCTATCTCAGAAACAGTTTAGTGTCTGTGCCCCGTCGTTTCTCTCTTTTTTTTCCGAGTCCCTCGGTCGAGGCAACCCCTTAGGCTTTTTCTATAAAACGTCTAAGGGTTAGTGCCCTTGTTTCTTTCCTTTCTTGCCGAGTCCCTCAGTCGAGACGACCCTTTGGATTTTTTCTATCTCAAAGACAGTTTAGGTTCAGTGCCCAGTCGTTTCTCTCTTTTCTTGCCGAGTCCCTCAGTCAAGGCGACCCCTTAGGCTTTTTCTAAGAAACGTCTAAGGGTCGGTGCCTTGTTTCTTTTCTTTCTTGCCGAGTCCCTCAGTCGAGGCGACCCTTTGGGCTTTTTCTATCTCAGAAATAGTTTAGGGTCAATGCCCCGTCGTTTCTCTCTTTTCTTGTCGAGCCCCTCAATCGAGGGGACCCCTTAGGCTTTTTTTAAGAAACGTCTAAGGGTCAGTGCGCTTATTTCTTTCTTTTCTTGCCGAGTCCCTCAGTAGAGGCGACTCTTTGGGTTTTTTCTATCTAAGAAACAGTTTTGGGTCGGTGCCCCGTCATTTCTCTCTTTTCTTGCCGAGTCCTTCAGTCGAGGCGACCCCTTAGGCTTTTTATAAGAAACGTCTAAGGGTCAGTGCCCTTGTTTCTTTCCTTTCTTGCCGAGTCCCTCAGTCGAGTCGACCCTTTGGGCTTTTTCGATCTTAGAAACAGTTTAGGGTCAGTGCCCCGTCGTTTCTCTCTTTTCTTGCCAAGTCCCTCAATCGAGGCGACCCCTTAGGATTTTTCTAAGAAACGTCTCAGGGTCAGTGCCCTTATTTCTTTCCTTTCTTGCCTAGTCCCTCAGTCGAGGTGACCATTTGTGCTTTTTCTATCTCAAAAATAGTTTAGGGTCGGTGCCCTGTCGTTTCTCTCTTTTCTTGTCGAGTCCCTCTGTCGAGGCGACCCTTTGGGCTTTTTCTATCTCAGAAGCGGCCCCAGGATACGAGAAAAATGACAAACATTTATTCAAAGCCACGTGTAAATGCGTACACGATGCTAACATTTTACTTGTATTCCTTTTTTAAGTGAATCACATTCCAAATTCTATTGACGGGATCCCCTTCTAGGGTCTCCAACTTGTAGGTGCCCGCTCTGACTACAGCTGCTATTCGGTAAGGCCCTTCCCACTTGACTGCGAACTTTCCCCCTTCCGTGAGTCGGCTAGCCTGTCGATCACGCAAGACAAGATCTCCCTCTTGACAACCTACTGGTATTCCACCTTGCGAGCGTGCGCTGACTCCCTCCGTTCTTCCAGGAAATTCTTCTCGATCCTGATGCTCTCCTCATTTCCATCATCGGTGTAATGGCGAACCCTATGAGTGGGCTCGACGACCTCTATAGGCACTTTCACTTCAAAGTCGTACGTTAATGAGAACGGGCTCTCACCAGTAGCTTGCCTCTGAGTGGTGCGATACGTCCATAGGACCCGGTCCAACTCGTCGGCCCAACTTCCACCCACATCTTCTAACTTTTTGCGAATACCGTCCACAATTGTGCGGTTCACGTTTTCGACCTACCCGTTGGCTTGAGGGTAAGCAACTGATACCTTGGTATGCCGAATGTTGTGCCGACGACAGAAATCCGCAAAGGGTTGGCAATCAAACTGTCATCCATTGTCGCTGACCAAGTGCTCGGACAATCCAAAACGACAAATCACTTTCTTCCACAAAAAGCGACGGCACTGATACTCGGTAATGGTCACGAGAGGCTTAGCTTCCACCCACTTGGTGAAGTAATCGATGGCCACTACGTAGAACCAAAAGCGCCCCGGGGCGACTAGTAGAGGGCCCAGCAGGTTGATTCCCCACTTAGCAAACGGGATGGCCGTGGCGACCGGGGTGTAGAAGGTGGCTGGTCGAGTGTCCTTCCATGCGAATGCCTGGCATATAGTGCAATTTGCTATCCAGTCGACACAGTCTCTCATCATGGTAGGCCAATAATATCCTTGGACGACTAACTTGCGTGCTAGGGTGTGAGCGCCTTGATGAGCTGCACATATCCCTCGATGGGCCTCGTCCATTATCCTTTCCGCCTCTGGTCGAAGTAGGAACTTGAGGAGAGGCCCCCGAACGACCGTTTGTACAGTTGCCCATCCACGATCTCAAAGGAAGGGGTTTTCTTCAGACTCGGGCGGCGACCGTATGGTCGTCAGGCAATTTTCCTTCTTCCTTGTAACGCAGTATGTCTTCGATCCAGAACATTTTCGAGCTCTTGTCGCGGTCCCAATCCGGGGTCCTCACCTGTTGAACATCTTCACTCGGTTCCTCAATGCTTGGTCGCAGTAGATCTTCTTTCTGACAGATTTTTAGGAGATGATCTGGCACCCTTTCCAAGACGATTTTCGACAAGATGTCGGCTTCTGTGTTGTTGGATCGGGAGATATGTTCTATCTCATGTGCGACGAACCCCTTCAACAACTCCACGGTCTTTTCTTTATAACGTGCTAGCCGGTCGCTTTTAGCTTCACAGGTTCCGGACACCTGCCCCACCACGAGGCGTGAGTCTGTCTTGATACGTAAGCGATCGACCCCCAAAACTTTGGCGAGTTTAATGCCTCCCAGCACGGCCTCGTACTCTGCTTCATTGTTGGACGCTCGGAATTGATAGCTCAGAGCATAATATAGTCAGAATCCTTCTAGTGTGATTAACATGACTCCGCCACCACAATGTTGGCTACTCACCGCCCCGTCGGCATGCAGCTCCCACCATTCTCCTCAATCTTCCTCCGGGGTTGGGATTCCGTCGACTTCTCCCATCGTACACTCGACCAAGAAGTCAGTCAACGCCTGCCCCTTGATCGAAGGGCGGGGTTGGTACTCGATCCCGAAATTTTTAAACTTTTGAAACTTATATAATAAAGGTAAATTCTCATTAAATCCCAAAACATAATAAAAGAGTACGGGGTGCTAGGCCACACCTGAGCTGGAGAACTCATGTGCACAGGCTCACTAACTAAAATCCTCAACAATATCAATACATAAGTATGGCACGCAGGCCGAAAGGGAAACTATCTACTCTACGCTTCGGATCTCTAGCGCGCTCCAGTGTCTACTCGTCAGTGCCTGAAAGCCAAATATATATGTTCAGCGAGAGATACTGGTAACCCACTCCAACGCGTTGAAATACAATACATATAGGCATACATATAGATATAAGAAAAAACCATTTTGAAGCATGAAGATATATCCTAAGAGACTCTAGCTTTAAAAACAGGGAATAGACTCGACCGCAGGAGTTTCACGATACATCCTAGGGGTCTAATTATATTTAAATTATCAAGAACGTAATTCATCCTTTAACATCAAGAACCAATATAATTCATCAAGAATATCACATAATCATCAAGAATCCGAATTCCTCAAGAACATCACACAATCATCAAGAAACCCTTATCATCATCAAGATTATCAAGATAAAACCATATCACCAATTATCAAGATCACATCATCAATATCATAAATAATTCATCAAGACACAAGAATATAAGGGGATGCCTAAGATGGAGATCATAGCTAAGAAAATAGGTTTTGTTGAGACATGGGTTACCTCTTAGCCTTAATTGATTTCCTTGGCTATGAAGGGTCTTTCTCTAAGTCTTTCTTCTTTCTTGATTTCTCCTAGGGGAATTCTTGGAACTCCTTGTGTGGTGAGAGATTATTGTGGTGGGGGTTCTAGGTGCCTCCTATGTCCCCTATTTATATATCTAAGAGTCCTAATTAGGGCCCAATACTATAGGCTTGCTAACTCTATTCCTTTTAGGACTAGGGGTTGGGTTTAGAGATGAGGGCCCACGGACTATGGTGGGCCTTTTCCTAATTAATTATTGTAATTTAATTCTTTCTTTGGATAATTGGTTAAATGATTAATTGGTTTTAGGGGTCGTAACACGGGGTGTTACAATGGCGTTGTGGGAGCAGGCTAAATCAACCACGATAAACTTCATATCCAACTTTTGTATGTTGGGATAACTGTCGACCTCGACTGGCAAGGTAATGGACCCTTCGGCCTCTATGGAGTCTCCCGTGAAGCCAGCCAGGGGCTTCTTCACTTGGGACAGCCGCTCCTGTGCTAGGCCCATCTTGGTGAAGGTCTCCAGGCATAAGATGTTGACACTGCTCCTGGTGTCTACCAGGATTCGTCGAACGACCACCCCATTCACATCAATCGCAATTACCAGGGTGTCGCGGTGTGGTGTCTGGCCAGTCGGTAAATCCTTATCCGTGAAGGTTATAGGCTCCCGGCATGCTTTCTTCGAGCTACCTTCACGCCCATAGACTGTCCCCACATACAACTGCCGGGCCCAGGTCTTGCGAGTGTTAGAGGAGTCTCCTCCTTCAGGTCTGCCCACTATAATGTTAACGACTGGTTTCTGCCTCTATTGAGCCTCATCTTCTTCGGATGCCGGCTGCTTACCGCAGCTTACTTCAGCCGACCCAGAGATGTTGCCATCTTCCTTGGACTGAGATGTAGATCTTCGGCGCCACTGATTAGGGGGCATGTACCTTGCTAGATGATCCCTTCCATAATCTTCTTTAGGTAGTCGCAATCTTCTGTGTTGTGGGTGTAAGTCTTGTGGTAGCGACAGTACTTGGCCGGCTTACCTGGGTTAGCAGTCGCCGTATGCTCACTCGGCGGAAGCGGCGCTACCACTTGTACCTCATGCACTGGGTATTGGGGGTCGGTCGTTGAGTACTGGCTCTGTCGTACACGCGCCGGTATTCCTGTCGCCTGGGCGGATCCTGATGTCTTTCCTTTGCGTCTGCTCTGGTTCGTTTCCCTCCAAAGGCCCCTCTGACCTCACGTTGTCGCTTGTACTTCATTGCCTGCTCGGTGTTGGCTAGCTTGTTGGCCATGTGAATAGCTTCCGCGTACGTGGCTGGCCGGTTATCCCGCAAGTCTCGATACAATTGACTGGATCGGAGTGACTCGATGAAAAATGTTAGCGCGATCTGATCCTCGACCTCTTCGATGGACTGTATTTCCTTCTGCCACCGAGCCAAGTACGTTTTAAGGGACTCACCCTCGTCTTGGTGGATGTCGCCAAGATGTGTAAGGTCTTTTTGAGGCTTTATATTGGCGGCATAGTGAATCATAAAGCGGTCGGCCAACTCCTCGAAGCTGCGGATCGACCCTGGCGGTAGGGCCACAAGCCATCTCTGGGCCGATCCCTTCAGAGTCGGAAAGAAAGCGCGGCACATGACTGAGTCCTTGACCCCTAGAACTTGCATTTTTGGCTGGTAGCTCAGAAGGTGCTTGCGTGGGTCGCCTGACCGGTCGAAAGTGGCTTGCTCCGGAAACTTGAAGTCACCGGGTATCCCTTACGCCATAATTTCAGCTGAGAAGGGCAAGGCGGTGAGTAATGCCCGACCTGGGGACTTGGTTTTGCCTTCCACTTGCTCCTTCAAATTGCGCAACTCCTGAGCCAGGTGAGCCACTTCGCCAGTATTCCTGGTATGATTTCCCGTGGATTCGGTACTCTCCCCGACTTGCGACTCGGCTTGCCGTTCCTCGTTGCGAGCGGGCCTCTCAGTCTGTCGTGCCCGAGTCCTGGTTCTTATGGTATGAGTTCTCTCTCGAACGGCCTCACGATTCTGTTGGCCCGTCCGCGCGCGACTAGGTTCTCCTCCACCCAGTCGCTCTCTCGCCGATCGACGCGTTACATTTGGGCCTAGTCTTGAATGAACCGACCGTGCCAGCGGATCCTCTGTTCTTCTATCCTCTCGCCCGCCTCTATCTGACCTTTGGGGCAGTTGCTGGTTTTGGGTTTTGCGGCTGTGTATTTGGCGGTCGAGAGACCGACGATTCTCTCATTTCTCGAGTCTCCGCAGCTACGACGCGAGCAATGGCGCCAGTGTTGGTTTTAGGGTTTTTTGGCCTAGGGAGGTCCAACACAACCTTAGTTGGTGGATTCACCTTTCAAAAATAGAAGGGAGTAAGAACTTTTTATAAGTGTGGGTCTTTATTCTCTCGGCCTAAACTCGCCCCCTTTACAGCTTTTGTGGAGCCTTTTATAGTACAATCGTTATACCCTACACCACGGGTGCGTAGCACTCTGCGCCGCGCGCCTCCCAAAACAACGTCGTTTTGGGAGGCGCGGTAGGAAGTTGCTGTGATTATGTATATTTGTTCATACAATTATGTATATTTTTTATACAATTATGTACACTTTTTTTATACAATTATGTACATCCGAATCAGGAAATTTTTTGGTATTATGTTAAGAGTTGATGTGTATTAGGTTAAAAGTTTATGTTTATTATGTATTCTGTTAGATTATGTGTATTATCTTTTAAAAAACAGTATGTATATTTTGTTATACAATTATGTACATTCATGTATACAATTATATACATTCATGTATAACATTATGTACATTTTTTAACATGGGTTTTTTTTTAAAGAAAAATTAACTGCCAAACACTGGGGCGTGAAATTTCAAAAAAAAAAAAAAAAAAAAAAATTGAAACGACGTCGTTTTGCATCTGGGCGCACAATGCAACGCGCGCCGCGGTGTAGGATATAAATTGCCTTTATAGTAGGTCTCCTTTGGATTGGACTTTAAAACATACATTTTAGGCCATAATTGGCCAATTAATCACTATTTATTTCTAAAAGCCGTTGGGCTGCCGTTACTGGGCTTCCCAACGGCTCTTTGACCGAGCTCTTAAACACCCTTTTAAATGCTTCAACGGTCTCTTGTCGCTCGCGCCGACCGAGCACTCACGCCGACCTCGGGGTCGGACCGACTCCACGGCTCGGTCCATACCTCTCTTGGGCCTCCCTTCTTTTCGGCTTAGCCCCTTTCTCTTTCTGGGCCACTCTTTATTTTTGGGCTTCTTCTCTTCCTCCCAATCTTTGGGCCCGGATCCACACCCCATCAATATATATATATATATATATATATATATATATATATATATATATATATATATATATATATATATATGGAAGGGATCAGGTGCATTTGTTGCTTCCCGTGCGGATGTGCGGTGGATTAATGTGCGTGAGGTTTATACTTAATGTGCGTGAGATTTGTACTCAATGTGCCTGAGATTTGTACTTAATGTGCGTCATGTTAATATGCGTGAGTTTTGTACTTAATGTGCCTGAGTATTGTGTTTAATGTGCGTGAGATTTGTGTTTAATGTGCGTGCGTATTTCAGAGTTACGACCTCAGAAGGAAGCATAACAGAAACTCACGCACATTAACGTCCAAGCTTCTTGTTACTTCTTCCTTCAATTTGGCCATGGATTCTGGATTATCAGCTTCCTTCAGTGCAGTTGAATGTTTATATAATTGACGCACGCACAGTAAAATTTGCACAGCAGCTAAGTGTGAATTTCTGTTGTATTATTCCCATAATTTTTAACCACCATAGCTCGCGTCCGCATCATCATCATCAGGGAGGGGGCAAATGGCTACTGGGGATGGGGAAGAAGCTGACATCAATATTTTCTGCTGCATTTACACATTCACGCACATTAAGTACAAATCTCAGGCACATTAAGCACAACACTCACGCACATTGAGTTATATATATATATATATATATATATATATATATATATATATATATATATATATATATATATATATATATATATATATATATATATATATATATATATATATATATATATATATATATGGGATAGTTCACGTGTGAAGGAACTTTTAGATTAAAAATGAGGTGAGATCTAAGTCGTTGATCTAATTTAGATTAACGGTCAAGAATGAAGGTAACTTTTTTTTTTAAAACACTTCTTGGCAACTGACTGCGAATGATCTCTTGCCACCATTGTCGTTTTCTTCCTTATCTTCCTCTCCTGCTGCGAATTCAAACTTGTATTAGCATTAGATTTTGGAAAGGAAAATGCTAGATGTATTTCCAACAGGTATAAATTCTAGTGTACTGATTTTATTGGATAAAGTCATTCACTTAAAATTTCGAAGTTATACACTTTAAGTTTCAAAGTAATGCACCGTAAGTTTAAAATTGATGCACCTTAAGTTTCAAACTCATGCACCGTAAGTTTCGAATTGATGCACCTTAAGTTTCTAATTGATGCACCTTAAGTTTCAAACTGATGTACCTTAAGTTTCGAAATTATGCACCTTAAGTTCTAGTTCTAAATTATGCACTAAATCGCCATAATATCACCGTATTTTTTATTTTTTTTATTTTTCATCATTCTGGATTGTTAATTTTATCTAAATCATTAGCTGAGATTGAACCTCATTTTTTACCTAAGATATATATATATATATATATATATATATATATATATATATATATATATATATATATATATATATATATATATATATATATAAGGGATCAGGTGCGGGAATAGCTTCCCGTGTGGTTGTGCGGTTGGACGCACATTAAGCATTAAACTGACGCACTTTAAGTACACAACACACGCACATTAAGCACACAAACAAAACACCTTAAGAACACAAATCACGCACCTTAAGAACACCAACCACGCACCTTAAGCACATAACAAATCACCTTAAGAACACAAATCACGCAACTAAGATTTTAAAATGGTTCATTTTAAGTTTCACATAACTAATGCACCTTAAGCATACAAATCACACACCTTAAGATGAAAGCAACGCACATTAAGAATGAAACTCAAGCGCCAAAGTTTCAGCAACTACTCACATCAAGCACAAACCCACGCATCTTAACCACAAAATTAAACTCACACACCTTAAGCACAAAACTCACGCACCTTAAGCACAAAACCCACGCACCTTAAGCATAAAACTCACGCATCTTAAGTTTCAACAACTACTACCATTAAGTACACAACCCTACGCACCTTAAGTACAAACTTCACGCACCTTATATACAAAACTCACGCACCTTACTCAGAAAAATCATACACCTTACATTTGACCTAAATATAAAAAATTACCAAAATGCCACCACGTTTTTTATTTAATTTTGGTAATCTGAACGTTGATTTAAGAAAAATTAATGGTTCTCCTTTCACCGCACAACCGCACCCTCAACCGCACAGGAACCCCTTTATATATGGCATGTTAAGTGGCTCATTACCAGTTAAAAATGGCATGTTAAGTGGCTAATTTGGAGTACAATTATCAGTGGGGTCCACTTCTAATTTGGGTCTGGTCAAAGTGGATTCGGATTCTTCGTAGTGAGACGAATAGAATGATATATTGTACGCTCAAAACAGATAATGGGTGAATGAGATATTGATTCTCAAAGTAGACCCATTTGAGTTGGAAAAAGGAGGGAAAAAGTGTTGTTTTTGTCCGACATTGGTTTGGAAAATGGATTTGCACCATTATTTATACAAGAGGTCTTTTAAAGTTTATTGAATTATACATCATATAGGTTTTTTCTCGCGCGCAGGGGGTGCAAATCAAGAATGTCGTCCGGAAATTGAACAGCGAACCCTTCCAGTTTTGAATTCTGAATTTAATCTCACTTAGTGGGGCTGCTGTTTCAGGTGTTACAATTAATATTGCTTTAATTCCAGTTTTGAATTCTGAATTTAATCTCACTTAGTTAGGCTGATGTGGGTGTTACAAATTGGTTTTAATACCAATTTAAATGTCATATTGAAGGCTATCTAACTCCTCCAACCCTATATAAGAGATGGTAGAGTAGCAGGAAATTTACAGGAAAAAAAATCAAAGTTTTCCAACTCCAAAACCTCTGATCTACTCCTTTCTTTAGCCAAGTGTGTTCAATACTTTGCTTTGTTCGCCGAATTCTTTGTTTGGGTGTTCAAACACTGAAAACGTATCACATTTTATCCTGGAAAACCTAGGGTACAACGCTCCTAACACTTGTGGGAGGTAGCAAATAAAGTTTTAAGAAAAAGAACGATTTGTTTCAACTCGTGCCAACCACTATCTGAATCATCCACCTTTTCCTTCCCAATTTTCTGTTTTTTCCTATATAATAATAATAATCTTTTCATAGAGTTATTATTTTTGCGATTTTCCACCTTATTGTCCAACATATATAGCAAAGTATGAGTTCTAAGATTTTTTTTTTTTTTTTAAAAGTATAGAATAAAGACACATTTAGTTTGTGGAATTGGTTGGGAATACAGTAGGATTTTGCAGATTTAATTTATCTTAATTCTGTAGATTTAATTTTATAAAATGACTATTTTTATTTTTTTTTAGAAATGCACTAGACATTCTGAACCTATTTGGAAGTAACCATTTTTATTGACCAAACCACTCAAAAAAAAAAAAAAAAAAAAAAAAAAAAAAAAAAAAAAAAGTCAAATTGTGGGTCCCACCAAAACAGCTGGCTACTCGTAACTTTCGGTGCACCCAAAACAGAAATTTATGCTTTTGCTAAGCTAAACCCAGTGGCCACATGCAAAGCTCCGTTTCACTAAGAATGTTAAATTTCGATTATGGTAAAATATTATAAAATATTGATAGAAAGCTCACATAGCTTACATAAGCTACTAAAAAAAAAAAAGAAACACAATTAAATAATCAAACAAAAAAAAGTTTAATTTACTGATCAAATGAATTACAATTACATAATTATATCAAAATGACTGATGGTCCCTATTACTTATCAATTACTTTGCATTATATGACATCTTCACTATATTTATTTATTTAAATCTATAGTCCATGCCAATTGTCTTCTTCATTTTCAACAAAGATGTTTGAAAAGAGATTTCTATGAAAGGCATAGAAATTTGTCAACAAAAATTTTCTTATTCACAAGATACCATGAAAGTCAATTGAAAAACTTGAAAAAAAAAAAAAAAAAAAAAAGTAAATTGCCATTCTTAGATCTAAGATGAAGCTTTGTCTTAAATTTGAAATGACTTCATCTATGATGGAGACAGGAACTTTCACTTTAAGTTTGCTGAAAGTTGTGGTGAGGGTTTACAAGTGTAGGGAAAAGAAAGAAAAAATTGAGTAAACAAAAATTGAGACAAAAAAATTAAGAAACAAATTACACATAAAATAATACATCATCTATAACCAAACATAAAATTCAAATTCAAATTGATACATCATTCATAGAGTATTAACTCAATGAATTTCCAAACATACAATTATTCCATAAGTATGATTGCACTATTTTAAAGTGTACAAATTTGATAATATTTTGTTCTTTTAAAATTATAAACAAGAAATTTAAAAAAAAAAAAAAACAAAAATAGTCATTATACAAAAAAGAAGACGTTAAACAATTGATCGAAGAATTTTTTTTACATATATGATTAAATTACAACATTATTGGCCAATGACCTTGTGGTCTAATGCCATGAAGTGGCTCTCCAAAATGGGAAGTCATCTCTAGTAGGGTTATTGACTGTTTATGCTCCAGTAGGTTAAGAAAGTAGTTATGAGTATATATTATATTTTAACAGAGTAAATAGTACTCAAAAAAATTACAATATTATTTTTTTAATTAATTTAAATTCTCTAAACACAGGTGCTGCTGGTGTGGATATATGGATTACATATCATGCACTTTACACACTGTTCAGTCAACTTGTAAGTAGAATTTATTAGCCAAAAGTCTTGAAACCCAAAAACACAACTCCTTAATCAAATCCCCGTTGTCCGTATTCCTTTTAGTGCATGTTTGTCTCAGCTGTTTTCTATTTTCTTTTTCAGATGCAATTTGGAATTTCTTGAATTAATAAAAAGAAAAAAAAAAAAACCTTCTTTTTGAGCTGTTTAGAAAGCCTTGTTATGTTCTTATTGGCCCTACTTTTTCAAATAGATTAACTCCTCAAACAAGCAGAATATTTATTTAATTTTTTTTTTATCTAATCACATGTTTCTTCGACTAGTCAATTAAAGCTGCACATCAAAACTAATCATATTCATGACATTTAGTAAATTATGTGTGCAAACCTTTTTATTAAATGACATTTTGCTTAGATAATGGACAATTTATCTTTCACTATGTTAATTAAGATAAGAAATGACAACTTACCACATGTAATTAATGCATGACCATATTTGCCTCAACCCTCATGGCATGTTACCATATGTCAAACTAGCTTAGAACATAAATTACCAAATATAGAACAAGAGACAAAGAAGACAAGAAGGGAAATGCATTAAAAGTCAATCAATTTAAACTCTCAAAGTTTGACCAATCACACCTACAATTGACATTAATTAGAATGAAGTAATAAATGGATAATGAGACGAGTTGAAGATGTAAAAAATTCAACTCCCCAGTTGGCATGCATTGAATTCAAAATTGAAATTCACAAGACAAAAATTTAGACTTTGGTGGGCATCCCATTACTTACACAATACAAGAAAGAAAGGCCAAATGCAAGATACATTACTCCCTCCACTAGTACACTTTTGAACAAAAAGAATAAGGTGATGAAAGAAACAAGTGGATCCACTTACAATCACCTCATGTAACCCCAAATCCCCCCCCCCAACTTGATCAAGTTTCCACTACCATCTTCTCCCTATAATTCATTGCACAATTTTCTGAAAAAATCTTGAAAAAAAAAAAAAAATTATTAACACAATGGGTCACTCTCAAACTTCAATATCCCCGAAAACGGTTATGCAGGCCTTGATGACATGTAATGACGCACGCTTATTACCTTTACATCTTGCGACCGCCCTTTGTCTTTGGTGTGGGGTGACAATTAGGAGTCTTGAGGGGGCGTTTGGATGTCCAATCCTTTTGACGGATCATCATCTGTGTCGACTCTGTTGATCTCCTCAATCATCCTCACAACATCCGGCAGGGCAGGTCTTTGGTCTGGCACCATAGCAACACATGCCATTCCTATCTGAAGTAGTTGTACCATCTCTTCTTCCACATTATGGTACCGCATTAGCTCAACATCAAACACCTCAGCTGTCCATTCCTCCCTAACAACACTTTGGACCCATCTAGGCAAATCAATGCCTTCTTCGCCAAAAGACGCCTGATTTGGGGCTTTTCCCGTTAGAAGCTCCAATATCAATACTCCAAAGCTGTACACATCAGATTTGAACGTGGCCTTTCGGGTTTCAAGCATCTCGGGGGCACGATAGCCTGCAACCCTATGATTGACAGGCGTCGAGGTGGAGAACAGGGCGTTCAAACCATAGTCTGATACGCAGGCATTGTAGTTGTCTTGTTTGAGGAGGACGTTCGATGCCTTGATGTTGCCATGGATGACTTTACCCGAGACATGCAGATATGCAATGCCTCTAGCAGCACTTAGCGCGATTTTCATTCTGCTGTCCCAGTCTAGGGGCGTGCGGCCAGACCCTCTACTACCTGTAAGTATTCACCAAACCTCTATACTTTAGTTCCAGAACGGTAAACAATTTGTAAGATGGACAAAAGTTTAAAACCAAAAGAACTGGAAATAGTTGCAGTGCAGCAACAAGTCAGTTATCCAAGAAAAATGGAATGAATTTATGGCATTTTGGCAAGCTTATGAGTTAGCTTTACATTCCAAATTTGAATAATCACAAGACATATATGGTGAATGAAAAGAAAGGTAATCGAGATTGATTTAACAAGTAGACAATTATGACAGTCAGATTGCTTTGTAAATAACAGGTCTAGAAGTTGGGTATCAAAGTAACAACAAAGAGGGCATGATTGGCATAACATTTTGTGTGGTGGGTTTGAAACCTATTGCTTTGGCTGCCCTTCCATTAGCACTTGTGATTAAGTTGAAGACAGACAGACTAACTTAAGGTAAGAACTGGCATCTGAGATAGATCAGGGCATAGTTGAAAAACAGCACAAACTGTTGGGGCAATTTGGGAAAGGAAGCATTTTTCTATTGGATCATATAATAAAAGGTAGATCTGGAGGTATTCTTTCCTATATATTTTTTGCCCTTTTTTAATTTCTCTCAACAATTATAAAACAGGAAAGCATGTTGGTAGTGAACCAAGATTCATGGTGGCCCAGAGTAATGTAATGTTGGTCTTGTATTTCCCATGTACTATAATACTTATAATAATGTAGAAAGTAGAAACCATATTGTATTGTTCCCTTGGCTCTCTCACAGAGCTTGAGGAATTAAATCTGAGCAGCAACCACAATCTGCTATGCATAAAATAATAAATCTTTTCCAGCACAACCTTAGTATCTTAATTCCTAAATGCCCTTAACATTACATTAAAATATTGGCAACCAGCTGAAGAAACCAAGGAGTTTTGTGAATGTTACAACTGGAAACCAAATATCTAGGCACCAAACTTCAATAATTGAGGGGGGAGAATAACTCCAGTTTCCTGAAAGAGTCTAAATTATGGCAACAGTTTGGAGTCTGGGCAAATCAATGCAGGAAAGATTGCAAGCTAGGATGGAAAATGAAACACCACCATGAATTAATTAAATTCCCTCTTTAATAAATTCAAGAATTAAGTTGCTCTGATACGAAAATCCATTGTATTTAAAGTACCAGAATATATGTATTTATAAAGATGCACATAGTCCAAGTCACGATAAGATTGTTAAATGATATATTCTCAATAATAAAGGAGATGGAGAAGGAATTTTAGTTTCCTCAGATAAAGAGTCCTAATAGCTCCCACCAACAAAATAAAAAATAAAAAAAATGGAAATTTCCCCAAACCCATTCATGCTCAACTGGGAAGAATCAGAAGCAAATTAAATACCCAAATGTAGAAAAGGATTTTGCATCATAAATTTCATAGGAAGGCTAGGAAATGGCATAACCTATTGCCATAAAGATGAATTTTGAAATCAAGAACATCAAATTTTTCCATAAATCTTTACTTAAGTCCTATTCACAAGATCCATAATGTAGCAGGGGATGATGGTAAATTCAGAAAGTGGAAACAGGAAATTAGCAGAAATGGAGAAATATATATAGACAGAGAGAGATAGATGAAGAGAAGCATACCATGAAGAAGAGCAGATAAGCTACCAGCAGGCATGTAATCAGAGACTAATAATTTCTCATCTTTTGAGTAGTAAAAGGCTCTGAAAGGAAGCACATTCTCATTCTTCATCTTCCCCAAGGCTTCCATTTGCTGCTCGAAATCCTTCTTAGTCACCGCCACATCTTTGAGCCTCTTCACCACCACCGTTGTCCCCTCCTCCAACACCGCCTTGTAGCTCGTTCCCACGCTTCCCTTCCCCAACACCTCAGCCGACGCTCTCAACAAGTCCTCCAGATCGAAGCTGTACCCTCCTCCCCCATTGAAGAACACCAGCTTGTTCCTCTCCCCTTCGGCTGATCCACCGGTTAAGTCGTCCTTTGACGACGACGTTCCGGCTTCTCCTGCAGCGGCGGTGGCCCTCGCGGTTGTCGACGGCTTCTGCGTCTTGGGTTCCGGCCCTCTTCTCTTTCTCAGTAGGCAGAAGAAGAGGATGAGTAATAGAAGGACGAGTGCCAAGACGGAGCCAACTACGATTCCGACAATGGCGCCCGTAGAGAGCTTCTTGGAGTTTCTATGCTGCGGGGTGATTTGGTGCTGGGCTGAAGGTGAAGGCGCGGGAGATGGAAAAAATGGGTTGCACGGCGGCAATGGGCCGCCGCAGAGATCGATGTTTCCGGCGAAAGATGACACCGGGTACTTGGACAGCGTAGCAGGAATTGACCCATTGAGGTGATTATCAGAGACATTGAAATCAGTTAAGCTTGGAAGGTTGATGCTCGGCAGTGTCCCCTCGAACCCATTCTTCTGCAAGTAAAGCCTACTCAAAGAAGTTAAGTTGTTGAGAGAGAACGGGATTGGGCCGGCGAATTTGTTAGACGAGATGTCTAGGCGGCCAAGACGAGTTAACTCAGTAAGACCCGGAGGAAACCCGCCGGAAAACTGGTTGTTCTGAAGATAAAGGCTGCGGAGGAATTTGAGGTTAGTGAAGTCCTGCGGGATTGAACCCGTGAGGTGATTCGACCGGAGACTCAACACCCGGAGCTGGCTCAGCCTCCCTATGGTGTTCGCCGGAATATCCCCGACCAACCCAACACCGGGCAACCTCAGATAATACACAAACGATTGGTTGGCATTACAGCCGACGCCTACCCATGTGCACGCCGAGGTGGCCGGGTTCCATTGGACCCGAGTCTCGTGTGGGGTTCGCGACAAGAAAGCAAGGAGAGCCTGCTTGTCCTGTGTCGGCTCCGAGTTGACTCGGCACCGACTCAGCTGCTGGGACACCACCAAAGCCAAGCACAACAAAACAAGCCCAGACTCCGCAATCACTGCCATAACTCTCCCCTCCAAACCCAAAAACTATAATGTGAAACAATTATATATATCTCTGATGCTTTCAAATACTCAAACCACCAAAACTGAGTCCCCGGCGAGTTGCCATGAGAGAGGAGCGAGTTTTAGAGAGAGAAAGAAAAACGCCCGTGTTTGTATGTGAGAGAGACTGAGAGAGAGAGAGGAACTGTGGTTTTATATGGTTGGGCGGACTGCGGAGGAGGTGCAGAACACTAGAACTTTTTATTGGGCAAGTTTTTACGTTATTTTAATGGCGTTTGTACACACGCGATTCCTCAACGAGTGAAGATAAACAGTGAGGTTACGCAAATATGTACGGAGTAATACTCAATTATCAAAATTAAAATATACTCCCGTATTAATAGTCACCAATATCATACCCCGTAGTCCGTACTAGAAATTGAAGCCATCGTCTACAGCATAGCATGTATGAAATTTGACTTAATATTATCTGAGGTCCTCCGAGTATAATAGTTTTGCCACGTTTAGTTCTAAATTTTCAAATTGACCATATGTAATCCTTCGACTTTCAAATTTAACCATTCGTGGTCAAAGTTAACCACTCATGGTCATTCAAGTTTCAAAATTTAACCAGTCATGGTCCTCTTGAAAGGACCATGGTTGGTTAAAATTTAATAGTTGAAGGACCATGAGTAGTTAACTTGGACCACGAATAGTTAAATTTGAAAGTCGAAGGACCATAGATGGTTAATTTGAAAGTTTAAGACTAAATGTGGCAAAACCACTATACTCGTAGGACCTTGGACGGTATTAACTCTATGAAATTTAGCTCACTCCAATTTCGGTTCCGTTTGAAAGAATTCGATTTGAGACTTTATATTTCTTATTTCTCTTGTGCACATAAATATATATTTATTTTCATTAATAATTTAAAATTCAAAATATAAACAAGTCCAAACTAAACCAACATCTTCACCTGCGTTTTGTGTCTATAACGTCGTAAACTTGGCAACTTGCAGGGAAGGGAACAAAGAAATTTGTCCGCACGGGCTTAGCTCAATAGTTTAGTGGGCAGTATTTGAGAGAAAAGACTAATGTTCGAACCTCGGTGGCGACAGTGAGTCGCCGTGATTTACATACTCTCAAATACTCTGTCGGTCTCTAAGGTTGGGGATTCAACCTTTTGAGGGAAGTGAACAAAGAAATTAGAATTTAGATAATTAGGGATTCGGTATATATATTTGGTTAAATTTGTAAATTTAAAAACATTTGGGTATAAATAAATTATATGTTTATTACTTTATTATATATATATATATATATATATATATATATATATATATATACACACACACACACACACACTAATTGATAGGCAATATATTCCCAAACTCGTACTTGAACATACCGTATACCTAGATATACGGGTGGGTCGCCGGGAGGAACCCGGGAGGAATTATTCCCGACCAACTACCAACCTCGAGCAACTTGGCCCAACCTACACTTTGGCATATGTTCCCACATCTCCTTAATAAATAGTGCATTAAATGCAGGGAGAGAGGACTTTTGGACACCTCTATTTAGCCTTATTTAGCTCGGGACCCTCTGGCCTTACGTCTTCGCTCAAGCTTAAGTTTTAAACCAATAAGCGGACTAGAGAAAGATCCACCTATGATCCGACCACTGTATTTGTACGTATTTACAAGAGCTATCGTATTTACCACATCATTTTGGCGTCGTCCGTGGGGATCGGTACATAACAAGTTGTTCGTTGCATTCCTACCGACCTCCAACATGTATCCATACCTCAACTTCTTCAACGAGCCTGCACCCCTATCGACCTCCAACATGTATCCATACCTCGATTTCTTCAACGAGCCTGAGGGTGAAGACAGCAGCTCGGACTTACGGTCCCATTTGAACTCCTGAATGTCTTAACCAAACTCCAATGAGGGGAGCGCCTCCACCCGAACATGTGAACGTAATACACCAAGGACCCACGTTCCCGACGACTCCCGGTCAAATGTCGTACCCATTTTTGATGAATCCGTCTGGGATACCTTATCCGACCTTTTCGTGGTAGCAAAGTTCACCTTTGTTCTACGCTCTCACATACCCATACCAGCTCATGCCACCGATGTACCAGCAACCATTATACATGACACCTCTAGTTACACTAGAAGCTGTGCCCACCCAAGGGCTCGGGGGAAGGGAACCTGAGCTCTGGCGAGCGTATTCCGAGCGTAAGGCGCCTTCAGGTAACCATGAGCACTCTTCCCAGCCTCGCCGACCAGTGCAGACTCGGTTAGGCTCGGGGGGGCGGGGGGGGGGGGGGGGGGACTGCCATCTGATTCCAGCTCGAGACGTAGCGCCTTTGATCGGATTTAGTGTAACACCCCACTTTTCTTAAATCTAAACCACAAATACTTAACTTCTAAAGATAATCTAGACAAGATTAAAATGAGATTTATAACTTGAAACCGTCCAAAAGGGTGTCACCGCCATAGCCACCACACATGATGACTGCATAGGCTAAGAAAGATACTAACTAGAGTCAAGCTCATCAAATACTACATCCATACTTGGGGAACAAAACCCCGGAGTTCAACACCAACAACAACTAACAAAAGTATCTAAACATCAGAGTTTAAACATCATCATCCAAATCAAAGTCTATAGTAGCATTAACATCTCATAATTACGCGCTATACTATCTCGTACGCCCTCAAACACTGGGCCCACCTGAAAGGGGTTAACAAACAAGCAAATAGAAAACAACCTGTTAGCACGAATGCTAAGTATAACGCCACTCAACCCTGTAAAGTACTAAAGATATACTTTTGGAAAACATTTGGTATTCACACTTAATCTCAAGTACTTTGCAATCACTTATACAACAATCTCATAACATGCTCATAAACAACTCTAGATGCTTGCAACGTATTCAACATATAAAACATGCTTTCTCAAGTAATCAACTTAACGCAATTCTCATGCTTTAAACAGATATTTCAAATCACAACTCATCATAATACTCATGCTCAAACTGATAGATAAGGAGGTACTTAAACTTAACAAGCAAGCTAATGCTATCATGCCAACATCATAAACATTAACAAAGCGCTATACTTCTCATCATACTTTAAATGTAAAAAGTGCAAATCATGCAACAAGAAATGTCATGATGCGTTATATATATATATATATATATATATATATATATATATATATATATATATATATATATATATATATTCTCGCTCTTATGTAAACAGAAATACTTTTTCTGTGGAGGTTTCTGTTGAGTCACATTGACTTGTTTCTATCTTCTTTCCCAATCTTTCTCATATTTCTCGTTTCTCTTCTTGTGCGAGGCAGGTACTCCGCCGTAGCGAAGCCCTAGCGTACGGTGCAATCTCGTGCATCCGGCACATCTGTATCAACGAAACCTCTAAATCGTGGGGGAGGTATGACCTTCACGACTCGTGAATGGACCTATACAGACTCGGCAATCTAGCCGGCTTAATACTCAACTCGCCCATAGAACCACTCTATTGGTTCTTAATCTTTCTTTCTTTCTTTCTTTCTTTCTTTCTTTCTCTGTGGAATTAGGTATCGTACTTTTAGTGTGCACACTCCCTAACTGGGATTCCAAGCCGAGCGGGTAGTATCCAACCTAGTAACTCGGGAATATCGACCTCGTTACTTCTAAATATCTGTCTGTCCTCTGTGACCGTTTCTTACTCAGGAATATCGACCAAGTCACTTTCATATATCTCTTTCGGTTCTCATTGACCGTTTCTTTCTTTTCTCAAACTTCTTTCTTTCTCTTTTCTTCTGAAAGGACATAGTCCTAACGGTCCTCCAAAAATAAGTTTTTCTTACAATAGATAGATATCATATATATCTCATGCAACTTCTTTCTCATGCAATAAATCTAACTTATGCAAGCTCATGCACATAATTTCTCAACAACTTCACTTTTCTCACAAATTGGGAATCATATATCATGCAAACTTCTCAATGCAACAAGATAATGATTTTCCAAAATAGATATAGATTTTTGATAGAAAACTTAGGCTTACTAAGAGCCAATGATGCACTTTAAATCATGAAATGCTAACATGTTCTATTACTGTAAAGAATAACTCAAATTCTCTTTCACTGTGAAACAAGCATACGAAGTGCTACTTCATGCTTATAACTCCAAACTTGACAAATCTTCTTAGAAAATACTTAGCAAGTATTGTTCATGCTCTTTAAACTCAAATTATACTTCATACTCTAGTAAAACTCATTTACTGTAAACTAAGAAATCATGCTCTGGACATATCAAATTCTCACATTCTTGGCAAGACTTCTCAATAAGTCATTACAACTACTTAGGCATGCTATTCAAGCAAAACTCATCAATAATGATCATGCTTCTTTGTTCAGATAACTAAGCTCAATTACCTCAATCTTTCTTTCACTGTAAATGTAACACCCCCGATTTCCATACCAATTTAAAACTTAATCATGCAGATAATCTAACCATAAGAAGCATACACAGCGGAAGTCTAACTATTAAATAGATGGAAAACGTAGAGTGTTATGCCACGTCCATGTTACGGTGAACGCACAGGCGTAAACAACATGAACATAATCTGTCTACAAAGGATAAGGTCAAACAACAACAAGTCTAAATCCAACATGGGCACACAGGTCAAAACAGCTACAAAGACTGAGGGATCTATACTATCCATCACTAGGCCACGCTCGCTTCTACTCGGGACCTGACAGAAACACATAATTATATGGGACGACGCCCGGTCAGCGAATGATGCTGGTAACCCACCAATACATGTCAAAAGCATATATAGATAGATAGTATATACAAAATCATTTCGAAACAGAATACTGCATATAGAGGTTCAAAATCAAAGATGGAAGTCAACCACAAGACTCTATATCACTCACAACAAGTACAAGGGGAAACACATCCCAAAAACACATCAAGACATGAGCAACAACAGAACAACTCAACAGTGCACAAGGTGTAATCTACTGATCACAAAGTAGAATACCCCTTGGCATACTCAACATATAAGGATAAACATCTACACACTGGCACTTCATGCCACAATAACACTTCATGTCATAAGTATCACAGTTCCAAGTTCCAACCTTATGCCCTGTTCCAACCTTATGCCTACCCCCGACTTTATTAAGGTTCCAACCTTTACCTCCGAGTGCCACCCTATACTTCCAAGTCCAACCTTTTTGCCTCCGGGAACCGTCGTTCCCCCTCCAACAACCGCCAAACAAAACCGCCGAACGCATAGTACACGAAGGTACATTGCAAGGTCACATCACAAAACCGCCAAACCGTGTGAGCTATACTCACGATAACAAACCACCAAACTCATGCATGGCCACCACGAGGACCACATCTGTACCTTGGTGATTAATGTCCCATTCCATTAATCGTGTAATCCAGGTACAGCCACACACACAATATCATAGGAATCAATCAACGGATCACAACGAATATATGAAACTATACTCAACAAGGAAAGGATCACAATCCGACAACAACGATGATCAACACAAGTCATCATCCACATTAGGAAAGAACAAACCACACACGCTAGCATTTCAACATCAAACTAGCATGCTTATCAAACGGGTAAACAAAACATAGTTCCGAAGAACATACAAGACTCATCATGGTTCAACAAATCACAAGATTGAACACTTAGCACGATTCAAGACACCAAAACCTACATGGATTCCTACCATATAGTTCTAGACATATGAAACATCAAGAAGACACTCAAAAGCCAAACAAAATAACATCAGGAAGTCAAAACATCAATTACCGAGTCAAAAGAATCACGGGGAACAAATCCCCAACGACGCCATATATGTACCCCGCGGGAACCTTTCCCACGAGGCTTGTACCCCGCGGGTGGGGCGGCGGGTGGACCCCTACCCGCCGTTCCGCCCGCGGGTACATATCCTGTACCAAAATAATCCCTTCGGGGATTTTCAACTCCAAGCTCAAATTCAAGTCCAAAACACCCAAAATCTCACCAAATACAACAAAATGACTTGAATCAAAGGAATGGCGAAGCAATGGAATACATGAACCCTAATAACAAGCTCTAGATATGCATTTTCACAAGACAATGCATCAACACTCACATTTCATAGCAAAATCACATGTAGAATCCAAGAAATCATCATATAGGTAAACAAAATAGATTTTGTAGAGCATGGGTTACCTCTTGAAGACAAATTCTTCACTTAAAATACTTCTCAAAGCTCCTAACAAGGTTCACCTTCAACACCCACTTCAAGAACACACCAAAAGATCATAAAGATTTCATCTTTAAGAAAAGATACCTTAGAAAACACTAAAAACACAAAATGAACATAGATCTTACCCTCCTAGATGCTCAAGAGTAGGAAAGGTGGAATCTTGGAGACAAACTTTGAAGATCTTGTAAAGCCTCAACTTAGCTTGGAAGTAAAGCTAGCTAACTTTTAGAGAGAAGGAAGAGCTTATGTTTTGAAAGTGTAAGGGAAAGAATGAAAGGTGTCTTCTAGGTTAACTTGCAATACAAACATGAGGTGAAATGTCTTCATTACCCTTACTAAGATGAAGAAGTGTAAGGGAACAAGGGAACTATTCTCAAAGCTTTAGGTACAACACCTTGACTTGGGTTGACTAGTCAATTACTAGTCCCCAACTATTGAATTTTCAAGAATTTAAAGAATAATTCACCAATTAGATTAGGATTAATTACTTAATTAATTCCTAAATAGAATTTAGATTTGCGGGGTGTCATATCCTCTCCCCCTTAAAAGAAGCTTCGTCCCCGAAGCTTGGGTACGACGAATTAAAACAAACGGTGAAGCGAAGCAACAATGTGACAAGAGTGTCAAGAACATCCCTTTTGAGGCAAAACTCAAAGGATTCAAAAGATACCAAAAGCAAGCAAGAGGTCATATCATTGCAAAGATTGAAAGAATTACCAACTGAGATATTGAGCATATCAAACTCTAGACTAACACAGCCTCCAAACTCCTAGCCCACACCACGGCTCTAAACAACTAGCACTTAAGGCAAGCCACAAAACTAACTTCTCAACTAAATAAGCAAGCAAGAACGAACACACAAAGCAAACAACAAACAACTAGCAAATGGTGAAACGAGGTACCTGACGAAAACAACTCGGGATAACGTTCCCTCATGGTCGACTCCAGCTCCCAAGTCGCTTCCTCCACACCGTGATGTGTCCACCAAACCTTTACCATCTTCACTGCCTTCCTACGCGTTTCCCGGGTCTTAAAATCCAGAATCTTGAGCGGCCTCTCTTCGTAAGACATGTCATCGTCTAAAGGTATCACCTCCGGTGGTAGAACGTGTGTCGGATCATGAACATATCTTTTGAGATGTGACACGTGGAACACATTATGCACTCGCTCCAACTCCATAGGTAAAGCCAACCGATAAGCAAGACCCCCAATCCTCTCAAGTATCTCATAAGGTCCAATGAATCTGGGGCTTAGCTTGCCCTTCCTTCCAAACCTCATTACTCCCCGGGTGGGAGATACCTTCAGCCAAACTTTATCCCCAACCGCGAACTCTACCTGCCTTCTTGCCAAGTCGGCATAGGACTTTTGACGATCTTGTGCCGCTTTCATCCTTTCCTGAATCTGTTTAATCTTCTCCGTTGTATTATGCAAATATTGCGGACCCAAAACTACCGGATTGACCAAATTTTCCCAACACAACGGACTGCGATACTTTTGACCATATAATGCCTCATATGGTGCCATGCGGATGCTCGAATGATAACTGTTGTTATAGGAGAACTCTATTAGATCCAGGTGATCCTCCCATGATCCTTGAAAATCCAGCATACATGCTCTCAACATGTCCTCGATGGTCTGAATGGTCCTTTCCGTTTGTCCGTCTATGGCTGGATGGAAGGCGGTGCTAAGATTCAGTTTAGTTCCCAAGGCTGCTTGCAAGGATTTCCAAAACGGAGATAAGAATCTTGGATCCCGATCGGAGACGATATCCCTCGGTACCCCATGATACTTCACCACTTGATTAACATAGGCTCGAGCTAATTGTGTCATTGTCCATGTCTCCTTCATCGCAATAAGGCGAGTAGTCTTGGTCAACCGATCAACTACCACCCAAATCTTGTCCTTGCCGGTGTGGGTCACCGGTAGACCTCCCACAAAATCCATGGATATGGAATCCCACTTTCCTTGTGGAATTTCCAACGGCTGCACCAAGCCCTTGACCCTACAACGCTCTGCTTTAACCTTTTAACAATTCAAGCATTTACCCACGAACTCTGCTACCTTCTTCTTCATGTTGGGTCACCAAAAGAGGTTCTTCACATCCTTGTATAATTTGTCGTCTCCGGGGTGTATCGAATATGGTGTATTATGGCCTTCATCTAAAATCTTATGCTTCAACCGCTCGCACGATGCAGGTATACACAAACGGCCCCCCTCTTCCTTTAGCCAGGTCATCCCTTGCTCTCATTAAGCTAGCATCCATAAGTTGTTCATCCTTAATCTCCTCCAAGAGTGTAGGTACAATCCTTAGGTTGAAAAGACGGACCTCCGACTCAACTTCGCCTTGCTCCACCACTTCTAGGTTCATCATTTGAAGTTCCTTGCAAAGCTCGTCAGCCACTGTCCAAATGGAACTAACGGCATGTTTGGACTTCTTGCTTAAAGCATCAGCCACAACATTTGCTTTCCCTTCATGATATTGAATGTCCAGCTCATAGTCTTTGATGAGTTCCAACCACCGTCTTTGACGCATGTTAAGATCCTTTTGCGTGAAAATATACTTGAGACTTTTGTGGTCCGTAAAGATCTTGCAACGTACTCCATATAGGTAATGCCTCCAGATTGTAACACCCCCTAATTTTCCAAGCTAATTAAAGCCTTAAATATGCAGATATCTAAACAAAACAACAGACACAACGGAAGACTGAAAGAGGAATATATAAACTGGAAGTAAAAGGGGTGCTATGCCACGCTCATCCAGAGATGAACGCATAGGCTAACATCTGCATAATTCAACATCTAAAACCATACATGTTCAAGTACTAAGTCTATACTGGGCTCACAGGCCACAAAACACATGAAAGGAGCTACACTAGCTGGCACTAAACCGCGCTCTCATCTAAAACATCACCTGAAAAAAACACATAAAAGATGGGACGACGCCCGGTCAGCGAATAATGCTGGTAACCCACCAATACATGTGAAATATCATACATAGATAAGATATACGTTTGTAAAGTCATTTGCGAAATGGAATACATATATATAAGTTCAAAACCAAGAGCAAAAGTCAACACAAGACTCAAAGCACTCACAACAAGATAAGGGAACACGTCCCAAGGCTACGAAGAACCATCAACAACTCACAAGAACGGCTTAAGGTATAATCTATCAGCACACAATAGATTAGCACCCGACAGGCATAACACAAGAGATAGGACACAACCAACGACAACACATGCCTTTGTGACTACACATGTCACAAAATAGAGAAATACACAACAACGGATACACAAGCCTTCGTGACATCACCCATCACGAATTGAGATGCCTTTCTTATGCCCGGTTCCAACCTTATGGCTACCCCCAACCTTATGTCTAGTTCCAACCATTACCTCAAGGACCCCTGTACACCAAGTCCAACCTTTTCCCTCCGAGGACCGTCGTCCCCATCCGCCAATGACCGCCAACAAAACCACCAATTTCATAGTACACGAGGGTACCGATCACACACATGGCAACACATGCCTCCCAAGAAATACGTGATCCTTACACAAAGGTCACAACTCCATAATCACGTCGTGGCCACCATGAGGACCACTGCAATACCTTGGTGACTAGTGTCCCATACCACTAATCGTGCAATCCAGGTAAAGCCACACACACATCACACCTCAACAGGAATCAATCAACGGATCACAACGAAGATATGAAACCATACTCAATCAAGGAATAGATCACAGTCCAACCACAACGATGAATAACACAAGTTATTATCAACGATAGGAAGGTACAAACAACAAACACGTTAGCATTTAAACACCGAACTAGCATGCTTATCAAACGGGTAAACCAAACGTAGTTCCGAAGAACACACAAGACTCATCACGGTTCAACGAAACACAATGTTGAACACTTAGCACGATTCAAGACACCAAAACCTACATGGATTCCTACCATATAGTTCAAGACATACGAAACATCAAGAAGACGCTCAAATAGTTCCACAAAAGAACATCGGGAAGTCAAAAGACCAAATACCGAGTCAAAAGAATCACGGGGAACAAATCCCCGCCAAACCATATTATGTACCCCGCGGGTGGGCCAACGGGTAGACCCCTACCCGTGGTTCCGCCTGCGAGTACATACCCACGTCCAACTTGTACCCCGCGGGTGGGCGGCGGGTGGACGCTTACCCGCTGTTCCGCTCGCGGGTACGTACCTGTACACCAAATAATCCCTTCGGGGATTTTTCAACACCAAGCGCAATTTCAAGTCCAAAACATGCCAAATCTCACCAAATACAACAAAATGACTTGAATCAAAGGAATAGCCAAGCAATGGCATACAAGAACCCTAAACACAAGCTCTATATATGCATTTTCACAAGACAATGCATAAACACTCACATTTCATAGCAAAACACATGTAGAATTCAAGAAATCATCATATAGGTAAGCAAAATAGATTTTGTAGAGCATGGGTTACCTCTTGTAGACAAAAACCTTCACTTAACACTTCACCAATCTCCGAATAAGGCTCACCTTCCAAACCCACTTCAAGAACACACCAAAAGATCATAAAGATTCTATCTTTAAGAAAAGACACCTAAGAAAACATTAAAAACACAAGATGAACATAGATCTTACCCTCCTAGATGCCCAAATGTATGAAAGGTAGAATCTTGGAGACAACTCTTGAAGATTTGACAAAGCTTCAACTTGGCTTGGAAGAAAAGCTATCTACCTTTTTAGAGAGAAGGTAGAGCTAAAGTTTGGAAAGTGTAAGGAGAGAAATGAGGATTGTCTACTAGGTTAACTTGCATTACTAACACAAGGTGAAAAGTCATGAATACCCTTACTAACATATAGAGGTGTAAGGGAACAAGGGAACTCCTTACAAAGCTTAAGGTACAACCTTGACTTTGGGGTTGACTAGTCAATTACTAGTCCCCGATTATTGAATTTTCAGGAATTTGAGGAATTAAATTACCAATTGGTTTAGGATTAATTACTTAATTAATCCCTTAATCGATTTTGGATTACGGGGTGTCACATCTTCTCCCCTTTCAAAGAAGCTTCGTCCTCGAAGCTTGGGTACGACGAATTAAAACAAACGGTGAGATGAAACAACTATGTGACAAGAATGCCAAGAACAATCTCTTTTGGTCAAAACCCAAAAGGATTCACAAGACATCAAAGCAAGCAAGAAAGAAGGTAAACTAAAACAAGAATTGGAGGAATTTAACCAACAGATATATTGAGCATATCAAACTCTAAACCAAACACAACCGCCAACTTCTAGCTAACAACTACGAACTAATAACTAGCTCAAAGCACCAACCAACAAAGCTAACTACCCAACAAAGCGAACCAGCCAGAACAGGCACACAAAGCAAACAACAAGCAACAAACAACTACCGACGGTAACAACAACTAAGAAGATAACAACAACTAAAGAAGGGCAAACAAGATCACCACAACACCGAGCTAGAACGACTCGCTCTCCGACTCATCGGTGCTCTCCTCGGATTCTTCATCATTCCCACCTCTACGGCTCGAACTGGCCTTAATCTGATCTAGCCTTTGGTACACGGTAACAAACTGTGTCTTCATGTATGCGAAGCCTTCTTCAATCATGCGGTTCTGTTGACGAAGCAAGATGACTACACGTTCCTCATGCGTCATGGCATCATGCTCCCTTTTGGTGTGGGCTTCCCTTCTTCTTCGATTTTCTTCACTTTCAGAATCACTTTCTGTAACACCCCGTGTTACAGTCCCTAAAACCAATTAATCATTTAACAAATTACCCAAAAGAAAGAATTAAATCACAATAATTAATTAGGAAAGGCCCACCATAGTCCATGGGCCCTCACCCCTAAAACCCAACCCCTAGCCCTAAAAGGAATAGAATTAGCAAGCCTATAATATTAGTTCCTAATTAGGACTCCTAAATATATAAATAGGGGACTTAAGAGGCACCTAGAACCCCCACCACAATAATCCCTTACCACACAAGAAGTTCCAAGAATTCCCCTAGAAGAAATCAAGAAAGAAGAAAGCTTCAAGAAAGACCCTTCATAGCCAAGGAATTAATTAAGGCTAAAAGGTAACCCATGTCTCAACAAAACCTATTTTCATAGCTATGTTTCCCCTCTTAGGATTTCCCCATATTATTGTGTATTGATGATTTGTGATATTATTATTGACGATTGGTATGATGATTCCATGGGTGAACTTGATGATGAGAGGTTCTTGATAATTATGGTGTTCTTGATGATTATATGACGTTCTTGATGATTATATGATGTTCTTGATGATTATAGGATGTTCTTGATGTTCATGTGATATTCTTACCGAATCTTGATATTAGAAGATGAATTGTGTCCTTGTTGATTTAAAAGTGATTAGAACCCTAGGTTGTATCGTATGATATTATTCTTGATGTATTGGGTGTGAAATCGCATGTTTGGGTGTTAATTATGTTTAGAAAGGCATGATAGGTTACGTGCCGTATGTTCCTCGCTTTGATCCGTTAATTGTCTACGTATTGCTGTCAATTGTGTTTAAAAAGTGTCTAAGCATGGTTCTGGGTTCCACAAAGGTTCCCGGGGCGTTTTTGGTGATAAAAGAGTCAGTGGGGGGTAGGGGACTCGCCACCTACCCGCGGCTAAAGATGGCGTCGCCGGCAGCGGGCAGCCGGCGGGCGGGCAGCTGCCCGCCGGGCACCCGCTGCCCGGAAAGGCTGCCGCCGGCGGGTGAACCCTCCCACCGGCTACCCGCTGGAAAAATACCCAATTTGGGATTTGGCTTCCCCGTTTGATGTTCCCGCTATCCCCGTGGTGTCCCAACGGACTCCGTCTATTGTGCCTATGTCTAGTTTGATATTTCGGGTACCGTTCGTAGGTTGTATGAGTCTTATATATTGCATGCTAGTTGAATTAGTATCCCGTTGACCTAGGTGAAAGAAGTATGAACCCCTTAGGATTATTCTTAGTATGTGAAGGATCACGCATAGGTTTTGTTATACGTTTTCTCCCCCTTCTCAATGTGTTAATGTGGGTTGCATGTGCTTGCTATGTGTTATATGTGCATGATACCCCAATTCGGTTGCGATCGGATTGGTTATTCCTGAGCTGCGGTTCAGAAGCTGGCTGCGGTCAGATTTACACTCTTGGGCTGCGGTCCACCGTTTGGTTGCGATCAAACGTTTCTACATGAGCTGCGGTTCATATTTCCTGGCTGCGGTCAGATGACATACTCTTGGGCTGCGGTCCACTGTTTGGTTGCGATCAAACTATGATGAGCTGCGGTTCATCGGTCGGTTGCGATCGACCCCTCCGTGTTGCGATACGGGGCAGGGTGCTGCGGGGCCGTGTCAGAGCTATATGCGCTGACCCTCATGTATGGGCATGCGATTGGTCCTGTGGCGCCAACAAATTGTGCTATGTGATGAAATATGGATGAGTTGTTGTTATGAGTGTCTTGGGGATGTGACTATGGGATTTATACTGGGAATCGTATATGTTGGGTTATGATTATTGATTGTGCTTATCTTTATCTGTCTTGCCTGTTGTGAACTGTACATGCTTGGTATAACCGTTGTCTATGCTTAGCTCTATCTGTCGAGTCTATCCCTGTTTTAAAAGCTAGAGTCTCGTAGGATATATCTTCATGCTTCAAAATGGTTTTCGTATATCTATATATATGTCTATATGTATTGTATTTCAACGCGTTGGAGTGGGTTACCAGCATCTCTCGCTGAACAGATATATTTGGCTTTCAGGCACAGACGAGTAGATCACTGGAGCGCGCTAGAAGCTTGGGGCGTAGCTTAGATAGTTTTCCCTTTCGGCCTGCGTGCCATGATTTAGTATTGATACTGATTGAGGTTTTAGAATTTAGCCTGTGCACCTGAGTTCTCTAGCTCGGGTGTGGCATAGCACCTCGTACTCCTTGTATCGTATTTTGGGATTTAATGAGATTCTATCTTTATTATATAAGTTTTAAAAGTCTTGAAAATCTGGGGTGTTACACTTTCCTTCAGTGCCTAAGTTTGACCCTAGGATAAGACTATTAAGACAGACCATTAGGACATAGACTTGAACTTTTGGAACATAGGATTCGGGAATCCTAGGACGCGCGGTGAGATTGTGTAACCTACACACTTTATCCCTCCCCTATCTAAAGATGACTTTTCCCCCCACTTATCACATCGAAAGAAGAGCACCAAGCTCTAACTTAACGTTCTTATAAACATTTACCCAGAAAGACGACAGCATGGCGCCAAACAGAAGACAATCAAGAACTCCAGAACCCGCCACCCACGACCCCCTGACCCAAACACTACAACAACTAACGCAAGTCGCCCAGGCACTAAGCGACGTAGCTCTTCGCAACAGCAGGCCCCCGCCTCCTCCATCAAACACGAACTCAGACGTCACCCGACAAGTTTCAAACCATCGACCACCCACGTTCTCAGGAGAAGAAGACCCCGTGATCCTGGAGAAATGGATCCGGACCCTCGACAAAATTCTCGGGTTAGTAGAATGCCCAGAAGAACGTCGCGTGGAGATAGCCTCGTTCTACTTCGGACACGAGGCCAATCTTTGGTAGATCCACGAGGGTCCCGCTTACCAACAAGAACCAGGGTTCAACTGGGAAAACCTCAAAACACGACTACGAGAACGATTCTACCCAACACACGTAAAAGCATCCATGTACGAAGAGTTCCTCCATATGAAACAAGGGACAGCCACCGTCATGGAATACCACAAGCGATTCCTCGAACTGGCGCGCTTCGCACCAGAGCTAGTCCCCACCGAAGTAACCAAAATAGAAAGATTCGTCTTGGGCCTCAACTTCGAAACCCGAAAAGCACTAGTGGTAAGCAGACCTTGGACTCTCAACGAGGCTTACTCCAGTGCCGCCAATCTCTATCGAATCCAACTACTCCAGTGCGGGGTTCAGGAACAGATACGAAAGAGGAACTCCGGAGGGGGAGCACCACCGGTAAAAAGAACAAGGAACGACACCAACACAAGACCAAGCAACCTGACCAACCAGAGACCGTCCCTAGGGAACAATGAAGCAAACCCAAGAAGCTTCCCTTGCCCAAAATGCAACAAAAGCCATAGAGGGAAAGATTGCATGGGCAATCCCTGACGATGCTTCAACTGCGGAGAAGAAGGGCACAAGGCCTTCCAGTGCATTCAACCCCAAAGGCCACGCCCCACCACCACGGGCCAACACGGAGGTACCACCCACCAAGGGAACTACAGCGCTCCCGGGAAAATATTCGTCATGAGTCGCACTCAAGCCGACCTCGGGAACGAGAGCAACCTCGAGGAGGGGACCCTAACCCCAGAAGACGAGGACCGCGCAAACCCCACGGAAGAAAACCAAGAAGATGAATTCTGTCTAGGTTAAACCGGCAAATTCCTTGTAATCACCTTCGTAGTAAAACTACTTACTTAGCTCAATTACTTCGGAATTCTTATAAATAAAAGATTAGATCGAAATCCGATCCGACGAACAAAGATAAAACCAAAATTATACTACACAAGCCAAGCCTCCCACCACTAGAGGACGAAAGAGGGAAAAAAACAAAAGGAAACCTAGTGTTGCCAATAGGAATGGAACCCTTGACCTCACATATACAAGACCAAGGTCTTAACCACTAGGCTAAGAGTGTTTCTTGAAACCTCAAGGGAACACTTTCTTCTTAAAGCCCTACAAGTCCCTAAACCCACAAAAATCCCCAAATCAAAAACCCTTCTTCTTCTTCTTCTTCTTCTTCTTCCACACCCTCTCTCTCTCGCTTCTTCTCCCTCTCACCCCCGCCGACCCAACGACACCCAGCAACCACCACCCACCCGTCACCATCACCGGCCGAACCACCGCTGGCCATCCAAGCAAAGCACCACCGCACACCACCGTCGCTACCCGGAGGCAACCCGCGACGCCGTCACCGTCCGCCACCCACCCGGACGAACCCCGCTGCCACACGCCTCACCACTGCCGGTTCCACCCAAAACCACTACCATCGCGCCGAGCCACCGCCGAAACCAAGTCCGCCGCCGCCGCGTCGCCAGAAACCCTCACCACCGCTTCGCCGGAGGCTCGCCGGAGAACTCGCCAGAAAACACCGCCTAGCCGAAAACCAAGATACCGAAAAAGCCCCTTGGAACCCGTACCCCGGAATGGAGCAACGCCAATTATACCGTAATCGGAGCTAAACCCCTTGAACCCGACCAATTTTCTTTGGAATTGGTTGATATGCTTAATCACCAAGGGCTTTTGGATACGTATCTCGCCATCAAGGGGGATACGTACCCCGAATTGGTGAAAGAATTCTATCAACATCTTGTAGCCACCAAACGGGGTGATAAGCTAGAAATCACCACCAAGGTCCGCGACAAGGAAATCATACTCTCCGAAGGCCGTTTGGCCAAGCTTTTGAAATTGACCACCACGGGTGTGTCAAGCTATGACCGAAAGGGGTGGATTGATACCCAAAACACGGGGTACAAAGACTACCTCGGGTACCTACTCGGGAAAGAGGAAGGATTCACCTCGGCCACACGACCGAATAGAAAGTGGCTATCGGCGGAACAAAAGATATTGGTTATGATTGTAACCGATAGCCTCTTGCCCACGAACAATAAAAGCAAGGACGTGGGGAGTTTAGAGTGCACCTTTGCCTACTTCTTGAAACACAAAATCAAGTTCAACCTGCCGGCCCTCATGCTAAAATACATGGGGTTTTGCAAATCAAGCAACCGACTTAGCCTACCCTACGGGATGATCCTAAGTTGGATCATGGAGAAAAAGGGGGTGGACCTAAGCCACACCGAGGTCAAGACCGCAAATGGCATGGTCTTTAATGCCTAGAACCTACGCCGTAATGATATCTACTACACCGAGGGAGGACATTACCTCACCCTCGAAGAAATTTGCCAAAAACCCGAGGAGGAATGAAGGGAATTGGTCGACCAATTAGACATCTCCAACAAGAAGCTCAAGCGGGCAATGCAAGATTGCAGAATCCTGGAGGGAAATGAGGACCAAGAGGAGGATGACGAGCCTGACCCATCATTGCACCCACGATCAAGAAGGAACCCAAGGGAGCAAAACGAGGGCTCGATCAATGAGCGCATACTCGCGCAACTTAACCAAAAAACCAAATCATGGAGGAAGGGTTCTCATCCTTGATCCGTACGACGCGCGCACTAGATCAGAGGGTGGCAGCGATCGAGGCCACCTTGGGCACTCGCGGGGCGTCCAGCTCAGGAGCAGGAGACCAAGGTAGACCCAAAACTTTCCTATCACGACACCACCAGAAGTCCAGCCTACCCCAACTAAGGCAAAACGTGGGGCCACATTCCTAACCGGGAGGCCAAGATGCGGGATGCCTAGGGGTGAAAGAATGGGTTAACACACCGGGGTTCGGGGACGAAACCCCTTGTAAGGGGGGGAGAGTGTAACACCCCGTGTTACGATCCCTAAAACCAATTAATCATTTAACAAATTACCCAAAAGAAAGAATTAAATCACAATAATTAATTAGGAAAGGCCCACCATAGTCCATGGGCCCTCACCCCTAAAACCCAACCCCTAGCCCTAAGAGGAATAGAATTAGCAAGCCTATAATATTAGTTCCTAATTAGGACTCCTAAATATATAAATAGGGGACTTAAGAGGCACCTAAAACCCCCACCACAATAATCCCTTACCACACAAGAAGTTCCAAGAATTCCCCTAGGAGAAATCAAGAAAGAAGAAAGCTTCAAGAAAGACCCTTCATAGCCAAGGAATTAATTAAGGCTAAAAGGTAACCCTTGTCTCAACAAAACCTATTTTCATAGCTATGTTTCCCCTCTTAGGATTTCCCCATATTATTGTGTATTGATGATTTGTGATATTATTATTGACGATTGGTATGATGATTCCATGGGTGAACTTGATGATGAGAGGTTCTTGATAATTATGGTGTTCTTGATGATTATGACGTTCTTGATGATTATATGATGTTCTTGATGATTATAGGATGTTCTTGATGTTCATGTGATATTCTTACCGAATCTTGATATTAGAAGATGAATTGTGTCCTTGTTGATTTAAAAGTGATTAGAACCCTAGGTTGTATCGTATGATATTATTCTTCATGTATTGGGTGGGAAATCGCATGTTTGGGTGTTAATTATGTTTAGAAAGGCATGATAGGTTATGTGCCGTATGTTCCTCGCTTTGATCCGTTAATTGTCTACGTATTGTTGTCAATTGTGTTTAAAAAGTGTGTAAGCATGGTTTCGGATTCCACAAAGGTTCCTGGGGCGTTTTTGGTGATAAAAGAGTCAGTGGGGGGTAGGGGACCCGCCACCTACCCGCGGCTAAAGATGGCGTCGCCGGCAGCGGGCAGCTGCCTGCCAGGCACCCGCTTCCCGGAAAGGCTGCCGCCGGCGGGTGAACCCTCACCCACTGGCTACCCGCTGGAAAAATACCCAATTTGGGATTTGGCTTCCCCGTTTGATGTTCCCCCGATCCCGATCCCCGTGGTGTCCCAACGGACTCCGTCTATCGTGCCTATGTCTAGTTTGATATTTTGGGTACCGTTCGTAGGTTGTATGAGTCTTATATTTTGCATGCTAGTTGAATTGGTATCCCGTTGACCTAGGTGAAAGAAGTATGAACCCCTTAGGATTATTCTTAGTATGTGAAGGATCACGCATAGGTTTTGTTATAGGTTTTCTCCCCCTTCCCAATGTGTTAATGTGGGTTGCATGTGCTTGCTATGTGTTATGTGTGCATGATACCCCAATTCGGTTGCGATCGGATTGGTTATTCCTGAGCTGCGGTTCAGAAGCTGGCTGCGGTCAGATTTACACTCTTGGGTTGCGGTCCACCGTTTGGTTGCGATCAAACGTTTCTACATGAGCTGCGGTTCATGTTTCCTGGCTGCGGTCAGATGACATACTCTTGGGCTGCGGTCCACTGTTTGGTTGTGATCAAACTATGATGAGCTGCGGTTCATCGGTCGGTTGCGATCGACCCCTCCGTGTTGCGATACGGGGCAGGGTGCTGCGGGGCCGTGTCAGAGCTATATGCGCTGACCCTAATGTATGGGTATGCGATTGGTCCTGTGGAGCCAACAAAGTGTGCTATGTGATGAAATATGGATGAGTTGTTGTTATGAGTGTCTTGGGGATGTGACTATGGGATTTATACTGGGAATCGTATATGTTGGATTATGATTATTGATTGTGCTTATCTTGACCTGTCTTGCCTGTTGTGAACTGTACATGCTTGGTATAACCGTTGTCTATGCTTAGCTCTATCTGTCGAGTCTATCCCTGTTTTAAAAGCTAGAGTCTCGTAGGATATATCTTCATGCTTCAAAGTGGTTTTCGTATATCTATATATATGTCTATATGTATTGTATTTCAACGTGTTGGAGTGGGTTACCAGCATCTCTCGCTGAACAGATATATTTGGCTTTCAGGCACAGACGAGTAGATCACTGGAGCGCGCTAGAAGCTTGTGGCGTAGCTTAGATAGTTTTCCCTTTCGGCCTGCGTGCCATGATTTAGTATTGATACTGATTGAGGTTTTAGAATTTAGCTTGTGCACCTGAGTTCTCTAGCTCGGGTGTGGCATAGCACCTCGTATTCCTTGTATCGTATTTTGGGATTTAATGAGATTCTATCTTTATTATATAAGTTTTAAAAGTCTTGAAAATCTGGGGTGTTACACTTTCCTCGGCCTCGGCAGCTTCCGGTGCTTCCACTTCTTCCTCACGTCCTGCTTCACCCTCATCTTCTTCATCGCCTCCCAAACTCTGGGCTGCGAGGTTCAACTTACCGGCATGAATCCCAAGCTCGGCTGCCAACTCGGCTCTTTCTTCGGGGGATTTCCTTGCAACTTCTTCGAGAGTGATGTAATCACCATCGTCTAACTGAAACAAATTGCAACTTCAAAGATTGGTGGCATCCAACACGAACTTTCCAACGGACTTCGGTAAACAACCTTCAACACTTACACCTTTCCTAACAAGGATCCAGCTCAACACCATCCCATACGTTAAGCTCTTTCGATTATGATCACGACAGAAAACCATATGTTGCAACATCAAAGCTGGCAGATTGAACTTGACCATATTCTTAAGGCAAAAGGCAAAGGTGCACTCCAACTTTCCCAACAACTTACTTTTGTTGTTATTGGGCAACAAACAGTCTGACACCAGCATAACCAAGATCCTTTGCTCCGCAGACAACCACTTTTTCTCTGGCCTTGAAGCTTGAGTGAAACCACTCGTGCGACCCAACAAATAACTCAAATAGTCCCGGTACCCCATGGTATCCGTACTAATCCACGAGTTACCGCTATACTGAGCAACTCTCGAAGCAGATAGACTCAAAAGCTGAGCTAGCCTCTTTTCAGACAGAACTACTTTCACACCTCTCACTTTAGAAGTGATCTCAAGCTTATCACCATCCTTTGTCACAACCATGTGATGATAAAATTCCTTAACCAAACTCGGGCAAGTCTCGGCCCTTATGGCGAGGAACCCATCCAACAAACCTTAGAATCTAAGCATATCCAACAAAGAATTAGGAAAAGATTCTGGGTCAAAAGCTTTACCTTCAAGAACAAGGTAATGGGCATCCACCCATTCCGCTTTCCTAGCCAAACTTGACCTTCTAGGCATGGTAGGAGATGACCCAAAGCTCAAAAGGAACACTTAAAGCTTCACCTCTTCAGTTCTTCTTCACTCTCACGGCCTCTCACTCTCTCGCTGGTCTCTCTCTCTCGCGGTGCGGCTTCGACGAGGCGGCCCGGCAGCAGCTCGGCGAGGAGGCTCCGGCGTGCGACGGCTCTGGCGGGCGGCGGCGGTGGCAGGTCGGCGACGGGCGGGTGGTGATGGGTTGGGGAGGGGTGTCTCTCGGCTGACTCACGGGTAGGGAGGGGAGGAAAGGAAAAAGAAATTGGGGCTTAGGGATTTGGGGAAGAATTGGGGAAAAGATGATTTAATTTGGGGATTTGGGTAAAATGGAAACTTATGGTTTAGATGGAATTAAAATTGGGTAAGTTTCAAGAAAGATAATTAGTTCAAGTGGTTTAAGAGTTGGGTTAGTAAAGAGTATACCCAGGTTCAAAACTCAAGGTTTGTAATTAAATATTTTACTTCCCTTTTAGGCTACACAAGGGAGGATTTTGGTATGGGTTTTCTATTCCCAAATTCAAAGAATACTTGGAGGGATTTAGGTGGTTCTCAAAAAGAAAGGTCGCAAGAATATCAAGTGCAAAGGTTATAGAATTAACCCAAGCATGATTCATTTCAAGAATGAATAACTAACTCCACAACGAAGCTTGCTCATAAAACTAAGAGAATCGTTCATCAAGAAAAGCTTACACTTAATTTCCAAAAGAATCATTATCAAGGAAAAACATGACAAGGATAGCAAGGTAACTCAGATAGACAACGAAGGAACACAAGATAACACACCAGGAAACAGAGAACAAGACACGTACTAAAGACAAGGGTAGGCTAGAAAAGGATTGCCTGCTAGCTCCTCCTCCACTAGACCCTTAGTCTCCTCCTGCAAACGCCCCATCACAAAGACTCCCCCTGATGGTCTGGCACCGGCTGCTCCATGGCTCGAGCTACCTCCAGCTGCTCCTCCAGCTCCTGGGGGTGGTGGCAACGCCCTCTAATTGGCTTGCTGGGGACACTCAGCGACTTTGTGGCCCTTACCTCCGCAACGGTAGCACCGAAACGCTTGACCATTGCAATCTTGGCCCGCGTGCACCTTCCCACACCTACGGCAAGCAAACGTCTTAGCTTGATTCCCTTGCTCCATCCGGTTGGGTCCTTGGGTTGAAGATGATACATTCTTAGCTTGAAAACTCGGTCGTGGCTTCTTGAAGGTGGAAGAGCCTCCACTCTCGGTCCTCTTTCTAGCAAGCTCATAAGACCCTCGTTGAAGTTGCTGAACACGGTACAGATCCGCGGTACTCAGATAAGCATCCTTGAGAGAACTCGGCCTGCTCACAGTCAAAGCCTTTCGTGCCTCATAATTCAAGCCGGCAACGAATTTCTCGACCTTAGCGAGCTCCGTAGGCACGAGCATCCGAGCAAAGTGCCCCAACTCCAAAAACTTCTTGTGGTATTCGACCACAGACAAAGATCCTTGCTGCAAGTGGAGGAATTCCTCATACATGGCGGCTCGCACGTGTGCCGGGTAAAACCTCTCGCGCATCCTATCCTTAAGCGCAGACCAATCGAACTCAGGTTCCTCAAGGTAAGTCGGACCCTCATGAATCCACCACAGATCCGCCTCATGACAGAAGTAGAACGTTGCCAGTTCTACCCTTCTCTCCTCTGGGCAACCCACAATCGTGAATATCTTGTCGAACACTCTCATCCATTCCTCCAAAACAACCGGGTCTTCTTCACCCGCGAAGGTCGGCGGCCTGTGACCCGACACCAAACGACCCATGTCCCTGTGCCTAGCAGGTTGAGGAGGTGGCACGGGGTGGTTGTTGTTCAGCAAAGCCTCACTAAGAGTCTGCGTCAACTACTGCAGGTTCTGAGCAAGCTGCTCATTCGTCGGGGTCTCCGGGGTACGCGCTCGTGGACGAGGAGGCATCGCAAACTTCTACAACAACAACACGGTTACCAAAAAGACAACAAACAAGCAGATAACTGAAAGCAACACTTAGCTCACCGCGCAACCTAGAGTCCTAAGCCTAACACATAGATTCTTAAGGTCGCTTTAAGGTCTCAAACCACACTTAGCAACTTAGAAGTCTAGACTTTACCCACCTAGGCTCAAACATAGGCTGTGATACCAACTGTAACACCCCCTAATTTTCCAAGCTAATTAAAGCCTTAAATATGCAGACATCTAAACAAAACATCAGACACAGCGGGAGACTGAAAGAAGAATATATAAACTGGAAGTAAAAGGGGTGCTATGCCACGCTCATCCAGAGATGATCGCACAGGCTAACATCTGCATAATTCAACATCTAAAACCATACATGTTAAAGTACTAAGTCTATACTCGGCTCACAGGCCAGTAAACACATGAAAGGACCTACACTAGCTGGCACTAAACCGCGCTCTCATCTAAAACATCACCTGAAAGAAACATATAAGAGATGGGACGACGCCCGGTCAGCGAATAATGCTAGTAACCCACCAATACATGTGAAATATCATACATAGATAAGATATATGTTTGTAAAGTCATTTGCGAAACGGAATACATATATATAAGTTCAAGACCAAGAGCAAAGGTCAACACAAGACTCAAAGCACTCACAAAAAGATAAGGGAACACATCCCAAGGCTACGAAGAACCATCAACAACTCACAAGAACGGCTCAAGGTATAATCTATAATCACACAATAGATTAACACCCGACAGGCATAAAACAAGAGATAGGACACAACCAACGACAACACATGCTTTTGTGACTACACACGTCACAAAATAGAGAAATACACAACAACGGCTACACAGGCCTTCGTGACATCACCCATCACGAATTGAGATACCTTCCTTATGCCCGGTTCCAACCTTATGGCTAACCCCAACCTTATGTCTAGTACCAACCATTACCTCCAGGACCCCTGTACACCAAGTCCAACCTTTTCCCTCCGAGGACCGTCGTCCCCATCCGCCAACGACCGCCAACAAAACCACCAATTTCATAGTACACGAGGGTACCGATCACACACATGGCAACACATGCCTCCCAAGAAATACGTGATCCTTACACAAAGGTCACAACTCCATAATCACGTCATGGCCACCACGAGGACCACTGCAATACCTTGGTGACTAGTGTCCCATACCACTAATCGTGCAATCCAGGTAAAGCGACACACACATCACACCTCAACAGGAATCAATTAACGGATCACAACGAAGATATGAAACCATACTCAATCAAGGAATGGATCACAGTCCAACCACAACGATGAATAACACAAGTTATCATCAACGATAGGAAGGTACAAACAACACACACGCTTGCATTTAAACACCGAACTAGCATGCTTATCAAACGGGTAAAACGTAGTTCCAAAGAACACACAAGACTCATCACGGTTCAACGAAACACAATGTTGAATACTCAGCACGATTCAAGACACCAAAACCTACATGGATTCCTACCATATAGTTCTAGACATACGAAACATCAAGAAGATTCTCAAATAGTTCCCCAAAAGAACATCGGGAAGTCAATAGACCAAATACCGAGTCAAAAAAATCACGGGGAACAAATCCCCGCGAAACCACATTACGTACCCCGCGGGTGGGCCCACGGGTAGACCCCTACCCGTGGTTCCGCCCGCGGATACATACCCACGTCCAACTTGAACCCCGTGGGTGGGCGGCGGGTGGACGCCTACCCATTATTCCGCGGGTACGTACCTGTACACCAAATAATCCCTTCGGGGATTTTCAACACCAAGCTCAAATTCAAGTCCAAAACATGCCAAATCTCACCAAATACAACAAAATGACTTGAATTAAAGGAATAGCCAAGCAATGGCATACAAGAACCCTAAACACAAGCTCTAGATATGCATTTTCACAAGACAATGCATAAACACTCACATTTCATAGCAAAACACATGTAGAATCCAAGAAATCATCATATAGGTAAGCAGCATAGATTTTTTAGAGCATGGGTTACCTCCTGTAGACAAAAACCTTCACTTAACACTTCACCAAGCTCCTAATAAGGCTCACCTTCCAAACCCACTTCAAGAACACACCAAAAGATCGTAAAGATTCTATCTTTAAGAAAAGACACCTAAGAAAACACTAAAAACACAAGATGAACATAGATCTTACCCTCCTAGATGCCTAAATGTATGAAAGGTAGAATCTTGGAGACAACTCTTGAAGATTTGACAAAGCTTCAACTTGGCTTGGAAGAAAAGCTATCTACCTTTTTAGAGAGAAGGTAGAGCTAAAGTTTGGAAAGTGTAAGGAGAGAAATGAGGATTGTCTACTAGGTTAGCTTGCATTACTAACACAAGGTGAAATGTCATGAATACCCTTACTAACATAAAGAGGTGTAAGGGAACAAGGGAACTCCTTACAAAGCTTAAGGTACAACCTTGACTTTGGGGTTGACCAGTCAATTACTAGTCCCCGACTATTGAATTTTCAGGAATTTAAGGAATTAAATTACCAATTGGTTTAGGATTAATTACTTAATTAATCCCTTAATCGATTTTGGATTACGGGGTGTCACACAGATCTTCAAGGCGAAGACTATTGCCGCTAACTCCAGGTTGTGAGTCGGGTAATTCTCTTCGTGCACTTTGAGTTGTCTTGAAGCATAGGCAATGACTCTCCCATTCTGCATCAACACGCATCCCAGTCCCTTCTTGGATGCATCACTGTATACCTCAAACCCTTCCGTCCCGGATGGCAAGATTAACACCGGTGCAGTCGTGAGCCTCTATTTTAATTCCCGGAACGCTGACTCACAAGCTTGATTCAATTGGAAAGGTATGTCCTTCCTTAACAATTTAGTCAATGGTTGAGCCACCTTGGCGAAGTCCAACACAAACCTTCGGTAGTAACCAGCTAAACCAAGGAAGCTTCTCACTTCCGCCACTGTTGTTGGCACGGTCCACTCTTTACTTCCCGAATCTTGTCCGGGTCCACCGAGATACCATTGCTGTCTATCACATGACCCAAAAATACCACGCTATCCTTCCAGAACTCACATTTCGAGAGTTTGGCGTACAACTGCTTTTCTCTCAGAATCTGGAGCACAGTCCGGAGATGCCCTACGTGCTCTTCTTTATCCCAAGAATACACAAGGATGTCGTCGATGAACATGATTACAAAGTCGTCGAGATGAGGCTTGAATACCCGATTCATCATATCCATGAACACTGTTGGTGCATTTGTCAGCCCGAATGGCGTCACCGTGAACTCGTAGTGGCCGTAGCGAGTCCGGAACGCAGTCTTAGGTATGTCCTGGTCTGTCACCTTCAACTGATGGTAACCTGATCTTAGGTCAATCTTGGAGAATACCCCGGCGCCTCGGAGTTGATCAAACAAGTCGTCAATCCGCAGTAGAGGGTATTTGTTCTTGATGGTGACTTGGTTCAGTTCACGATAGCCAATGCAAAATCTCATGCTCCCATCCTTCTTCTTTACGAACAATACCAGCGCTCCCCACGGTGATATACTTGGCCGGATGTAGCCCTTTTCTAATAACTCCTGCAACTGGGTCTTCAACTCCTGCATCTCCTTGGGCGCTAACCGATAAGGAGCTTTCGATATGGGCGCTGTACCGGGTACAAGGTCCACTGAAAATTCAACTTATCTCGGAGGAGGCATACCCGGAATCTCCTCGGGGAAGACATCAAGGAATTCGCATATAACAGGTATGGTCTGAGCCGCATCCCCTTTCGCCTTCAGGTTTTTGACAGAGCACAAAAAGATCTCATGACCTTTCTCCACGTACTTTTTCATCTTCAGCATCGACACTAACTTGATTCCCGGTTCCTCTGTTGATCCCTGGTACGACACTCTCTTCCCACTTGGCCCTCTAAAGACCACTTTTTGCTCACCGCATAAGATTTGAGCTCTGAACCGTCGTAGCTAGTCCATGCCCAGGACTACATCTACCCCGTCCAGGCCGAATTGGATCAGGTTGCTTGGAAACTCCTCCCCACTGATGTTTATCTTGACGTCTTTGAAGAGACGATCGCATGTCTTAACTTCTCCGGATGCCACCTTCACACTTAACTTCACTCCGACGCCTTCAGATAAGCCTAGCTTCTTCATGAGACCCGGAGATATGAACGAGTTGGACGCTCCAGAATCAACAAGATTACCGCTGGAATAGCTTGCACAAGAAAGGTTCCGATTACTACATCACTGTCTCTGCCCTAGCTTCGCTATGGATGAGGATCTTCTCATGTGATGACTCTTCTGGCGAACTCTGGTTTCCCAACCCAACACTCCTTCTTGGATCACAAGACGTCGGCAAGGTAGCTGCGCTGGGGCTTATCCGAGTGGACGTACCACTTTGAATCCACTACTCAACCACGCTAGGAGCGTTACAAACTCCTGTCGTCCTAGGTCTCTTAGCCACATCACCCATATCTTCGAACGTCGCGGTACGCTGACGGGGAGGCATCGCGAAACTTCTACAACAACAACACTGTTACCAACAAAACAACAAGCAAGCAAACAACTATAGACAACACACAGCTCACAGCGCGTCCTAAGAATCCTAAGCCTAAACACATAGATTCTTACGGTCACTTAGGGTCTTAAACCACACTTAACCACTTAGAAGACAAGACTCTAGCATCCTAGGCTCTAATACCAACTGTAACACCCCCGATTTCCATACCAATTTAAAACTTAATCATGCAGATAATCTAACCATAAGAAGCATACACAACGGAAGTCTAACTATTAAATAGATGGAAAACGTAGAGTGTTATGCCACGTCCACGCTACGGTGAACGCACAGGCGTAAACAACATCAACATAATCTGTTTACAAAGGATATGGTCAAACAACAACAAGTCTAAATCCAACATAGGCACACAGGCCAAAACAACTACAGGGTCAGAGGGATCTATACTATCCATCACTAGACCGCGCTCGCCTCTACTCGGAACCTGAAAGAAACACATAATTATATGGGACGACGCCCGGTCAGCGAATAATGCTGGTAACCCACCAATACATGTGAAATATCAAACATAGATAGGATATATATACAAAATCGTTTGCGAAACGGAATATAGTATATATAAGTTCAAAGCGAAGAGTAAAAGTCAATCACAAGACTCAATACACTCACAACGAAGACAAGGGAACACATCCCAAGACCACAAGAAGTACAACGACACACAAGAACGGCTGAAGATGTATTCTACCATCACTCAGTAGAATAACACCCGACATGCATAACACAAGAAAATCAAGAAACACACATTGGCAACACATTCCTTCATGACATCACTCGTCACGAATAGAGAATTACACAACGGCAATACATGCCTTCGTGACATCACCCATCACGAATTGATATGCCTTCCCTATGCCCGGTTCCAACCTTATGGCTACCCCCAACCTTATGTCTAGTTCCAACCATTACCTCCAGGACCCCTGTACACCAAGTCCAACCATTTCCCTCCGAGGACCGTCGTCCCCATCCGCCAACGACCGCCAACAATTCCACCAATTCATAATACACGAGGGTACCGATCACACACATGGCAACACATGCCTCCCAAGAAATACGTGAACCCGACACATAGGTCACAAACCCCATAATCACGTCATGGCCACCACGAGGACCACTGCCGTACCTTGGTGACTAATGTCCCATACCATTAATCGTGCAATCCAGTACAGCCACACACACAACACCATCATAGGAATCAATCAACGGATCACAACGAAGATATGAAACCATACTCAACAAGAGAAGGATCACAATCCGACAACAACGATGATTAACACAAGTCATCATCCACAATAGGAAAGAACAAACCACACACGCTAGCATTTAAACACCAAATTAGCATGCTTATCAAACGGGTAAACCAAACATAGTTCCGAAGAACATCCAAGACTCATCACGGTTCAACGAATCACAATGTTGAACACTTAGCACGATTCAAGACACCAAAACCTACATGGAATCCTACCATATAGTTCTAGACATATGAAACATCAAGAGCTCACTCAAATAGTTCCACAAAAGAACATCGGGAAATCAAAAGACCAAATACCGAGTCAAAAGAATCACGGGGAACAAATCCCCACCATCCAACATTTGTATACCCGTGGGTGGGGCCACGGGTGGACCCCCGCCCGTGGTTCCGCCCGCGGGAACCACTTCCCAAACACCATGTACCCCGCGGGTGGGGCGGCGGGTGGACCCCTACCCGCCGTTCCGCCCGCGGGTACAACCTCAGTACCAAAACATCCCTTCGGGGATTTTCAACTCCAAGCTCAAATTCAAGTCCAAAACATGCCAAATCTCACCAAATACAACAAAATGACTTGAGTCAAATGAATAGCCAAGCAATGGCATACATGAACCCTAATAACAAGCTCTAGATATGCATTTTCACAAGATAATGCATCAACACTCACATTTCATAGCAAAATCACATGTAGAATCCAATAAATCATCATATAGGTAATCAAAATAGATTTTGTAGAGCATGGGTTACCTCTTGAAGATCCAACCTTCACTTAAAACACTTCTCAAAGCTCCTAATAAGGTTCACCTTCCACACCCTCTTCAAGAACACACCAAAAGGTCATAAAGATTTCACCTTTAGAAAAAGATACCATAGAAAACACTAAAAACACAAAAGGAGCATAGATCTTACCCTCCTAGATGCTCAAGAGTAGGAAAGGTGGAATCTTGGAGACAAACTTTGAAGATCTTGATAACCCAAAACTTAGCTTGGAGAGAAAGCTAACTAGATTTTTAGAGAAAAGGAAGAGCTTTTGATTTGAAAGTGTTAGGAAAGAAATGGAAGTTGTCTTCTAGGTTAGCTTGGAATACAATCATGAAGGAAATGTCTTCTTTGCCCTTACTAAGATGAAAAGCGTAAGGGAACAAGGGAACTATTCACAAAGCTTTAGGTACAACACTTGACTTGGGTTGACTAGTCAATTACTAGTCCCCGACTATTGAATTTTCAGGAATTTAAGGGATTAAATTACCAATTGACTTAGGATTAATTACTTAATTAATCCCTAAATAGAATTTGAATTACGGGGTGTCACATCCTCTCCCCCTTAAAAGAAGCTTTGTCCCCGAAGCTTGGGTACGACGAATTAGAACAAACGATGAAATGAAACAACAATGTGACAAGAATGTCAAGAATATCCCTTTGGTCAAAACTCAAAGGATTCAAAAGGATATCAAAAACAAACAAGGATTGAAAGAATCAACCAACGGAGATATTGAGCATATCAAACTCTAAACCAAACACAACCACCAACCCCTAACCAAGCTCAAGTTCTAAACAACTAGCTCTTAGCACAAGCCACAAAGCTAACTACTCAACCCAACAAGCAAGCAACAACGAACACACAAGGTAACAACAAGCAACTAACGAGTGGTAACAACAACTAAAAAGATAACAACAAGCTAAGGAAAGGTGAACGGGGGTTACCACAACACCTCGCTAGAACGACTCGCTCTCCGATTCATCGGTACCCTCCTCGAACTCCTCGTCATCACCTCCTCTTCGGCTTGAGCTGGCCTCAATCTGATCTAGCCTCTGGTGGACGGCAACAAACTACGTCTTCATAAAAGCAAAGCCTTCTTCAATCATATGGTTCTGTTGACGTAGCAAGGTGACACACGATCCTCGTGCGTCATAGAATCGTGCACTCTTTTGGTTCGGGTTTCTCTTCTCCTTCGGTTTTCTTCATTCTCCGGATCACTTTCTTCAAACTCGGCAACTTCTTCCGTTTCCACTTTCTCTTCATGGTCGGCTTCATCATCGTCCCTTACATCACCTCCCAAGCTCTGGACCGCAAGGTTCAACTTTCCAGCAGGAATCTCGAGCTCAACCGCCAACTCATCCCTTTCCTTGGGGTTTTCCTAGCAACTTCTTCAAGAGTGATATAATCACCGTCATCTAGCTGAAACAAGTTGCAACTCCGCAGATTGATAGCATCCAACACCATCTTACCTACCGGCTTCGGCATGCAACCTTCAACACTCACGCCTTTCTTGGCGAAAATCCAACTCAAAACCATACCAAAAGGTAGGCTCTTCCGGTTGTGATCACGGCAAAAGACCATGTGTTGCAACATCAAGGCTGGTAGATTGAACTTTACCATGTTCTTCAAACAAAAAGCAAAGGTGCACTCCAATTTTCCCAACAACCGACTTTTGTTGTTATTGGGCAACAAACAATCCGACACGAGCATTACCAAAATCCTTTGTTCGGTAGACAACCACTTCTTCTCCAGTCGTGAGGTTTGAGTGAAACCACTCGTGCGACCCAAGAAATAACTCAAATAGTCCCGGTACCCCATGGTATCCGTACTAATCCAAGATTTACCACTGTATAGAGAAACTCCCGAAGCAGATAAACTTAGAAGCTGAGCTAGCCTCTTTTCAGACAGAACCACTTTCACACCCCTCACTTTAGAGGTGATTTCAAGCTTTCCTCCATCATTGGTCACAACCATGTGGCGATAAAACTGCTCAACCAAACTTGGGTATGTCTCGGCCCTTATGGCGAGAAACCCATCTAACAACCCTTGATATCTAAGCATATCCAACAAGGAACTAAGAAAAGATTCCGGGTTGAAAGCTTTACCTTCAAGAACGAGATAATGGGCATCCACCCATTCCGCTTTCCTTGCCAAACTTGTCCTTCTAGGCATGATTGAGAGATGACCCAAAGCTCAACAAAAAAGACCAAACCTTTCCTCTTCTTTTCTTCTTCTCGCTGCTCTCTCTCTCTCTCTCGCGTCGGCCCAGCGACGGCGAGGTGGCTCCGGTCGACGGCGACTCCGGTAGACGGCGGCAAGGGCAGCAGCAGGTTAGCGACAGGCAGGTGGTGACGGGTGGGTGTTCTCGACTGGTCTCACGGGTAGGAAGATGGGAGGGAAAGGAATAAGGGTTTTGGGATTTGGGGAAAAATTGGGAATGAAGATGATTTAATTGGGGATTTTGGGGTAAAGTGAGATTTTATAGGTTAGATAGAATTAAAGTTGGATAAATTTTAAAAAACATAATTAGTTTAAGTGGTTAAAGGGTTAGGTTGGCAAAATATATACCCAGGTTCAAAACTTTAAGGCTTGTAATTTAATTAAAATCTACTTTGTCTTTTAGGCTTCACAAGAGAGAATTTTATGGATTTTTTTTTTCTATTCTACATTCAAAGAACACTGGGATAAACTTGGGTGACTCACAAGAAGGATAGGTTACAAAAATACATGTGCAAGGCTAGGGAATTAACTCAAGCAGGACTTGTTTAGAGGTAAACAATTAATCTCTACGAAAGGCTTACTCTTAAGACTAAAAGAATCATACATCAAGGGGAAAACACAGCAAGGAGAACAAGGCAGCACAAACGGACAACAAAGGAAGCAAGGCAACGCACAAAAGCAACAAGAAACAAGATACGTTCAAAAGACAAGGGTAGGCTAGAAAAAGGTTACCTGCTACCTCATCCTCAACCAAGCCCTCGGCTTCCGCCTGCGATCGCCCCATCACGAAAACTCTTCCCGACAGCCTAGCTCCGGCTGCTCCATGGCTCGAGCTACCTCCTGCTGCTCCTCCGGATCCTGCGGGTGATGGAAACGCTCTTTGATTGGCTTGCTGAGGGCACTCTGCAATCTTGTGTCCTCTATCTCCGCAACGATAGCACCAAAACGCTTGGCCATTGCAATCCTAACCCGCATGCACTTTCCCACATCTTCGGCATGCAAACGTCTTGACTTGACCCCCGGGCTCAGCTCGATTTGGTCCTTGGGTTGGAGAAGATGCATTTTTGGCTTGGAAGTTCGGTCGTGGCTTCTTGAAGTTGTAAGATCCTCCACTCTCAGTCCTTTTCCTTGCAAGCTCATAGGATCCACGCTGTAGCTGCTGAACACGATACAAGTCCGCGGCACTTAGGTATGCTTCCTTCAAAGAACTCGGCCTACTCGCGGTTAAGGCCTTTCGTGCCTCGTAGTTCAAACCAGCTACGAATTTCTCAACTTTGGCGAGCTCGGTAGGAACAAGCATCTGGGCGAAGCGTGCAAGCTCTAGAAACTTCTTATGGTACTCAACCACCGATGAAGAACCTTGTTGAAGATGAACGAACTCCTCATACATCGTGGCTCGTACATGCGCCGGATAGAACCTCTCACGCATCCGATCCTTCAGGGCAGACCAATCGAAGTCAGGCTTCCCGAGACAAGCTGGACCCTCGTGTATCCACCACAAGTCGGCCTCGTGGCTGAAGTAGAACGTCACCAGCTCCACTCGTCGCTCCTCTGGGCATCCAACAATCGAAAATATCTTATCAAACGTCCTCACCCACTCCTCTAGGACAACGGGATCCTCTTCGCCCGCAAACGTCGGAGGTCTATGGCCCGACACGAGACGCCCTATATCCCTATGCCCGGCAGGCTGTGGAGGTGGCACGGGATGATTGTTGTTCAACAACGCCTCGCTAAGGGTCTGCATGGTTTGCGTCAGCTGATGCAGATTCTGGGCAAGCTGTTCGTTCGTCGGGGTCTCCGGTGTACGTGCACGCTGACTGGGCAACACCCTCGATTTCCATACTAAATTAAAACTTAATCATGCAGATAATCTAACCATAATAAGCATACACAGCGAAAGTCTAACTATTAAATAGATGGAAAACGTAGAGTGTTAGGCCACGTCCACGCTACGGTGAACGCACAGGCGTAAACAACATCAACATAATTTGTCTACAAAGGATATGGTCAAACAACAACAAGTCTAAATCCAACATAGGCACACAGGCCAAAACAACTAGGACCACACAACGGGGTGTCACACAACGGGACACGCGGAAACATCAAACGGGGGAAAACATCACGATACTCGACCGAATTCCAGCGGGAAGGTGGCGAGTGGGCCATACACTATTCCAGCGGGTGGCAGGCGGGCAGACCACCGCTCGCCGGCTGTCCGCTGGAACAGTAAACGCGGGCAGCGGGTAGGTGGCAGGTGGTCAGTCCCCCCACCTACCCCCCACTGATACACAGGCAACTTTCGGTCCTAGGATCTCTCGTGGAACCCGAAACCATGTCCAAACACATTCAAGCACATAATGACAACACCACGTATTCAATTAACGGAATTAAACCAAGAATCACACCAAATACATCCTAACACGATTTCTAAACATACAAAGACCAAACATAAATCATATAACGGTTCAGGAACATCCGGAACCACAGGAACATCAAGAAATCTATATGCAAAGTCCTAAACACAAGTCCTAGGCTAGACTCAACATCCGATCATGCATAATCCCACCCAAATATACCAAGAACATCATAATACAAGATTCACGATATAAACCCTAGGGCTCTAGACATAATCAAAATACAAGATCATTCATATAATCAATCATAGTACCAAGAATATAAAGAGTATCACATAAACATCAAGATTATCACATAAACACAATATAAACCCTAGGCAAAGCTCTACCAAGACTCAAGCACAGAATCATATATCAAAGGAGCCAATGAATAAGATATATCAAGGAAAATAGGTTTTGTCAAGACATGGGTTACCTCTTAGCCTTAATTAATCCTCCCTTGGCTATTAAGGTTCTTCTCTAAAATTTCCCTTCGATTGATCTCCCTAGGCTTGGTGGTGGGGAATCTCCCGGGGACTAATTTCGTGTAATACAACTATGGGTGGTAAGGGTTATAGTTGCTTTCTAATCCCCTATTTATAGAGTTAGGAATCCTAATCAGTGTCTGAATAGTAAAGACCTACATTCCATTCCTAACAGGTATCTAGGTCTAGGATTCCTAATTAGAATCTGAGTAGTAAAGGCCTACTATCTTTATTCCTAATAGGCTTAAGACTCTAGTTTAGGCAAGGGTTCATGATCCATGGTGGACCACATTAATTAATTAAAGGGAATCCTAACCAAATTAAATCCTTTTTAATTATTATTAACGGAATTAATTAAATAATTAATTCGGGATTAAAGTCCGTAACACGGGGTGTTACAGCGTGTGCTTATGTTATTGCGCTGCGGTGCAATTATGATTATGACACTGGGTGTGCTGAGATCGACGGTCAAGTCGGCGGAAAAGCAGGCGGGGAGCATTGCTCCGAAGGGATAAGGTTGGACTGGTGTACAGGGTGGTCTCCGAGGTAAAGGTTGGAACTGATATAAGGATGGAGCGGTGTAAAGGTTGGGACTTGGTATAAGGTTGGAACATGGATGCGCCATCTGGTCATGGTTTGTATTCTTGTATTCTTAATGTTGTCTTATCGCGTCAATGCTAATGGTATGTCATGAGTTGATTGTCTTGATTTTAAAGCTAGAGTTGTATAGGGCTATATTTATGTATTCCCAAGTCTCAAAATGGCTTTTTTATATCTATATTTATGGTACTCAACGCGTGGGAGTGGGTTACTTAGCATTATTCGCTAACGGTTGCTACACCATATGTTTTTCAGGTACGGACTAGTTAGTGCGAGAGCGCGCTAAATGGAGCCGTGGTTCCTAGTCTTAGTTAGTATTAGCTCTAGTTTGAATGACATGTGAGCCATGATGTTATATTGATGTTGTTTATGGATATTGATTAGTTAGTTAGTAGCCTGTGCATCTAAGTTCTTAGCTTAGATGTGGCATAGAACCTCCAACTATTATGTTTAGCTTCCGCACTATTCTGTTATTATTGATATATTACATCGTATTTATTAAGTTTAAAATGTTTTTAAATAAGCTGAAAATAGGGGGTGTTACAGTGAGGGTCAGCTAATGTCCCTGGATGTACTCCTCCGTCCCCACAAAAAAAATAGATATTTTTTTCTTCGAGTGCATATTTTCCATTCTTCGAGTGCATGTTCTGTCTCAGTACTTAGTGTTCCCTTTGAGTGAAAATCTTTAAATCTTTGAGTACAAAAGTTTGGCCTTCAAGTGCACATTTCTGTGCATTCAAGTGCACATGTTTGTGTATTCAAGTGCATATTTATTGGTCAATGTTTATTATATGTTTGTCATTCTTTTCAATAATGTATAACTAAATTTTTAATGAAATTTGTGAGGTTTACAAACGTTTTGTATGGGCAATTGATTCAATAACACTTAAGTTGAATAATTTTCCTTTTTGCTAACATAAATTGCATAGGTTGAACATATTTATGCCTTTACGTGTATAATTTTGGCTTTCAAGTGCACATTTTTATGCCTTAAAGTGCATATTTTTGTGCCTTCAAGTGCACAATTATGGACAAGTATTTATTACATGTTTTGCATTCTTTAAATAATTTATAACTAAATTTCTAATGAAATTTTTGAGATTTAAAAACGATTTGTATGGGTAATTACTTCAATAACACTTAAGTTGAATAACTTTCCTTTTTGGAACTAAAAATTGCTTCGATTAAACATATTTATGCCTTTGCGTGCAGAATTTTGTCCTTTAAGTGCACATTTTTATGCCTTCAAGTGCCTATTTTTGTGTCTTCAAGTGCACAATTATGGGCAAGTTGTAAATGCACTACAACGTGTTTAAAAATGCACCCTGGTGCATTTTTAAACACGTTGTAGTGCATTTATGCATACCTAATGGTGCATGACCGCACGTCCCAGGGTGTGGTGCATTTCAATTTGGTGCATTTGTGAACATGTTGTGGTGCATTCTTGCATACTTAATGGTGCACGACCGTATGGTAACATTTGTCCGCATTTGATCCATATATATATATATATATATATATATATATATATATATATATATATATATATATATATATATATATATATATTAGATTTTGATGAGCCTAAAATATAAAGAAATATTTTAGAACCTCCATTTTTATTTTTATTAGTGCTATAATTTTTATGCCTAAGGTTGTTTTAGTATCAAAGACCAAAAGGAAATTTAAGGAATAATTCGAAGGAATTACCATATGAAGAAGAAGGAAGAAGTCGAAGATACAAATCACGAAGAAGTTGCATGAAGTTTTCTTGAAGATCAAAACTCAGTGGATGAAAAGGAGTATATTATGAAGACAAAATAAATCCCCAATAATTCGTACTGGAGCATTGGTTAGAAACTTAATATTATTTCTCAAAGGTTAAAGGTGCGAAACTCAATTTACTTTATTTTAAAGTTCAAGTTTTGAAGGAGTCAAAGTTAATTAAAGAATTGAGGAAAATTTCGAAATAAATGAAGGCGTGAATATGGAATTGAGAATGAGTAGAGATTTCAAATTAAACTGGAGAGGTTTTGGACACGAAGTAGAGACTTCAAATTAAAGGATATTCAAAGAGTTGAAGTTTCCAGCAACAGAGATATTCAAAGAGTCGAAGTTATAAATGAAGGCGTGAATATGAAATTGAGATGGAGTGAGAGATTTCAAAACTGAGAATGAGTAGAGATTTCAAATTAAACTGGAGAGGTTTTGGACACGAAGTAGAGATTTCAAATTAAAGGATATTCAAAGAGTTGAAGTTTCCAGCAACAAACATATTTAAAGAGTCGAAGTTTCGTGCAGGAGATATTCAAAGAGTCGAAGTTTCGAGCAACAGAGGTTGCATAATTAATGTCAAAGTTTCGAGCAACAGAGGTTGGAGAGGTTTTGGACACGGAGTAGAGATTTCAAATTAAAGGATATTCAAAGAGTTGAAGTTTCCAGCAACAAAGATATTCAAAGAGTCGAAGTTTCGAGCAAGAGATATTCAAAGAGTCGAAGTTTCGAGCGACAGAGGTTGCATAATTAATGTCGAAGTTTCGAGCAACAGAGGTTGCATAATTAATTGAAGGAGTAGAGGTTGCAATCCAAATTAATTGAAGAGGTGAAGTTGCAAAAGCAATTCAAAGAGTAGAGGTTGCAATGTCTAAATTAATCAAGGAGTAGAGGTTGCAAGCAGCTGAAATTACAATTAGCAGTTGAGGTTTCTAATAGAATATTATTGTCTCACACAGCATTAAAAGTGAGAAAAAGTCTATAAAGTTATCTTTAAAGACTGAAAAAGGCTATGAGACCTGCTGACAAGAATTCAAATTTGAAATTGTCTTTTTGCAACGGACAATTTCTCAAATATCTATATAAAGATGAAGATCTGAATATGCCAAGCACAACGAGCTTACGAGAAAAACATAGAAGTGCATGCAAGTGCAAACAAGAAACATCAAGTGAAAATAAGGAGTGTACAAAATCTTCATCTAAAGAGAGACTTAGATATTCATTGAAGAATCCATCCAGAAGTCTCAAAGTTAGAAGAAAGAAAAATCTTGTTTTTCAACCAAGTGGTTTCTTTACCGGAGTGTAGATAGAAGATTGTCACATGGAGTTGTGAAATCCTAGTGTCAGTGCTGGAGGCACTAGAGTGGTGTGATTAGTGTGGGTTTAGTGATTGATAAGTGTCAAAGACACACTTTTGAGGGCCTTTTAGAGTGAATTCTAGGCTTAAAGTAATCCTTTGTGTAGCAATAATGTGCCAAATAGCTATGTTTTACATTATTTTGGAAATTACCACCGCACTTTATGTTTTACAAGTTTTCAGGTAAGTTTCGGGCTTAAACGAGGCTGTTGTGTTTGTCTCATATAGGGATTAGGAATATGAGTTTGTCTCGTATAAGGAATAGGAGTGAAAGGGAGATTAGATGCCTATAAATATATTGAATGTATCTCATCACCTGGATCACCATCACAAATAATAAAAGAATACTTTCACTCCCGTGAATGTAGGCACATTGCCGAACCACGTAAGTCTTGTCTTCTTTACTTTCAGCTATTATTATTTTTCTTGTTCTTGTTAATCTCAACAAATTGGTATCAGAGCACTGTTGAGATGACTAGTTCAAGTACAAAATTTGATGGTACAGGGAATTTTGGGTTATGGCAATCTAGGGTAAAAAGATTTGTTGGCACAACAAGGCCTTCTGAAAACCTTGAAGGCGGAAAAGCCAGCTAATCTGGAAGATGATAATTGGGAGGATTTGAAGGAGTGTGCGGCAAGAACCATTCGGTTATGCCTGGATGATGGAATTGTGTATCACGTTATGGCCCTAAAAGCCCTAAAAAGAAATTTGGGATAAATTGAAAATTTATCAATTCAAAGATTCCTTACCTTCAAATTTATTAATTTATTTTGTTCACTACATTCTCCATTGTCTTCTTTTTACATTATCTTGTAATTAAATAACAAAGTTATAATACAAAATATGATCTACATATATGTATGTATGTATGTATGTGTGTGTGTGTGTGTGTGTGTGTGTGTGTGTGTGTGTGTGTGTGTGTGTGTGTATTTTCCAAGTATTGTATACAAATATAATAAATATTACGAGTAATATTTTGTTCAATACTTTCACATGTAACCTATGACACACATCTCACAATATCAACAGATGCTTGTAAGATAAAGAGTTCATATTACAACTAAGATCCCAGTCACATACACAACAAGGCAAATCTATAGCTTCCTACACCATAATTTCATTTGCATGATGAATCCCTCTATGCTACCACTAGTAACCCAATTCCACATGACACACTATTAAAAGAAAAAAAAAAAAGAAAAAAAAGACATGTACTGAAGATGAAGACAATGACAATGCTACCCAAAAAGAATTAAGAAGAATTAGAGAAATTTAAATCAAAAGTAATATTTATTTAGACTATTGCTTTTACACTAAGTATTTAGACTAGCGTTATTATAAAGTTGCAAATATTTATTTTAGTGACTATTATAATCAATCTCTCATATATTATTTTGCATTTATATACTTTAAATTACCAATTTAAATAAACAAATTCAAACATTTGTTTACCTATGCATAAACATTTCCTATATAATATTGCATTGATATACTTTGAAATACTTATTTAAAAATAATCATTGAGCATTATTCCATTCGCGCAAAGCGCGTAAAAAAACTAGTAAGTTTATAAGGGTTAAAAGATGTATAATCGAGAAAGATTATGAGTTTTCTAAAAGGAGGTTTCACATTCCTAAAGGGATTTCTATTCCTGGAAGTTATCCATTCATTTTGAAAGATGGTTTCTCATCACATCTATAAATACGCAGGAAAACTCTAGGGATTTTTACGGTTTCAAGTCTCTAAATTTTCTAGTCTCCATATCATAGGAGGTGATTAAGGTATACGGATTAGAGAGTTGAAGCATTCTTGATTTAAGTCAATTTAAAGAATACATCTTCAACGGAACAAGTAAGTTTTGTCTTTACTTCTATTTAATTGAAAATCCATGATCATAAACATTATTTAGTTGATTGATTTGATTTACATGCGATTTATTGTTAATTGTGCTTCCGCATTCAAGTTATAGTGCATAAAGATTATTTAATATATAGTATCAGAGCACTGCTTGTAAATTGATTAATCACTAAAATTAGGGTTCATATTTGGAGATTTTTAATTATAAGGTTTAATTGATCGTCACTGTCGTATGGTTTGTGTTCGTTGATGATGGACTTATTATATGGATGTGTACATAATTTAATTATGGGTTTGTCGCGATGGAATCAATAGGCATGGATTAATTAATATCCTCAATTTGGTTTTGTGTTCGTCCAACATCAACATATATGTTTCAAGAAGTGTACGTACTATTCATAAAAAGAAAAAAAAATGATTCAATTTCAGGACATACAAATCAAATATGTTGTATATGATTTATATATGTTCGTACTGTACAATATACATTAGGGTGGCAAACAACCATATTATTTGTTATGGAATCAGTAAGGTATATATGGTTGTGTATGTTCATACTGTACCTTTTTCGAATTAATATGGTTCTCCATATTACTTGTTATTACATGATTTATATAGTATATGGTTTGTCACTATTAATTAGGGTTGTGCAATACCCGAACCACCCGAATTACTCGCCCGATCCGAACTAGTGTTCACCGAACGGTGATGAAATCCGAGAAGTTCGGATAATATCGGAACCGGCCCTACGCGTGTGTGGCTATAAAAGGCGGACGGGTAGGGTTAGGAAATATCCCATCCGAATCCGTCCGAGATCCAAAATATGGCCTAAGTATAAAACCTTGCGTAGACCTAGGGTTTGCCATTTCCATTCTCTGAGACTCTCCACTCCTCAGAGCTTCTTCTCGAATTCTCCTTAGTCTCATCTAGCCATCCCCATCCGATCTTCAGTCCTTCACTCCTTCAGTCCTTCTCATCTAATCTTCTTCCATAATCTCCTTCTCCGGTGAATCTCTGATTCTCTGAACTCTGAGTCTGAGAGTCTGAACTCCCCTTCGACTCCTTCGAGGCTTCGAGTCTTTGACAGATCGATGGGAATCTTGTGGAAGTGTCTGTGGCTCTGTGCAAACTGGAAAGACGGCAAGAAGGAAGAAGCCGGACGGCAGTGAAAGTTTGACGCCTTGAAGCCCTAGATCTCAGAGGGAACCTTTGAGAAAATAAGTAAAATGTAACTCTGCCATTTTTTTCTTATTTTCCCGTTGCATGTTTGTGAGTTTGTCGGTTCTGTTCTAGTTCTATGATGTTGCATGCACCCTAATTTGTAACTGAACCCTAATTTTTAGCGCTTTCCTCATACGTGATGAATTTGTGCGTATTCTGATATGTGTTTGTAAGTTTATGGTTAAAGGACCCTTAAATTTGTTGCATGAACCTTAAATTTGTTATTTCAAAATGTATGGTGGTGGTGGAAGTGTGGAACTGTGGAAGCCTACTGAAATTGTAATTGATATTATGAATTTATGATGTCCATGTTGAATGCTAAATTGCTAATAGTTTACTTTTGGAAATTGGAATGAATGTTGTTGAATACTTGAATTGTTGATGGGTTGATGGTTGACTGTGGAAGTGTTAAGCCCTAATTTGTGGGCATTTCCATAAAATGATGAGTTCATGATTCATGATTCATGACTCCTGATTATGGAATGAATTTGTTAATGTGTTATATGTAATTATGTATGTCAGTACTCAGTACTGAGTGTTTACTGTTAAGCCCTAATTTGTGGTCATTTCCATAAAATGATGAGTTCATGAATCATGAATCCTGATTATGGAATACATATCAGTGTGACAGTGTATGGCCTTAAGTCAGTTATGTGTGCTTGTGTGAAATGTGAATCCAATTTGCTCATCCCTAAATCTTTATAGATGGAGAGCAATCAAAATATAAGTGGAAGTGGAACTGGACCTCTTCCATCTTCAACAGTGGATGAACAAGGAGTACAAACCCCAGGCATTGAGACAAGTGCTCAACAGCCTATGGCCACTCCTAAAGTTCCTTCTGTTAAGAAGAGGAAGGAATTAGAGTCTAGATCCATAGTGTGGGAGCACTTTGAAAAGATCAAAGATCCTGAAACTAAAATAGTGATTAAAAGTAAATGCCTTTACTGTGCAAAAGAGTATTTTTGTGAAACTAAAAAACATGGCACATCATCATTAAGAAATCATATGGCCAGTTGTCTTAAAAATCCTCATTCAAAGGATACAAGGCAGTCTCTACTCACATTCAACACTATGTCCACTTCTGAGGGTGGAACAGAGGCTCCTGGGGGTGTTTTGGGGACATGGGTATTTAATCAAGATGCCATTAGGAGGGCCCTTTGTGAGATGATAATCATAGATGAGCTCCCTTTTAGGTTTGTAGAGGGCCAGGGGTTCAAGAGGTTTATTCTGGTTGCTTGTCCTAGGTGGACCATTTCTAGGGACATCTACCAAATTTTTCTTGATGAGAGGCTAAACCTTAAGAAGTTGTTTAGAGTGGGAACTCAAAGGGTTAGTCTAACAACTGATACATGGACTTCTGTCCAGAGAATCAATTATATGTGCATTACTGCACATTTTTTAGATGACCAGTGGAAGCTTCATAAAAAAATTATATCCTTTGTCCCAGTTTCTTCTCATAAGGGGGAGTACATTGCAAAAGCCCTAGAGAGTTGTTTATTAGAGTGGGGAATTAAGAATGTGTTTACTGTAACATTGGATAATGCTTCCTCTAATGACACAGCTATGGGGTTTTTTAAGAGTAAACTGTTATCTTGGGGTTCTTCTTCTGTTAAGGTTCAGTACATGCACATGAGGTGCATAGCCCATATCCTCAATTTAGTGGTCCAAGATGGGTTGAAGTTTGCAGATGAGTCAGTCAAGAGGGTGAGGGGTGCAGTGAGATGGGTTAGGAACTCACCAGCTAGGCTGACAAAGTTCAGAGAGTTTGCTGAACTGTTTGGTGTGGAAGCTAAATCAGCTTTGCATCTTGATGTCCCTACAAGGTGGAACAGCACCTACATTATGCTCAACACTGCAGTTCAATATCAAGTAGTGTTTGATGCATATGAGAGAAATGACCCCTCTTATTCTGCTGACTTGGAGAGTGCTCCTACCTTCTTGGATTGGTGTTCTGTGGAAAGCTTAGTGAAGCTGTTGAAAGCATTTTATGATATGACAGTGAGGATCTCTGGTTCACTTTATGTCACATCCAACACATTCTTCTCTGAGATCTCTGATCTTAGTTGCATGCTTGAAGCTATGGTGAACTCTGATCATGGGACTGAAAAGGTATTCTCATTTATCTTTAAATTTGTTTGCTTTATTATTTTTTGTAATTGTTGTAATTCTGTAAACTAATAACTTTTTTTTTCTGTTTTAGGCAATGGGGACACAAATGAGGAACAAGTTTGACAAATATTGGGGGGATCCAGAAAAAATGAACTCTATCATTTTTTTTGCCAATATTCTGGACCCCAGAGATAAGGAGGAGTACATGCCTCATCAGTTTGCCCAGTTGTATGGAGAAGAGAAAGGCATAGCTTGTTTTACCGAGGTCCAATCTGCAATGGCTGCTTTATATGATGACTATGCAGCTGCATACTCTCTCAGTTCTACCCAGACTGCATCCTCTACTCAAGCAGTCCAGTCTGAGGCTAACCAGGCTACTACTTGTAAAGTTGGTAGACCTCAGTCATCTTTGAAGAGCCAACTTAAAAAAAAAAAAAAAAAAAAAAAAAAAAAAAAAAAAAAGATTGGAAAGTAGTGGAAGCAGTAAGCAAACTGAGCTGCAAGTATACTTAAGTGAAAGTCTTGTGGAGGATGATGAATCTGTTGCTTTTGATGTGTTAAAGTGGTGGAAGAGCCATAGTGAGAGATTTCCTATTCTCTCCAAAATGGCTAGAGATGTGCTTGCAGTTCCTATCTCCACAGTTGCTTCTGAGAGCTGTTTTAGTACATCCGTTTAGGAGTTCATTGACTCCTAAAATAGTGGAAGCACTAATATGTACTCAAGATTGGTTGAAGGCACCTAATTAGCCAATCCAAGTTGAGGAGAACCTAGAGGAGGTTGAAAGATTTGAGAAAGGTAAGACTTATCACTTTCTTAGTTACTTTTTTTATTCTTTATTAAGTTTATTTCCTTTTCACTTTCTTTCTTACTTATTCTGTTTTTCACTTTTGCAGAATTGCCGACTGGAGCTTCATCTACTATACCATCAATGTTGCCTACATTCATTGTAATGTTTTTAATATCTATTTACAATGTGTTCATTTCTTTAATTAGTTTGATATTCTGTTATGTACTTATGTTGTTGCAAGTGGTGTTTAGCCTCTAAGTGGCTTGGCAACTTTCTGTTATTGATTTGTTGCTGCCATTAGATGAGTTGAGCCCAATTTTGCCCATTTCTCTACAGTCTGGAATTCTGGTATAACTCTTCCTTGCTCTGTTTTCAGTTTGAATGTGTTTGTTTTATTTGGTGGCTATATGAAGCTTCCACTTTTGTCTGAATAAATGGAATGGAGTTGGTATGTTGCCAATGTGCTAATATAACACATTCAGAGCAATGTGCCCACATTCTTACTTGATATGGAAAATTGCACTCTGAGCCACTTAGCCTAGTGAATAATTGCTTAGTATTGTTAGTCTAAATGTCTAATTGTCTGTTTTCTAAACTCTAAACACTAATATCGTTTTAAGTTTGAATACTAGCAGGAAGAAGAATAGATTATCTAGTTTAGTGTTGATTTTGCCGACTATTCATAGTCTGATTTTGTTGAATTGCTGAAGAAGAACTGAAGAGTGAATGGCACAAAGAGTACAGGTGCTAATAGCTGACTGAATGACTCAAGTCTATGACTTACTGCTTAAGTGCTTAACAACTTAAGTGCTTAATGTATTTTGTTCAAGTTAAACACTTAAGTCTTAAGCATGATTTTTTGTATAATCATTGAAAATCTGTAATTATTAACTTACTTTGAAACTTTTATAGTTGTATGCTTGTATGTTTTGCTATACTATGGTAATGAAACTTAGTAAGCCTTTAATTTATTGCTATTATGACTTATTTATCTATTTTAGAATTTTTTTATATTAATTTATTATATCCGATTATCATCCGAAATCCGACAACGGATAACCGAAATCCGAACCTACGATATCCGATAGGATCTGTCCATAAAAATAAACGGATAGGGGGGTAAAAATGAAATCTGAAATCCGGTCGGATGGACGGATTGGAAATCCGATCCATCCGTATCCGACCGATGCTCAGGCCTGCTATTAATCATGTATTATATATGTTATAAGAGAACGACATATAAATTAATTTGAGCCTATTTAGGTTATTTAAGGCATTATGGATTCGCTTTAAATTTTAGACTCATTTAATTTGGACTTATATTTGAGCTTATTTGATTTATTTAACGCATTAAGGACTTGCTTTAAATTATAAGCTCATTTGGATCAATTGTGGTTGGAGATTATATCCACTAATAATTTATATATATGTTTATAAATGAATTGTTAGCATAAAGCGAGTGTTTTAATCGCCAAAGCGGCCCACTCAAGGTAATAACTAAATAATCATTTATGTTTATGTTTACAACATATATATAAATTAAGGTTTGCTCACATAAATGATTTATTAGCATAAGGCGAGTGTGTCAGTCGCCAAAACGGCTCCACTCATGGCAATAGCTAAATAATCATTTATGTTTATGTTTACAACATAAATTGATGTTTATTCACATAAATAAATTATTAACATAAGGCGAATGCGTTAGTCATCAAAGTGGCTCACTCAAGGAAATAGCTAAATAATTATTTATGTTTACGAAAGTTTATCGTACACATGTATTTTGCATCATTGAATGACACTAAGGCTCCGTTTGGAAAGCAGTAAAATGACTTCTGGAAAATGAGTCATTTTCCAGAAAACATTTTTCTTTCCGGTGTTTAGCTACACAACGGAAAATCGCCTTTTTTGTGTTTGGTTCATTTTCCAGAAAATGAGCTGGAAAATGTGTGTAGTGTATATATATACTATGTACACAGCTCATTTTCCAGTGTGTCCCGTGTCTCCCAAAACGATGTCGTTTTGGTAAGTTATGTAGGGAGTTGACGTGATTATGTGTATTTGTTTATACAATTATGTGTATTTGTTTATACACACTACAAGAAAAATCGCGAATCGCGACGGAAAATCGCGACGGACTATATTCCATCGCCATTTAGCGACCGAAATTGCGACCGAATACATTCCGTTGCGAAATGGCGACGGAATAGGCGACGGAATTTAATTCTGTCGCGAATCTTGGCGCAAAGATAAAATAAAGCCCGTGAAATATTGGCGGCAAATTTTCACGACCGAATTTGCGATGGAAGTAATTTACGTCGTCTATGTTGCGACGGAAAAGGCGACCGATTTGTGTTCCGTCGCGAAATGGCGACGAAATTTGCGACCGACTTGATTCCGTCCTTAAATGAATTAATTTTTAGATTATGGACTAAATATGGCGACAAAAATTGCGACCACTTAGATTCCGTCGCAAAATAGTTTTATTAAATTTTATTTTTCTTTTACTTAAAAGCTGGCGTTTTGAGTATGAAATTAAAATTAAAATAAAATAAAAGTTTGTAACCCTAAGTGCGTGCAAACATCTCTCAGAATTAGAACACTCCATCTCGCTGAACTCCTCCATGCTGACCATCGCAGAACACCATCGTCGTGCAGCCCTCCTCCTCCGTAGCCTCCTCCTCCGTAGCCGTGCAGCCTCCTCCTCCATTAATTTGTGACTGGTATTTCTCTAGCTTTTTTTTTTTTCAGTTCAAATTACATTGCGAGAATGTTTTCTGGTTTTCTGATTTCTGATGGAAAATTAAAACTGTAATTTTTAATTTCTGTACTTGGATATTTTGTTTTGTTTGGAATCTGAATGACTGAGTTGTTTAAAAGTTCCCTTGTATACCAGTACGTTTTTATGCCCTATCGAGGAAAGAAAACGTGAAATGTAGTGTAACACCCCGTGTTACGGCCTTCAATCCTGGATTAATTATTTAATTAATCCCGTTAATAATAATTAAATATGATTTAATTGAGTTAGGTTTCCCTTTAACTAATTAATAAAGTCCACCATGAACCGTGGACCCTTGCCTAAATAAGAGTTTTAAGCCTATTAGGAATAAAGGAAGTAGGCCTTTTACTATTCAGATTATGATTAGGATTCTCTTTAATTAATTAATATAGTCCACTATGGACCATGGACCCTTATCACTAAAACAAGTCCTTAGTCCTATAAGGAATAGAATTAGTAAACCCATACCATTCAGGCCCTAATTAGGAGTCTTAAATATATAAATAGGGATATAGGAGGCACCTAGATCTTTCACCACAATAATCTCTTACCACACAAGAAGTTCCAAGAATTCCCTTAGGAGAAATCAAGAAAGAAGGAAGCTTAAAGAAAGACCCTTCATAGCCAAGGAATTAATTAAGGCTAAGAGGTAACCCATGTCTCAACAAAACCTATTTTCATAGTTATGATTCCCTTCTTAGGATTTCCCCTTATTCTTGTGTATTGATGATTCATTATATTGTTCTTGACGATTGGTGTTATGATTCCATGGGCGATCTTGATAAACTTGTTGATGAAAAGGGATTCTTGATGATTGTGTGATTCTTGATGGAACCTAGTTTCTTGATGATTATGTGCCATTCTTGATTGTTATTGATGTTTAAAGAGGAATCGTGTTCTTGTTAAATTGGATGCGTCTAGGGCCCTAGGCTGTACCGTGAAATTCGTATGGTGTTATTCTTGATGTATTGGGTGGGAATTCGCATGTTCGGGTATTAATTATGTTTAGAAAAGCATGATAGGATATGTGCCGTATGTTCCTGCTTCTGATCCATTAATTGTCTACGTGTTGTTATCAATTGCGTTTGAAAGTGTCTAAGCATGGTTTCGGGTTCCACTAAGGTTCCCGGGGCGTTTATTTTGATAAAGAGTTAGTGGGGGGTAGGTGGGGGTAGGGGACCCGCCACCTACCCGCGGCCAACTTTGAAGTCGCCGGCAGCGGGCAGCCGGCGGGCAGGCGACTGCCCGCTGCCCGGAATCAAGACGCCGGCGGGTGACTCCTCACCCACCGGCTACCCGCTGATTTTACCCCACCTTGGGATTCCGGCTTCCCCGTTTGATGTTCCCCCGACCCCCGTGGTGTCCCAACGGAATCCGTCTATCGTGCCTATGTCTAGTTGATGTTCGGGTACCATTCGTAGGTTGAATAAGTCTTATATATTGCATGCTAGTTGAATTGGTATCTCGTTGACCTAGGTGAAAGAAGTATGAACCCCTTAGGATTATTCTTAGTGTGTGAATGATCACGCATAGGTTTCGTTATACGATTTCTTCCCCTTCCCAATGTGTCAATGTGGGTTGCATGTGTTTGCTATGTGTTATGTGTGCATGATACCCCAATTCGGTTGCGATCGAATTGGTTATTCCTGAGCTGTGGTTCAGAAGCTGGCTGCGGTCAGATTTACACTCTCGAGCTGCGATCCACCGTTTGGTTGCGATCAAACATTTTACATGAGCTGCGGTTCATATTCCTGGCTGCGGTCAGATGACTACGCTTGGGCTGCGGTCCACTGTTTGGTTGTGATCAAACATTATGATGAGCTGCGGTTCATCGGTCGGTTGCGATCGACCCCTCCGTGTTGCGATACGGGGCAGGGTGCTGCGGGGCCGTGTCAGAGCTATATGCGCTGACCCTCATGTATGGGCATGCGATTGGTCCTGTGGCGCCATCAAAGTGTGCTATGTGATGAGATATGGATGGTTTGATGTTATCAATACTATGAAATCGTGACCATAGGATACATGCTAGTAAATCGTATATGCTTGGTTATGACTATTGACTGTGCTTACCTGTCGAGTCTGTTCCCTATGCTTGTGAATCGTATGACTATTGACTGTGTTTATCCCTATCTGTCGAGTCCATTCCCTGTTTTAAAAGCTAGAGTCTCTTAGGATATATCTTCATGCTTCGAAATGGTCTTTCTTATATCTATGTATATATCTATATGTACTGTATTTCAACGCGTTGGAGTGGGTTACCAGCATCTCTCGCTGAACAGATATATTTGGCTTTCAGGCACTGAGGAGTAGACACTGGAGCACGCTAGAGTCTTGGAGCGTAGAAGTAGATAGTTTCCCTTTCGGCCTGCGTGCCATGCTTATGCATTTACATTATTGAGGATATTAGTTAGTTAGCCTGTGCACCTGAGTTCCCTAGCTCAGGTGTGGCATAGCACCCCGTACTCTTTATGTTATATCTTGGGATTTAATGAGAATTTACCTTTATTATATAAGTCTTAAGAGTTGAAAAATTTCGGGGTGTTACATGTAGTTCTAAGATGCACTATAGAATGAATACTACTTATTCAATAGTACAATACAGTATATCAGGTGGCTCCAAGTGATGAAATAAGTTCTGCAAATAAGTTCTCCAGTATATCAGGCTTGCCTTCTGACTTGAAGAATTAAAAGAAAATTTTCTGTTGTGGCTCTGAGAGTAAATAAAGCTTCTTTTGTGAATGGACAAATTTCAATGAATTACATTACCAGAGAAGGCTCTTTATTAACAACAGCCATAGCAATAGTGATACAGGAATTTTGACGATTGTGTAAAAGTTACTGATATCATATGATGGAAATAGAAAGTGATTTAGCCTTTTTGTGTAGGGTGATTAGAGAAAGGGAATGTGGAGGGAGTTACCCACTAACTTGTATTTATATTAGTTAATGTATATGCAAATGACAAAACTGTGTAAATTAAAACTGTGCTTGTGCTTGTAATTGTGCTTGTGTAAATTAAAACTGTGTAAATTCTCCAATAATTCTTGTTCTTGTGCTTAAAACTGTGTAAGAGGTGATGTTTATCTTTCCTGTTAACTAAATTAAAAGCATGCTAATGATGTCTGCAGGATCCTAATTAATCCTTAATCCTTTAGATGTAAGTAGTGGGGCTCCTAAGGCTGAGATGTGACTTGGCTAAAAAGCCGTTTTGTATGCTCATATCTGTCTTAAAAAAAAGCATTAATTACTTAAGGCTTAAATAGTTCACTGTATATATGTATGACAATATTATTGCATTACATTGCAGTATGAGTACAGAATATATACATACTATTCCATGCTATTGAAGCCAGTCATCGATAGACTGACTGCCAGAAACATAGGGATCTCCATAGAAGAAATCAGGAACCACAACATAATATCCATTAGCTGCAACTTTGTCAGCTATCTTCCTTCATATATTACAGCATAGTAAGTCTGATGAAAACCAAATATCCACTTTGCTTTTTATTGCATTGACATATGGTGTTTTAATGCTTTTCTTTACAATATTATTCGGTCCATGGGGTCTAACTGGTAATAGTAATATTTTTGAGGACTTCTTTTGGTCATTTGATCTTAATTAGTAGCATATTCAACCTGGCAACTGATGAATTTATTGATGTGGAATTCAGCTTTTACGGGGGCAAGGAATGCAAAAATTATAACTGCATCAAATACATATGTTCAGGTTCATTTTTTTTTTGTTATTAAGTAAATCTCTCTTACATTCCTTCTGTCATTTTCATCATAATAGTGTCAAGTATTTCTACAGTTTGCAAGTGTATGGGACTGCAGTCTTTAGCAGCAAGTCAGCTGTATGGTAATCTTTTCCCCATTGAGTAGGGGGTACTTGTTATTTTTATCATTTTCATTTTTAATTTGTTGTATCTAAAAAGGGTTTTTAAATTTATTTGTTTGTTTTTTGTTCTGATTTTTTTTTTAAATTTTACTTTTTGTGTTGTGATGTTAGCTTATTGGGTTCTATTTATCTTTTGGATTTATTTTGCTGGCTGTGAAGTGTGAATTGAAGAGCCTTTGTAACAAGTGCCCCCTATTTATACAGAATGGGATGGGTATATTAAGTTTCTTGCTTGTGTAAATTGTAATTGCACATTCTGTCAAATTTCTTGTGTAATATTGAAAAGAAAATATTGAATGATAAATCCTCTTAGGTTGCAACTGAGGTTCTGTTTAACATACTTAACTTATAAGCTAGGTACAATTATGTGTATTTATTTATACAATTATGTACATTTTTTATACAATTATGTACATTTTTTATACAATTATGTACATTTTTTATACAATTATGTACATCCGAAACAGAAAATTTATGTGTATTATGTTAAGAGTTTATGTGTATTATGTTAAAAGTTTATGTAGATTATGTATTATGTTAGATTATGTATGTTGGTTTTTGGGTTTTCGGGCCCAAGGAGGTCCAACACAACCTTTGGTTGGTGGATTCACCTTTCTCAAAAGTGATCGCAAAGATGGATAATCAAATATCTAGGAAGTGTGTGTGGCTATTCTGGGCATGGACTCGCCTCCCCTTTTACAAGTGTGGAGGGGCCTTTATATAGTAGGCTCCTCCCCAGCCGAATTGAAGTACATTAAACATCGCCTTCAAGGCTAATTACACTATAAGACCGTTCGTTCGCCGTTACTGAGTCGGCCAACGGCTCTTTAACGGCCCGCTTGATCGAGTCCTCTTGAATGCCGCATTGAGTGCTCCCTCAACGACTCTTAGCCCGACTTGAATGCTTCTTACTGGCTCCTGGGACGAGTCTCCCTTCGCACTTGGGCCTGGGCCGACTCCTGGACTCGGCCCAGGCCATCATCGGGCTTCTTCCCTTATCTCCTATTTTGGGATCCTTCTCTCTTGGGCCCTTCTTTTTTGGGCCATTCTTCTTGGGCCGGGGTCCTCACCCCAATCAACTAATCCCTCACTTTCTCATACCCGGGCCGCTAATCCGGGTTTGGGAAAGTAGTAATTGTCCCTTCTCTCCTTCATCGGATCCCGTCTTTAGAGAGACCTCATAACGTCCGGATTCTCTGCTATCTTCCCGGATTCAACGGAGCCGTTTGGATTCTCCCCGCTCCATATGGATCCTTTAAATAGCCTCTTGCCTTCTACGTCTCTTCTCACTTGATCAACCATGGGTCGCTCGCCTTTGAAGGGAAAGCGGATCGACTTTGGGTCTCCTCGACGCCCTCTACCTTCCAAGAGGACTCGACCCGAGAGAGAGAATAAGAAGAAGGCTCCTCGCCCGTCTTCTCAGAGATCTCCCTTCGGTGCTACTTCCTCTGTTCAACAGCCGCCGACCCCGATTCGCACGGAGAATGTTCCGACTTCACTCAATCCGCCGCCTCCGAGTACTGCATGGGTGACTGCTCAGGATGGGTCCTTTGTGGAGGTGGCTGTCCCCGAACAGTTGACCTTTCGTATGACCTTCTCCATTCCGCTTGATGACCTGGATGGACCGGCTACGGGCCTAATGAATGACGCCGACTTCGCTCGATATCTGGAGATGTATCTGGATGACAAAGAGCCGGTGGTGCCACCAATCATGCCAGCTTTCTGGGATACCTTCTGTCCGTCTCCCACTAGACCATCGAGGGAGGCGTTCTTTGGAAGCGGCTCTTCTTCTCCCGGCGAGTGACGGCCTTGGTCAAGATTTATCTCCGTATTTCCGGGGGGGACTACATAAGAGCATTTCTTCTTTACTTGTGATGTAATAAGCTCTTTATTTTGTGTATTCCCCTTCTTTATTAATAAAATTACGTTCCCACCTTGGGGGACTTTGCTTCTTAATTCTTTTTTGGCACCCATTCTACTCTCCCGGCTGATGGGTCCGGGAGTCGGCCACGCTGTCAGGCCCTTTTCAGTTTGACGCCTGCAAATATTCCCCGTATCCTGGGTGAATCTGCCTTTTTCAGTTCAACGTGCGAATCTCACTCTTATCGAGCGGATTTGATGGAACTATCCCCTGTCTCCCGTCCAATCCGGCCTGATCACGGTAGTTTACTATCAGCTCCGTGATTTCCGCCTAGATACTCGCCCTCCTGAGGCTATATAAAGGTCCCCTAAGCTGGTGATTTATACCACTTCTGTTCACAGATCTTTGATCATGATCTACAGAGTCGACGATCGTCGCTTCTCCGTTCGCAACAAGGAGCATGCTCGCCTGGAAGAGCTAAGGCAGAAAAGGCTGGCCAACGGTGGACATCTGGTGGGCGACTCAAGCTCTGATCCTATCGTGGTGTCCCCAGATATGCTGGATCTGGCCTCCGTGGAGCCGGCTGACGACAAGGTGGAACCAGTGGCGGATGATCCGGGCCTGGAGGAGGAAGAGGTGTGGGAGGTTTCTCCTCTTTTTGGCGTATCCATGTCTCCGAGTGCCTTGGAGAGGCCCTTGCAGATGATTGACGACGGGAAGCCAGCCGTGTATCTGGATGAGGTGCCGGAGCCTGAGCCGAGTCCTCCACCTTTCCGCCCTCAGTACTTCTTGGAGGGTCCTCCACCTGCTCAGCCGTTGGAGGAGGGAGCCAAGCCGTGATCCGTCTTTTCCTTCGCGTCTCGTATTTGGCCGAGTCTTAGGCCCCTTTTGTACTCTGTATCTGGCCGAGTCTTAGGCCTCTTTGTACTCTGTACTTGTCCCTTGTTCCAAGCCTTTTTGATGTTTTTTTTTTTAATAAACTGTTTGTCCTTTTGTCTGCTCATGGCATTTTTTCCTTATCTCTGTATTATTCATTGGTCAGCTCCTTATTCTCCCCTGTCGACGCCTCTCGTGTTTAGGAGTCGCCCAACCCAATCGTCCGACTCCTAGGCTTGAATCTTTTTGCAAACGTTGCCTGTGCCAACCAAGCTAAAACGGGCCGGGTTCTGTTGGGCCCCTTCTGGAAGCTTCGTGTCCACACCCGGTGGGCCCAGAGGCCAAGGCCTACGATGGGTCTCCGGCTAGCAGGCCGAGTCACTGCAACCCAGTTCTAGCCTAGGGTAGACACGCCGTTTGCAAGCTGTCCCTAGGCCTGGACCGTCGTTCCGCTTTCCCAGGCATTAAATGCGGCGTCCTTTCACCTCTTGTCACCCTTCTCTTCCCCAACGAGAGGGTGACACGTGGCCTCCCTTTGGGATTCTCACTCCCTTTAAATACCCGTCTTCTTCCCTCTTCTTTCACTTTCTCCAAATTTCTCTGGAAAAAAAAAAAGAACTCAGCGCAAGCCTTTGCCCTCTTCCTCCGTCTAGCACTTCTCAGGTTGGTAATGTCTTCCTCCTCTGACTCTTCTTCTTCTTCTTCCCGTCGCTTGACGGGGAACCCTGCATCGACTTCTACGTCTTCCTCTTCTTCTTCCAGTCCTCGCCGTATGGAGATTCCGCCTGGTCTCTCACCGGCGTCTTCTTCCCAACCGACCCCCTCTTCTTCGGGGGCGGTGACTCCTCTGAGTCCGGCGCCTCTCACGATGGTGGCGGCTCTTCCTGACGGTGCCGGACGGCCGCGAGGCAAGTTCGACTCCATCGTCCGGCTGGAGGGGCGCCCGTCGCAAATCTCGGCGGCGGACCTAGAAATGGCCCGCTACCTTCTTGGGCCTTCTGCCCTCGTCTTTTCCCCAGAAAGCCGGCATATTTATGACTCGCCGGAGGGCTGTGTGGGTATTCACTTGCACTCGGTTGCTTTTGGCTTCCGGGTGCCTCCGTGTCCGTTTCTCTCTTTTTTCTTCCGTCATTATAACCTCGTTCCGGGCCAGTTGGTACCCAACTCTCACCGCCTTCTCACCTGCTTCATCAACCTCTGCCATTGGTGGCTTTGTGAGCCGGATCTAGACCTTTTCCGGTATTTGTTCACCGTGAATAAGGTCGGCTCACATTCGCCGGGCTTTGTCCAAGTTGCCGCCCGTCCTGGGCGACAACTCTTCGAGGGTCTTTCCGACTCTATTAAGGACTGGAAACCCTATTATTTTTTCGTTCGTCCTTCTTTCTCTTCTTTCGCTTTTCCGACCCTGTGGTCGGCCGCTCTGTTCAAGCCTTGCTCTCGGCGCGCCGTCTTCACCCAAGATGCGATCCAGGGTGGCGAGTTCTTGAGGAGCTTTGGGCCGTACTCTGTCAAGTACTGGTCTCGTGTCCGACCCATGGCAAAACGAGGCTTGCTGCCAGACGGCGCGGCCACCTTAGGTAGTTCTCCCATGTCCTTCTCTTCTTTTTCTTTCTTTGCCCGACTGCTAACACTAATCTCTTCCTTTGCAGGTCCTTACGACTCCGACTCTACCAGCTCCGACGAAGCCGAGACTCCCACTCCCGAGATGGCTGACAGAGCTGAGAAGATGAGGCGCCGGCAATCTCAACGCGCCTCGGGCGCCGCCACTGCCTCGTCATCCCTCCCTTCTCCGTCTTCAAGGTCGACTCCTCCACCGCCACGTACCGTGGTGGACCTGACGCCGTCGCCCGTTGTTTCGCCTTCCCGAGTGCCGCCTCCTCCTCCGTCCGAGAGCCCAAGCTCTAAGTGGCCAGTCGAGCAATCGGATGCGCCGGCTCCAAAGAAGATCCGGTTGGGCATCGAGTTGGACGAGGACGCCCAAATCTGGCAGGGCAGCTCTTCCGTCCGTTCCTGGGCTGACCACGTTCTTCTGCCTAAGGAAGTGGAGATGACCGGCGCAATGCCGGACGAGTACATCCTCGAGGCCTCGCTTCGCCAATCGTACCGCGTAAGTGTTTTTGACTCATTGTCCTTTTTGTCCTTTTATTCTTCTTTATCTGACCTCCCCTGTCCTTGTAGAACCTCACCTTCCAGATGGAGATGAGCAGGCGACTGAGGGGTTACAAGACGGGGCTCCAGTCTCTTTCCACTCGTCTGCGCCAAACAGAGGAGGCTCGCCTGGAAGAGCAGGCTAAGCATGCCAAGTCGGTGGAGGTGCATACCTCCGAGCTGTTGAGGGTCACTCGTCAGTGGGAGGAGGAGCGGGACAAGGTTGCGACCATTGCTGCGACTTCGGTGGAGGATTACAAGAAGTCGGCGGCCTTCGAGGCGGACGTGAAGGCGGCGGTGGCAGCCCGGCAGAAGGAGATCGCCCAGGAGTGGCTGGCGACGCCGGAAGGAGATGACTATCTCCTTGACTTGGGCGAGCGCGACTATCGCCTAGGCTTCCGCGAGGCTCAGATAGAGACCTATGCCGCCCTGCTGGCCCGAGATTCCGCCTTCACTCCCGAGAGCTGGGGCCTTAAGCCAGTGCTGGACCTCCTACCGGCGACTGCCGAGCCCACATTGACTGCAGATCCGGCAGCTCTCCCTGTGGCGGAGCCTTCAGAGCTTACAGAGCCGCCTACTCAGGCGGAAGACTCCTCACTCGTCCTTCGAGCTGGACCATCGGCGGAAGCTCGAGTCGAGGAAGTTGATGTCGACATCCCTTCCCCCGTAGTTTAGGGCTTTCCATTCGGTAGCCTTCTTTTGTATGGGCTGGCCCCCCTTCTCAGGCCTTTTTATTAATGAAATCTTCCTTTTCTCCTTTCGACTGCTTCTATTTCTTTTCTGCTTTTGGGTTCCCAAGAAATAACTTAAGGCCTTGAGCTCTTCCGCTTTATTGGACTTCCGTGATCAAGGATCTTTTTTCCCATCTATTCTCGCCGAGTCCCTCAGTCGAGACGACTCTTTAAACTTTTTCTTTTCCCTTGGAAACGATTTGGGGTCAGTGCCCCGTTGTTTCTCTATATATTCGCCGAGTCCCTCAGTCGAGGCGACTCCTTTTGGCTTTTTCTCGGAAACGACTAAGGGTCTGGGCCCTTGTTTCCTATCTTTTCTCGCCGAGTCCCTCAGTCGAGGCGACTCCTTAGGCTTTTTCTTTTCTTAGAAACGGTTTAGGGTCAGTGCCCCGTTGTTTCTTTATATACTCGCCGAGTCCCTCAGTCGAGGCGACTCCTTTTGGCTTTTTCTCAGAAATGACTAAGGGTCTGGGCCCTTGTTTCCTATCTTTTCTCGCCGAGTCCCTCAGTCGAGGCGACTCCTTAGGCTTTTTCTTTTCTTAGAAACGGTTTAGGGTCAGTGCCCCGTTGTTTCTTTATATATTCGTCGAGTCCCTCAGTCGAGGCGACTCCTTAGGCTTTTTCTTTTCTTAGAAACGGTTTAGGGTCAGTGCCTCGTTGTTTCTTTATATACTCGCCGAGTCCTTCAGTCGAGGCGACTCCTTTTGGCTTTTTCTCGGAAACGACTAAGGGTCTAGGCCCTTGTTTCCTATCTTTTCTCGCTGAGTCCCTCAGTCGAGGCGAATCCTTAGGCTTTTTCTTTTCTTAGAAACGGTTTAGGGTCAGTGCCCGTTGTTTCTTTATATACTCGCCGAGTCCCTCAGTCGAGGCGACTCCTTTTGGCTTTTTCTCGGAAACGACTAAGGGTCTGGGCCCTTGTTTCCTATCTTTTCTCGCCGAGTCCCTCAGTCGAGGCGACTCCTTAGGGTTTTTTCTTTTCTTAGAAATGGTTTAGGGCCAGTGCCCCGTTGTTTCTTTATATACTCGCCGAGTCCCTCAGTCGAGGCGACTCCTTTTGACTTTTTCTCGGAAACCACTAAGGGTCTGGGCCCTTATTATATTATTTTTATTATAAAATATATCTGATATATATATATATATGAATTGTCGATCTTTACCGCTACTAATGAATCATTAATAGATTCCTAATCCTCTCTTTATACTTATATATATAGACATATGAATTCCTAATGTATTTTACCCTAGTTATATAATTGTTGTACATCCTATTTCTCCATTATCTTTCTCAGCCGCCGCTTGGTTTCATTGCACCGCCGAACCACCACCGATCCTCTCTTTTCTTCTTTCTTCTACATCTTTGTCTCTGTATCCAGTACGTTTCTTTTTGTAGAGATAAAAATAAATTCTTTTTGGTTATACATTTGAATATATTGTACATCATCCCTAGCCTCCTTCGAAGCTTATCTCTATTGGCCACTGAGTTGATGTCATAAAGCATGGATGAAGAGGTGTTGATGATGATTCGGCAGTGAGGTAATAATATAATAATGATGATAGGTATATTAATAATAAGGAATAAGGGTCAAATAAGGCATCGAACTGCACACGATACAACAATTTGGCCACTGAACTTAAAAAACCAACAATTAGGTCCTTAAACTAATCAATTTCAAATAATTCTTCCAATTTGAAGGTTTCAAACAAGTCAACAGGTCATTCTTCAAAATTAATTATTTTTTAAAATTTAAATTTTAAAAATGAATTATTTAAATAAAAAAAATAAAAATAAAAAATAAAAAACTGGTTCCGGCCCGGCTGAATTCCAGTTTTTTTTTTAAATTTAATTTAAAAATAATTAATCTTTAAAATTTATTTTTTAAAAAAATAATTAATTTGGGAGATGACCTGACTTGTTGGAAACCTTCAAATTGGCAGAATTGTTTGAAATTGATTAGTTTAGGGACCTAATTGTTGGTTTTTTAGGTTCAGTGACCTAATCGTTTTATCGTGTGCAGTTCGATGGCCTATTTGACCCTTATTCCTAATAATAATAAGATGATGATTATAGTTCATGGTTGGATGAGTTGTTGGTTTATTGTTAATGATGCTATTCTGACTTAATGATGGTTAAGCTTATGATTTGTTGATGATTAAGGATGGTGTTATAAATCAGTGATGATGAAAATGATTTTAGAATGGTGATGAAGTACGCTGTTCATGTTAATAGATTTCTCATGGATAATGATATAATTAATTGATAATGATGGATTAGAGTGGATGGTGATTCCGCAACGTTAGTATAATAAATGAAAAAAAATTCTATTAATAATTGTAGTAGATTTGTTTGATTCACAGATTATCTATCATGATTGGGATGCTATTATGTGTTCATAGGAATTTGACTTCTGAGGTAAGACTTCATGTTCATCAAAATTACTTTTCTCGAAAATATTATATGTTGAGTGAATGTGAATATGATATCTATGACTATATATACTAAAGCTATTTGTTCCAAAAATCTATTTATGTGAATTATGTGTTGTATGGTATGAGTTATAATGTTCATGTGATCACAAGTGCATTGTAATAATGTGTGGGGTGATTCTCGAGCTATCGAGAATGGGCTTCGACGTGTCGAGTCCTGTGTGTGTGAAAACTTGGCTTGGCAAATTTTTGGTGTGATGTGTTGTTAAAATTGTGTTACCACTGGATTATGTACTATAATTATATTTTGGACAAATCATGTGGAGAAATTATATTTTGAAGGAAATTGTATATTTTGGAGAAAAGTATATCTTGTAAAAAGGGAGAATTTATTTTTTGAGAAAATTATTTATCTGTGGAGAAATAATGAAATTTTGAGCAAATAATGTATAGTGTGGTGTTCAGTAAATGTGATACTGTTCACTTGGACTAATTACTACTCGTTGGACTTGGAATCCCATGAGGGTGTATCACTTAGGTTATGATCCAGTTTCCAAATTGTTTAAGTGGTAGTAGGTAGAAAACCTGACTACTTGGATCATATACTACCCAGTGGCTTGGAATCCCCTGGGGGTGTGCACATTGGTTTTAGTCCAGATTCTATGTGGATTTCGATGAGGTTTGTTAATTCTCCACTTATAAATATTAATTCTCTATGCAAGGAAAAGTATAACTCCACATGTATTTTGAAAAAGTATAAAATTATATGAGTCTTTTAAAAAAAATAAAATCCAAGCCATTATTTTACGGGGTGAAGTGAAACTTACTTAGCTTATGCTAATTTTTGTCTACACCCTATTTTGTTGCAAATTATTTTTACAGGTGAACATGGATAAAGGGATTCAAGATGAATTCAAGTTGAGAAGGAATTAAGAATAGACCTATTGGAGATTTATTATTTGAGAAGCTTTATGGTTGTATAGTATTATCCTTTCATGTATTATAGAAGTTGGATTTGGGTTGAGTTTATTTGATGTTGTAAATCTTAGCCTTAGCGTTTGGGTATAGGGAAATACGTGAGCGTGGCGGTAACACCCATTTTCTTTTTGTTAGTTAATGCTTCCGCTATGATTTTAGTTAAGTTTCAATTGATAAAGGAGAAAATTTAGTAATGAAAAATGGGGGTGTTACAAGTGGCTTGTGGCTCGGCCTCGACCCACTTTGTGATGTAATCGATAGCTACTACACAAAATTTCAAGCTTCCCGGGGCGACTGGTAGTGGTCCTAACAAGTCGATTCCCCATTTAGCAAAAGGGATGGCTGTGGTGACCGGCGTCTAGAAGGTGGCCGGCCGAGTGTCCTTCCGGGCGAAGGCTTGGCAAATGTTACACTTAGCTATCCATTCCATGCAATCTCTCATCATGGTCGGCCAATAATACCCCTGGACGACTAGCTTTCGGGCGAGCGTGTGGGCCCCCAGATGGGCGGCGCAAATCCCTCGGTGCGCCTCATCCATTATCCTCTCGGCTTCGGGCCGGAGTAGGCATTTCAAGAGGGGCTCCCTGAACGACCGCTTGTATATTTGTCCGTCGACGATCTGGAATGAAGGGGCTTTCCGTCGAATCCTTGCAGCGACTCCTTGGTCCTCTGGCAACTCGCCCGTTTCCTTAAACCGCCGGATGTCTTCTATCCAGAACATCTCGGGGTTTTTCTCTCGATCCCACTCCTCGATATTTACCTGTTGGACCTCCAGTGGTATCTCCTCTATGCTCGGACGACTTAATTCTTCCCTTTGACAAATCTTGGCGTGGTGATCCGGTATTCCTTCTAAGGCGATTTTCGATAATATGTCGGTCTCGATGTTGTCCACCCGGGAGATATGCTCTATTTCGTATGTTCCGAATTCCTTCAGCATTTCTATCGCCTTCTCCTTGTACTGGGTCATTCGTGCGTTATTAGCTTCGCAGGTTCCGGAAATCTGTCCCACCACTAACCGGGAGTCAGTTTTGATCCGCAGTCGTTCTACTCCCAAAGCCTTGGCGAGTCGAAGGCCGCCCAACACAGCCTCATACTCGGCTTCGTTATTAGACGTCGGGAACAAATAGCTCAGGCGTAGTAGAGTCGGAACCCCTCTAGAGTAACTAACATGATTCCGCCTCCACAGTGTTGTCGACTCGCCGCTCCATCCGCGTGCATCTCCCACCACTCACCTGAATGGTCTTCCGTGGTGTACTCTTTCTCTTCTTCCCCTGCTGTGCATTCGACCAGGAAATCGGCCAGGGCTTGCCCTTTTATGGACGGTCGCGGTTGACACTCGATCCTATACTAGGTTAGTTCCACGGCCCATTTTACCAGTCGTCCTGACGACGCTGGGTTCCGCAGTACGCTCCCCAGCGGCTGGTCGGTCAGTACCCGGACGGTATGGGCTTGGAAGTAGGGTGCTAACTTGCGTACAGTGATTACCAGTGCATAGACAATCTTCTCTAAGGCTGTGTACCGTGTCTCGGCGGCCTTTAAGGAGCGGCTTACGTAGTATACCGGGTGCTGGGCACATTCTTCTTCCCGGACCAGTACCGAGCTCACCGCCTTGGGGGAGGCGGCCAGGAACAAAAACAAAGGCTCACCCTCCCGTGGGGTGGACAACACCGGAGGTGTGGAAAGATACTGCTTTAGTTCCTCGAACGATTGCTGGCACTCGGTCGTCCAGGCTAAGCCTTCCTTCTTCTTCATCGCCTCAAAGAATGGTATAGTTTTGTCCGCCGCCTTACTTAAGAAGCGACTGAGGGCAGCCAGTCGACCTGTTAATCGTTGCAAATCTTTGACGGTGCTGGGAGGCTGCATATCGATGATGGCCTGGACGTTCTCCGGGTTGGGCTCGATGCGTCGTTTAGTCACCATGTATCCCAAGAACTTTCCGCCTTGCACCGCGAAGGCACATTTCTTCGGGTTCAGTCGGAGATTATACCTTCGCATCACTTAGAAGCAGTCGGCTAAATCTTCAGCGTGTCTGGCCTCTTCTTTGCTTTTGACCAACATGTCGTCCACGTAGGCCGCCATGGATTTGCCAAGTAAGTCTTGGAATAGCCTGCCTACCATCCGAGTATAGGTGGCCTCAGCATTCTTGAGTCCGAAGGGCATAACTCGGTAACAATACACCCTGTCCGGTGTAAGGAACGCGGTTTTTTCCTCGTCGGTCGGGTGCAGAGCCGACCCAGCTGTTTCGTCGACCAGCTGGTCAATCCGTGGCAAGGGGAATGGATCCTTTGGGCAGGCTTTGTTAAGATTCGTGTAATCCACGCACATTCGCCATGCTGGGGGTTTCAGTACGAGGACTACGTTCGCCAACCACTCCGGGTATTTAACCTCTCGAATGTGGCCCACGGCTAGCAGCGTGCCCACCTCTTTCTTTACAAATTCCCTTCGGTCATTGGCGAGATACCGCTTTTTCTATACGACCGGCCGATGGTCCGGATCCACGGCGAGTCGGTGGGCGATGATGGACCTGTCGACACCCGGCATGTCCTCTGGCCCCTAGGCAAAGACAAGCCGATGCTTTCGGAGTACTTGGATAATTTCCTCCCGAGTCTCCTTGGGGAGACCAACTCCAATTCTGACCCGCATGTCCGGCCGTTTAGGGTCGATTTCGATTTCTTCCAATTCCAGGGCTGGTTCCGGGAGGGTTATCATTGCTTTCTTTGGGGGCTTTTCCGTGATTTCGTGGACTTGCATTCCACGTTTGCCCATCCCCCTACAGGCTTGCAGGTTGCAGTGGCGGGCGACTCTTCTATCGCAACGCACCGTTCCTATCCCATTTGGCGTGCGGAATTTCAAGCAAAGATGCTCGATGGAGATTAGTGCTCCCAAATCCTCCAGGCCTGGTCGGCCGAGTATAGAGTTGTGTAAGCAAACTAAGTTTACCACGATGAATTTCATGCTGGGCTGCTGCACGTCGGGATAGCTGTCGACTTCCACTGGCAGGGTGATGGACCCCTCTGCTTCCACCGAGTCTCCCGTGAAACCGGCGAGCGGTGTCTTGACCAGATTCAGCTGTTCTCGAGTCAATCCCATCTTTGTGAAAGTCTCGAGGTATAGCACGTTGACACTGCTTCCGGTGTCGACCAGGATTCGTCGAACGACCACTCCATTTACGTCCATCGCTATGACCAGCGCATCTCGATGCGGTGTCTCTCCCGTGGGCAAATCTTTGTCAGTGAACGTGATCGGCTCTCGACACACTTTCTTCGAGCTTTCTTCACGCCCATATACTGTCCCGACGTATAGTTGCCGAGCCCAGGCCTTTCTGGCATTCGCCGAGTCGCCGCCCTCAGGTCCGCCGACTATCATGTTAATGACTGGCTTTTGACGCCACTGGGCCTCGTCCTCCTCAGTGGCCGACCGCTTTCTGCGGTTATCCTCGGCGGCGACCGCGGGATCATCGTCCTCTCGTGCTACTGACCTTCGCCTCCACTGATTAGGAGGCGGGGTCCGTTGCTGGATAATTCCTTCCATGACCTTTTTCAAGTAAAAGCACTCTTCCGTACTATGAGTGTAAGACTTATGATAGCCGCAGTACTTAGAGTTCTTACCTGTCTCTTCACTCGCCATACGCTCGTCGATCGGCGGGGGCAGAGGCGGAGCGACCGCTTGAACCTAGTGTACCGGGTGCTGAGGAACCGCTCTGTAAGGATGGACCATAGGCTTGTCATAGGGACGTCTAACCTCGGGTCGCCGAGCCCCTTCCGGGCGCCTTTCCTTGGTTTCCACGAGGGTCCTCTTTCCGCCGACGGATCCTCCGACTTCACGTTGTCGCTTATGCTTCATGGCCTGCTCCGTGTTAGCCCTTTTATTGGCCATGTGTATGGCTTCCGCGTAGGTAGTCGGGCGGTTATCCCGCAGATCCCGATACAACTGCCCGGAACGCAAAGACTCGATGAAAAAGGTGAGTGCGGTTTGATCTTCGACTTCCTCGATAGACTGAATCTCCTTTTTCCATCGAACCAAGTAGGCTTTCAGGGACTCGCCTTCCTCTTGGTGGACATCTCCCAGGTGATTCAGATCCTTCTGTGGCTTGATGTTGGCCGCGTACTGGCTCATGAAGCGGTCGACCAACTCCTCGAAACTGTCAATCGACTTTGGAGGCAGCGCCACTAACCACCTTTGTGTCGAGCCTTTCAACGTGGGTAAAAGGGCGTGACACATCACCGGGTCTCGAACTCCCAATACCTGCATCTTAGCCTGATAGTTAAGCAGATGCTCGCGTGGATCTCCCGATCCGTCGAAGGTGGCTTGTTCCGGGAATTTGAAGTCGCCGGGCACTTTGTAGGACATGATCTCGGAATAGAATTGCAAAGCGTTGAGCAACGTCTGCCCGGGGGACTTGGTCTTACCCCCCATTTGTTCTTTCAGATCTCGTACCTCACGGGCCAACTGGGCCACGTCGCCTCCATTGCGAGTGTGGTTTCCGGTGGACTCCGTACTTTCGCCGACCTCTGATTCAACCGGTTGGTCCTCGTTGCGCGTTATGCGCTCGGTCCGTCGTGTCCGAGTCTTAGTTCTCCTGGTGCGAGCTCTTTCCCGACCGGTCTCCTGATCTCGGGGCCCTGCTGGTGCGCGGCTGGGCTCCCTTTCTCCTAGTCGTTCTCGTGCAGGCTGCCGCCCAGCATTCGGACCCAGCCTTGAATGGACTGATCGTACTGGCTGGCTCTCTGCCCGTCGATTTTCCTGTCCATCTTCTGGCCTCTGGGATGGTTGTTGATGGCGAGGCAGCGGCCGAGAAACCGACTGCTCCCTCACTCCTCGACTCGCGTCGGCGAAGGCTCGCCCGATTGCGTGGAGTTGTTCCGGGGTGAGGGGTATCATAGGCGGCTGCTGGTTCACCGGTGCCGTTTCGTTTTCTTGACTTTGAGCATTTCGTTGGTTCAACTGATCTCTTAGATCTGCCTCTATTCCGCCGTTTCGGTTGTTCGCTTGGTCTCGTCCTTCCGACATGTTTGTGACGCTTCTTCGGTCGACTTTGGGACTCGCCCTGCTCAGAGAGTCACGTAGCTCTTTGTTTCGATTCCCGCAGACGGTTCCAGTGTTGGTTTCTGGGTTTTCGGGCCCATGAAGGTCCAACACAACTTTTGGTTGGTGGATTCACCTTTCTCAAAAGTGATCGCAAAGATGGATAATCAAATATCTAGGAAGTGTGTGTGGCTATTCTGGGCATGGACTCGCCTCCCCTTTTACAAGTGTGGAGGGGCCTTTATATAGTAGGCTCCTCCCCAGCCGAATTGAAATACATTAAACATCGCCTTCAAGGCTAATTACACTATAAGACCGTTCGTTCGACGTTACTGAGTCGGCCAACGGCTCTTTGACGGCCCTCTTGATCGAGTCCTCTTGAATGCCGCATTGAGTGCTCCCTCAACGACTCTTAGCCCGACTTGAATGCTTCTTACTGGTTCTTGGGCCGAGTCTCCCTTCGCACTTGGGCCTGGGCCGACTCCTGGACTCGGCCCAGGCCATCATCGGGCTTCTTCCCTTATCTCCTATTTTGGGCTCCTTCTCTCTTGGGCCCTTCTCTTTTGGGCCCTTCTTCTTGGGCCGGGGTCCTCACCCCATCAATGTATATTATCTTTTTTTTTTTAAAAAAAAAGTATGTGTATTTTGTTATATAATTATGTACATTCATGTATACAATTATGTGTATTCTAGTATAAAATTATGTACATTTTTGAACATGCGATTTTTTTTAAAAGAAAACTAACCGTCAACACAAGGTAGCAAAATTTAAAAAAAAAAAAAAAAAAAAAAACCTGAAACGATGTCGTCTTGCATTAAAGCGCGCAATGCAATGCGCGCCCTGGTGCACGATATAAATTGTCCATTTCATTGCTTGGCCATCTGAAATTTTTATAAGGGGGTGTGTGACTTTTCAATTTTTGGGCTGTTGGAAGATTGGGCCGTGTCTTGTAAGTGGCCATCTGGAAGATAAGGCCTTGGGCCTGGAATATTAAAGAAGGTCGAATGACCTGTGCTGCTCTGAAGGCCGTTTGGGCCTCTTGGCCTATTATACTGGCCGAATGGCCTCCTTTATAGAATGACAATCGTTATATCCTACACCACGGCGCACATAGCACTGTGCGCCGCGCGCCTCCCAAAACGACATCGTTTTGGGGTAGTGTTGGGAGGCGCGGTAGGAAGTTGCTGAGATTATGTGTATTTGTTCACAACGTTATGTGTATTTGTTCACAACGTTATGTGTATTGGTTCATACAGTTATGTGTATTTTTTATACAATTATGTACATTCTTTTTATACAATTATGTACATCCGAATCAGAAAATTTGTGTGTATTATGTTAAGAGTTGATGTGTATTATGTTAAAAGTTTATGTTTATTATGTATTATGTTAGATTATGTGTATTATCTTTTAAAAAGAGTATGTGTATTTTGTTATATAATTATGTACATTCATGTATAACATTATGTGTATTCTAGTATAACATTATGTACATTCTTGAACAGCGGGTTTTTTTTTTAAAGAAAAAGCTACTGCCATTCACTGGGGCGGGAAAATTTCAAAAAAAAAAATAATTAAAACGACGTCGTTTTGCATCTGGGCGCATAGTGCAACGCGCGCCGTGGTGTAGGATATAAATTGCCATAGAATGGCTGCTGGGCAAATTAATTTAATTAGCCCAGTAGCCCTTTGGGCCTTATTATTTTCATATTTGTTTAGGCCTACTTGGCCATCTATTGTTAGGCTTGGGCCTTTGTTATTTGATTTGCTTAGAGCTACTTTTGGGCTCTAAGCTTGTACATATTTGATATTTGTTTTGGGTGGTCACTTTTGGACCACCTTTGTACAAACTTAATATTTTGAATTCAATATATGTCCTCAGTTTGTAAAAATAAATAAATAAATAAATAAAAATGTAAACTTAAGGTCTATAACTTATAGTCTGAATAAAGGTTTGTTACTCAAAGCAATTGATATGTGAGATAAATGTTTGTAGTGAACACTATCGTATCACGCTATAACGGTGACAGTTCTGATGTCAGTGATAATAGCAACAAGTTTAAAAGTAATGAAGAATGGCAAGCATCATATGAAGGTGCAAGGTGCTGTTTAGAAAGTGCAGAAATGTTATTTCTGTACCAAACATGTGCATAAGAAGGCTGAATGCCTGAAGATGATAGCTTGGATGGAAAGAAAGTATACATTCAGTTTTAGTATGCTTTGAATCCAATCTTATTGAGGTTCTTTCTATTACTTTACTTGGTGGTTAGACACTGGTGCTACAACACATATTTCTAACATTATGCAAGGTTTTATGATGTTTAAACCTCAAAAAAGAAAATGAAAAGTTTCTTTTCATGAGAAACAAGATGAAAGCTAGAATTGAAGGTATTGGAACTTACAGAATTAAGATGGATACAAGTTTTTGCCTTGATCTTGAGAATTATCTGTATGTTCCAAAATGTTCTAGAAATCTTGTTTCAGCAGCTGGGATGGATATATTGGGTTTTTGCTTTAAGATTGGAGACAAATATTTGTATCAACAAAAGACCTTTTATGGTTCTGGTGTTTTGTTGGATACACTATACTATTTCAATCTTAATGCAGACTTTGTTAATTTCTTGTTTAATGTTATGATTGATGTTTGTGTTAAAAGGAGTGCACCAAATGAATCTTCAACTGACTTGTGTCATAAAAGGCTTAGTCATATATCGAAATAAAGAATATTGAGACTTATTAAGGTTGAAATTTTGTCTCAATTGGATTTTACTGACTGGAATGATGCATGTGTCGATTGCATAAAGGTAAAAGCAAGTCAGACATGTATCAATACACTCAGTCACAGAAGCTCAGGATTACTTGATTTAATACATACAGATATATGTGGTCTTTTTGATGTTCCGTCTTGGGCAGTGAGAAATACTTTATTATCTTTATTTTTTTTATCTTTATTATCTTTATTGATGATCATTCTGGGTACTGCTACATCTATTTACTGCATGAAAGATCTCAGTCAATGAATATCCTAGAGACATTCATATTTCAATTTGAGAGGCAGTCAAATAGAAAGGTAAAGACAATAAGATCATATATAGGTGGTGAGTATTATGGGCAAACATTAGAAGTTGGGCAAATTCCTGGCCCATTTAAGAAATTTCTCGAATCAAAGGGCATTTGTGCACAATACACAGTGCCAGGCACACCACAACAAATGGTGTGGAAGAAAGGCAAACTCGTACTCTAAGGAAAATGGTTAGGAGCATGGTCAATAACTGTACATTGCCTATTTCATTGTAGATATATGCATTAAGGACAACAACATATGATAAGTGTTAAAATGTGTCACTTTTATGGGTCAATTGAGAGCCACATTTTGCTTATTTGAGTCCTTTAATCCTATTAAGTGCTTAGAATAACATAGGTTGATTAAAGTTAGGTACGAGGACTAGTTTTGGTCGTTGTAAACAACAAAATATTGACAATTTTAGGTCATTTCAGCGACATTTTGGAAGAATAATCATATCTAGAGTTAGGAGTGTCCGATCGAGGTGATTCAGGTGGCCATGGATCGGCATCGAAAAGGACTACAACTTTCGTGAAGACGATGAAGGCCAATTCGGACACCTAGGCAGTCGAAATCAGCAAAGAAAGAGTTAAGAGACCTAGTTACGCGAGCTGTCACGCAGTAACAACAGAGTAAATGGAAAATAATGTTATTTCCCATTTACGCACCGCGTCACGCACGTAAAACGCGTGTAATTTGGAAATAAAGGGTTGTATCAGTGTTAAAAGGGCGAGAAAAAAAAAATCAGATTTGGGGATCCAACTTCACTCTTCCATTTTCATCTTGCAATATTTCTCTTTCTAGGTTTTTAGGTTAGGTAGATTAGATTTTTCTCCATCTTCTCTCTATATTTTAGCCTAGATCTCTATCAACTTTGTAAAGAGAAGAGAAGATCCAAGCTTTTCCTTGTAAGATCTTCACCTCTAATCCATTGGATTGACAATCTAGCTTTGCAATCTTGGGTAAACTCTTGAACTATTTATTGCTCTATTTTGATGATGTTTGTCTTGCAAATGTTTAGATTGTTGATCTTGAGCATGAGTGGCTAAATTCTAGAGATTAGGATTGTTGTGTATATTGCATTTGTGATGATTAGCTTTATTTGATTTGTGATATTTGTGGTGATTGAATGTACAGTCATGAATGTCTTGTTGTGGAAGATGATATGTTTGGCATCTTTGGAGTGGCACGCAACTCCATGGATGATCTTGGAGTCCTAGGCTTAGGCAAGAGATTGCTAAGCCTAGGTGAGCCTCTTGATCTTCCTACATTTCCCATCCTACATCCGAGAAGACAAGGCTCAGAAAGGAATGTAGGCAAGGTGTTTGTTAAAATGCCTCGTAAAGGATATGAGCACTTGGGTGTCGATCTACCTATGAGAGGTGTATAAACCGAAATGGCTACGCATTAGCAAGCCATTCCTCTTGACTTGTGTCACAACATGCAACTACCACCCACCTTTTGAGTAGTCAATCACACATTGCAGCTAGCACACACAATTTTAGTCAGCTTTTCTTTCTTTTGATTTAATTTCATTTATGCCTTTCTTACTCCTCTATGTCTACTTCGTAGCCATTGATGCAACTCCGTTCCACACACTTTCCTAGTTTCTTTAAGCACTTGTGTGCTTATGTTTGACAACGCAATACCAATTCTCAATCGTCCATCCTTTGAGAACGGCACTCGGGGATTCTACATCTCTGTTTACACTTTTCCATCCCATCCTTCCACCTCACTGCTAAATTACATCCTTGTCAGCATACTTACTCAATAGGGTTCCTAGTAAGGTTGTTTTTTAAAACACCTTATGAACTGTGGACAGGAAGGAAACCTAGTTTGAGGCATCTTCACATTTGGGCTATCAAGTTGAAGTGAGGATACATAATCCACATGAAAATAAATTAGATTCCAGAACCATTAGTGGTTATTTCATTGGATATCTAGAAAGGCCTAAAGGGTACATGTTTTATTTCCTAATCATAGTAGGGTGATTGTTGAGTCTGGTAATGCTCGTTTCATTGAAAATGGCAAAGTCCGTGGGAGTGTGGGAGCTCGTAATGATCATTGATGGATCCAGTTTCATCAAGTGATCATTTTCCTGTTGTAGTTCCTATTGTTGCATGTAGCTTTGTGAAAATACTTTTGAACAACAACAACTAGACGCTCCAATTCCACATGAAGAAGCTATTGTAATGAAGATGAGGTTGAAACTCAAGTTGATGATCAGGTGCAACCTCAGCAGGAAGTGGCATTAAGGAGATCTACTAGACAGAAAAGATCAGTCATTCTTGATGACTACATTGTTTATGCACTTGAGCATGAAAGTGACTTGGGCATTGATAATGATCTAGTCTCGTTTAACCAATCCATACATGATAATAATTCTCCTTGAGAATCACTTTGGGTTTGGTGGCTCATTTTGATCTTGAGCTCCACCAAATGGTTGTTAAAACTACCTTTCTAAATGGTAAATTAAAAGAGGAAGTATACAGGGATAAGCCGCAAGGCTTCATGGCCACAGGAAAGGAAAATCTGATATGTAGATTGAAGAAGTCAATCTATGGGTTAAAACATGCTTCTAAACAATGGTACTTGAAATTGTCATTAGGTTTTGTAGAGATCACTGTTGATTGGTGTATTTATATGAAGGATTAATGGAAGCAAGTTTGTAATCCTAGTATTACATGTTGACGACATTCTTCTACCTGCTAATTATAAAGGGATTTTGCGTGATGTTAAGGAATATCTTTCTAAGAACTTTGAAATGAATGGTATAGGTGAGACTTCATATGTGATTGGAATAGAAAAATTCCGTGATAGATCACATGGGATTTTAGGTTCATCCTATAAGGCTCACATTAACAAAGTTTTAGAAAGATATAAACTGGAAAACTGCAAAGAGGGTCATGTGATACTTACAGGGCACTAAGGACCACATGCTCACATATAAGAGGAACGAATAACCTGGAGGTTATAGGTTATTCGAATTCAGACTATGTCGGATGTTTGGATACCCAAAAATCCACATTCAGATATATTTTTTTCCACTTGCTCATGGAGCAATATCTTGGATGAGTGTGAAGGAGCCTGTCATTGCTACTTTCACTATGGATGCAGAATTTGTAGCATTCTTTGAGGCTACAATTCAATCATCATGACTGCGTAATTTCATATCTGGTTTGGGCATTGTCAACACTATAGCCAAACCATTGAGGATTCGTTGTGATAATACGGCAGCTATGTTCTTCTCAAAGAATGACAGATATACTAGAGGTGCCAAGCACATGGAGATTATTTAACATTGTTTTCTTTATTGCTTTAATTTATTTATATTTATATTTTGCATGCATTAGTTACACGTGAATCACTATACACAATCACGACACAAATCTTTATATTCCACTGTGCACAAGACACTGACAATTTATCAAGTGTTATAATTTTACATTGCCTTGCAAAATTTGAATTTGGTGTAAAAGCCTATTCACCCCCCCCCCCCCCCCACCCCTTCTATAATTTTACTCTATCATTTTGGGACAAACACACACCTTGGTGCATTTCCAAATACGTTGTGGTGCATTGTTGCATACCTAATGGTGCATGACCGCACGACCGCACAAGAATGTCTGTCCGCATGGGAACCAGACCATATATAAGTGTGTGTGTGTGAAGCTTTTCCCAGGTGAAAAATGGGGTGAGATCTAAGTTGTTGATATAATCTAGATCAACGGCTCAAATTGAAGAAATATTGTTTTAGAAAAAAAGTGTTTCATGGCAACATGGATGCAAATGATTAAGTGTCTCGAACTTACGCTCCTTAAGCTTCGAATGCATGCACCTTAAGTTGGAAAATAATGCACCTTAAGCTTTAAACATACGCACCCTAAGAGTTAAATTGATGCATCTTAAATTAAAAAGTGACGCACCTTAAGCTTTAAACATATGCACCTTAAGTTATAAACTTACGCACGTAAAGTTTTAAACTTAAGCACCTTAAACTTTAAACTTAGGCACCTAACACTATAAACTGACACACCTTAAGCTATAAACTTACGCACCTTAAGCTTTGAACTTACACACCTTAATCTTTTATTACGCACCTTAAGCTATAACCTTACACAAAATGACCATAATGTCATCACGTTTTTTTTAATTGTTCTTCATTTTGGGCTCTTAATTTTGACAAGATCAATGACTGTAATTAATCCGCACGTTTCCCCATACATTTTCTTATTTCTTCAATAATAATAATTTATAGACATTATATATTGGAGTTATATGTTAGCTAATTCCTAAAGTATAAA
>NW_017616704.1:2856962-3099462 GCF_001879475.1 Ipomoea nil | reverse complement strand
ATACAATGAATTCCGTGATCTAGTGCTTTGATCACCAAGCCCGCACTAATCACGCCCAGTGACACCACACTGCTGCTTCGGGTTTCACGTCGCCGCGCTACTATCCAAGGATTTCACGATTCCGCGTTACTTTCCTCTCGTCTTCCACACTCCGGTAGAAACGTATCCCGTGATCTAGTGCTTTGATCACAAAGCTCGCACTAATCACTGTAACACCCCGTGTTACGGATCCTAAAACCAACTGATTAATTAATAACCCAGGAGAAAGAATAAACTATAATGGTTAATTAGGGAAAAAGGCCACCATAGCCCATAGGCCCAATTATATAAACCCAACCCCTAAACCCAATAGGAATAAACTCTAAATAAACCCTTGGATCTATAAATAGGGAACTTAGGGAGCACCTAGAACCCCCTCCCACACGCCTAAACGCCCCATCGCCCCAGGAGAGCTCCAAGAATTCCCTTAGAAGAAATCAAGAAAGCAAGAAAGCTTAAAGAAAGATCCTTCATAGCCAAGGAATTAATTAAGGCTAAGAGGTAACCCATGTCTCAACAAAACCTATTTTCATAGCTATGATTTCCCCTTAGGGTTTCCCCCATATTGTTGTAAATGGCGATTGATGATGGTTATTATTGATGTCGATATAATGATCCCATGAGGAATCTTGATAATCTTGATATTGGGAGTTTCTTGATAATTATGATGTTCTTGATGATTTATTGGGGTTTTGATGATTATGTGTTGTTCTTGATGATTATGATGTTTTTGATGATTAATTGGTATCCTTGATGATTATGTGTTGTTCCTACCGAATCTTGCAATTAGAAGACGAATTGTATTCTTGTTGATATAAAAGTGATTAGAACCCTAGGTTGTACCGTATGATATTATTCTTGGATTATCGGGTGGGGAAATCGCATGTTTGGGTGTTGATTATGTTTAGAAAAGCATGATAGGTTAGGTGCCGTTCGTTTCTCGTATTGGATCCGTTAATTGTCTACGTGTTGTCGTTAATTGCGTTGTAAAGTGTCTAAGCATGGTTTCGGGTTCCACAACGGTTCCCGGGGCGAAAAGTGATGAAAAGAGTTAGTGGGGGGTAGGTGGGGGTAGGGGACCCGCCACCTACCCGTGGCAACTCCGGGCAGTTCCGGCAGCGGGCAGCCGGCGGGCGGGCAGCTGCCCGCCGGGCACCCGCTGCCCGGAACAGTGATGGCCGGCGGGCAGCCGGCGGGTGGACCCCCACCCACCGGCTACCCGCTGGAATCTTCCCTCCCTCGGGACCCCGGCTTCCCCGTTTGATGTTTCCCCGATCCCCGTGGTGTCCGAACGGACCCCGTTTGTCGTGCCTATGTCTAGTTTGGTATTTCGGGTACCGTTCGTAGGTTTATGAGTCGATTATATTGCATACTAGTTGAATTGGTATCCCGTTGACCTAGGTGGAAGAAGTATGAACCCCTTAGGACTATTCTTAGTTGGTGATGGTTCACGCATAGGTTTATTTATACGTTTATTCCCCTTCCCAACGTGTAATGTGGGTTGTATGTGCTTTCTATGTGTTATGTGTGCGTGTTGCCCCAATTCGGTTGCGATCGGATTGGTTATTCCTGAGCTGCGGTTCAGTAGCCGGCTACAGTCAGATGGGAATTCCTGGCTGCAGTCGGATGACGGTATCCTGGGCTGCGGTCCAGAAGCTGGTTGTAGTCAGATGGGAATTCCTGGCTGCAATCAGATGACATTTTCCCGAGCTGCGGTTCGGAGGCTGGCTGTAGTCAGATGGGAATTCCTGGCTACAGTCAGATTACACATTCTTATGAGCTGCGGTTCATCGGTCGGTTGCGATCGACCCCTCCGTGTTGCGATACGGGGCAGGGTGCTGCGGGGCCGTGTCAGAGCTATATGCGCTGACCCTCATGTATGGGCATGCGATTGGTCCTGTGGCGCCAACAAAGTGTGTTATGTGTTGTGACATGGACGAGTTGTGATTACGAGTGTCTTGGGGGATGTGACTATGGGGTTTATATTGGGGATTGTTCATGTTGGGTTATGATCATTGTTTATGCTTTGCCTTATCTGCCTTATCTGTTGTGAACTGCATATGCTCGTTATAACTGTTGCTTGTGTCTGACCTTATCTGTCGAGTCATTCCCGGTTTTAAAGCTAGAGTTCGTAGGATATATCTTCATGCTCAAAATGGGTTTCGTATATCTATATATATCTCTATATGTATTGTATTTCAACGCGTTGGAGTGGGTTACCAGCATCTCTCGCTGAACAGATATATTTGGCTTTCAGGCACAGAAGAATAAGTCACTGGAGAGCGCTAGTACTCGGAACGTAGAAGTAGTTAGTCCCCCTTCGGCCTGCGTGCCATATTATGCATTTACATTATTGAGGATATTAGTTAGTTAGCCTATGCACCTGGGTTCTCCAGCTCAGGTGTGGCATAGCACCCCGTACCCTTGTATTATGTTTTGGGATTTAATGAGATAATACCTTTATTTTATAAGTTTTAAATGTCTTGAAAATCTGGGGTGTTACAGTTGGTATCAGAGCCTAAGTTTGACCCTAAGAAAAGACTCTTAAGACCGGACTTTAGGATATTAAGCTTGAACTCTAAGTATTTAGGAACATAGGACTCAGGAATCTTAGGACGCGCGGTGAGATTGTGAAACCTACACACAACCTCCCCTCACTTTATCCCTCTCTAACATTAGGAACCCCTTCCCCACTTATTATATCAAGATTAAAACACAAAATAACATCGACCTTTAATCGCCAGGAATGGCACCTAAGAAGAAACAGTCAGGAGCACCGGGACACCCCTCTCAAGAAATCTTGACTCAGGCCCTACAACGCCTGACCCAAATTGCCCAGGCACTAAGTACTATCGTACCCCAACCTCTGCCGACAGACGAGAACTTGGGAATCCACCACCAAATCTCGGCACATCGACCACCCACCCTCTCGGGAGACGAAGACCCCACAACCCTCGAGGAATGGATAGAGACATTCGACAAGGTGTTCCGGACGACCCAATGCCCCGAACGCCACCGGGTCAGGATAGCCTCCTTCTATTTCAAGCACGAGGCCGACGACTGGTGGGCCCGCGAGGGGCCTAAGTACGAGCAAGACCCCGAATTCAACTGGGAGGACTTAAAGACGCGGTAACGAGAACAGTTCTACCCCAAACACCTGAAGGCCGCCATGTGCGAGGAATTCCTCAATCTAAGACAGGGGACGGCCCCAGTCTCAGAATACTACCGACAATTCTGCCGACTGGCTCGCCTCGCCCCCGAGATAGTACCCACCGAAGGGATCAAAGTCAGGAAGTTCCTAACGGGCCTTAAGCCCGAACATCAGAGGTCCTTGGCCGCCCAAGAACCGAAGACCCTCGGAGAGGCCTATGCCAAGGCATGTCAGCTACAACAGGTAGCGGACCCGCCTCCAGGGATGCAACTGGGGTATAAAAGGAAACCCGAAGAAAGTCGTCCTATCCTTGCCAAGGAAGCTAAGAACCCCAAAACCGCCCCACTTGACCAAACCATCACGCCGACTACCCGGGGAAAAATCCTCACCCTAAGCAAGGCCAGGATCGGAGATAGCAACGTAGTCTCCGGAACCTTCCTAGTGCACGCCACCCCAGCTGTCATATTATTCGACTCAGGGGCTACCAACTCATTCATAGCAACCGAGTTCGCCGCCCAGCTCGGTCTTAACGCCACCACCAAGGTACGACTCCAAGTCAAGGTGGCCTCAGGCGAGGTCATAAAATGTGATCGCATGTACGAGCATGTAATGATCACCATTCAGGGAGTGGAATTTCCCAGCGACCTGATCCAGTTTCAATTGGATGGGATGCAAGTAATCTTGGGCATGGATTGGCTAGGGAAGTTCCAAGCGCAAATCCTGTGCGGAGAGCAGAAAGTGGTCCTACGAGGGCCAAGCGGTAAGAGGGTGTCGTACCGCAGTGCCCGCCAGGATCCAGGGATCAAGCTGATAAACATGATGAAAATTAAGAAGTATCTGGGCCAAGGAAACGAGGCCTTCTTATGCTCAGTCGAAGACCTCAACGCCAAAACGCCTGAACCACAAGCCATCCCAGTGGTGAACGAGTTCACCGACGTCTTCCCATACGAGATTCCCGGGGCACCCCCGACCAGAGAGGTCGAGTTCACCATAGACCTCATGCCGGGCGCCGCCCCGATCTCTAAACCACCCTACCGGCTAGCACCAAAGGAAATGAAGGAACTGAAAACACAACTCTAAGAACTGCTAGACAAGGGTTACATCCGGCCCAGCACCTCCCCATGGGGAGCACCGGTACTATTCGTTAAGAAAAAGGATGGGAGCATGCGCTTGTGCATCGACTACCGGGAACTCAACCAAGTTACTATAAAGAACAGGTACCCCCTTCCCCGAATAGATGACTTATTTGACCAACTCAAAGGGGCAGGGGTATTCTCGAAGATCGACCTAAGATCCGGGTATCACCAGGTCCAAGTGGCCAAACCGGACATCCAGAAAACGGCCTTCCGGACACGCTACGGCCACTACGAGTTTACCGTAATGCCTTTCGGCCTCACTAACGCGCCGGCCATATTCATGGACCTCATGAATCGAGTATTCCGACCCCACCTGGATGACTTCGTCATCGTGTTCATTGACGACATCCTAGTCTACTCCCGAAATAAAGAAGAACATGAGAAGCACCTACGCATATCTCTGCAAACCCTTAGGGAGAACCAACTCTACGCTAAATTCTCCAAGTGCGAATTCTGGCAAGACAGCGTAGCCTTCTTGGGCCACGTGATAACCAAGGAAGGGATTAGGGTGGACCCCGCTAAGGTTCGCGCCGTTAAAGAATGGACCACGCCGAACTCACTCTCGGAAGTCCGAAGCTTCTTAGGTCTAGCGGGCTACTACAGGAGATTCGTACCCGACTCACCAAGACAGCGCGGTTCATTGCCATGAAAGAAACATGGACGATGACGCAACTAGCCCAAGCTTACGTAAACCGGGTAGTGAAATACCACGGAGTTCCCCGGAACATTGTGTCCGACCGAGATTCCAGATTCCTCTCACAATTCTGGAAATCACTACAAGCGGCGTTGGGGACGCAACTAAAGCTAAGCACAGCCTTTCACCCCACCACAGACGGCCAAACCGAAAGAACCATCCAAACCCTCGAAGACATGCTAAGAGCCTGCGCGCTCGACTTCCGAGGGACGTGGGAAGAACACCTAGACCTCATCGAGTTCTCGTACAACAACAGCTACCACGCGAGCATTCGCATGGCACCATATGAAGCACTGTATGGTCAGAGATGTAGAACCCCATTATGCTGGGAAGATATGGTCAACCCGGTAACACTGGGCCCCCAATACCTACAAGACACCATAGCTAAGGTCAAACACATCCAGGAAAGGATGAAGGCCGCCCAAGACCGCCAGAAGTCGTACGCCGACCAAAAAAGGAAGCAAGCCGAATTCAGCCTCGGGGACAAGATCTGGCTAAGGATCTCGCCCACACGAGGGGTAATGAGATTCGGGAGAAAAGGAAAACTCAGCCCCCGGTTCATCGGCCCGTACGAAATCGTGGAGAGAATCGGAGACTTGGCCTACCGTCTCGCCTTACCCGTCGAACTAGAACAAGTACACAACGTGTTCCACGTATCTCAGCTAAAGAAATACATACACGATCCAAGCCACGTACTCCAACACGAGACCGTGGACCTCGACGAGTCACTAGTATACGAAGAGAAACCCGTAAGAATCCTGGATACCAAAACAAGAAATACCCGGAACCGAGTCGTGGAAATGGTGAAGGTTCTCTGGACCAACCATGGGACCGAGGAAGCCACATGGGAACTTAAGGACACAATGAAGGAGCGGTACCCCGAGCTGTTTACTCCAGGTAACTAAGGGAAAACTTTCCTTTCTTTTTGTCACCAGGGCCAAGCTTCGGGGACGAAGCTTCCTGTTAAGGGGGGGAGAGTGTAACACCCCGTGTTACGGATCCTAAAACCAACTGATTAATTAATTAATTAATTAATAATCCAGGAGAAAGAATAAACTATAATGGTTAATTAGGGAAAAAGGCCACCATAGCCCATAGGCCCAATTATATAAACCCAACCCCTAAACCCAATAGGAATAAACTCTAAATAAACCCTTGGATCTATAAATAGGGAACTTAGGGAGCACCTAGAACCCCCTCCCACACGCCTAAACGCCCCATCGCCCCAGGAGAGCTCCAAGAATTCCCTTAGAAGAAATCAAGAAAGCAAGAAAGCTTAAAGAAAGATCCTTCATAGCCAAGGAATTAATTAAGGCTAAGAGGTAACCCATGTCTCAACAAAACCTATTTTCATAGCTATGATTTCCCCTTAGGGTTTCCCCCATATTGTTGTAAATGGCGATTGATGATGGTTATTATTGATGTCGATATAATGATCCCATGAGGAATCTTGATAATCTTGATATTGGGAGTTTCTTGATAATTATGATGTTCTTGATGATTTATTGGGGTTTTGATGATTATGTGTTGTTCTTGATGATTATGATGTTTTTGATGATTAATTGGTATCCTTGATGATTATGTGTTGTTCCTACCGAATCTTGCAATTAGAAGACGAATTGTATTCTTGTTGATATAAAAGTGATTAGAACCCTAGGTTGTACCGTATGATATTATTCTTGGATTATCGGGTGGGGAAATCGCATGTTTGGGTGTTGATTATGTTTAGAAAAGCATGATAGGTTAGGTGTCGTTCGTTTCTCGTATTTGATCCGTTAATTGTCTACGTGTTGTCGTTAATTGCGTTGTAAAGTGTCTAAGCATGGTTTCGGGTTCCACAACGGTTCCCGGGGCGAAAAGTGATGAAAAGAGTCAGTGGGGGTAGGTGGGGGTAGGGGACACGCCACCTACCCGTGGCAACTCCGGGCAGTTCCGGCAGCGGGCAGCCGGCGGGCGGGCAGCTGCCCGCCGGGCACCCGCTGCCCGGAACAGTGATGGCCGTCGGGCAGCCGGCGGGTGGACCCCCACCCACCGGCTACCCGCTGGAATCTTCCCTCCCTCGGGACCCCGGCTTCCCCGTTTGATGTTTCCCCGATCCCCGTGGTGTCCGAACGGACCCCGTTTGTCGTGCCTATGTCTAGTTTGGTATTTCGGGTACCGTTCGTAGGTTTATGAGTCGATTATATTGCATACTAGTTGAATTGGTATCCCGTTGACCTAGGTGGAAGAAGTATGAACCCCTTAGGACTATTCTTAGTTGGTGATGGTTCACGCATAGGTTTATTTATACGTTTATTCCCCTTCCCAACGTGTAATGTGGGTTGTATGTGCTTGCTATGTGTTATGTGTGCGTGTTGCCCCAATTCGGTTGCGATCGGATTGGTTATTCCTGAGCTGCGGTTCAGTAGCCGGCTACAGTCAGATGGGAATTCCTGGCTGCAGTCGGATGACGGTATCCTGGGCTGCGGTCCAGAAGCTGGTTGTAGTCAGATGGGAATTCCTGGCTGCAATCAGAAGACATTTTCCCGAGCTGCAGTTCGGAGGCTGGCTGTAGTCAGATGGGAATTCCTGGCTACAGTCAGATTACACATTCTTATGAGCTGCGGTTCATCGGTCGGTTGCGATCGACCCCTCCGTGTTGCGATATGGGGCAGGGTGCTGCGGGGCCGTGTCAGAGCTATATGCGCTGACCCTCATGTATGGGCATGCGATTGGTCCTGTGGCACCAACAAAGTGTGTTATGTGTTGTGACATGGACGAGTTGTGATTACGAGTGTCTTGGGGGATGTGACTATGGGGTTTATATTGGGGATTGTTCATGTTGGGTTATGATCATTGTTTATGCTTTGCCTTATCTGCCTTATCTGTTGTGAACTGCATATGCTCGTTATAACTGTTGCTTGTGTCTGACCTTATCTGTCGAGTCATTCCCGGTTTTAAAGCTAGAGTTCGTAGGATATAGCTTCATGCTCAAAATGGGTTTCGTATATCTATATATATCTCTATATGTATTGTATTTCAACGCGTTGGAGTGGGTTACCAGCATCTCTCGCTGAACAGATATATTTGGCTTTCAGGCACAGAAGAATAAGTCACTGGAGAGCGCTAGTACTCGGAACGGAGAAGTAGTTAGTCCCCCTTCGGCCTGCGTGCCATATTATGCATTTACATTATTGAGGATATTAGTTAGTTTGCCTGTGCACCTGGGTTCTCCAGCTCAGGTGTGGCATAGCACCCCGTACCCTTGTATTATGTTTTGGGATTTAATGAGATAATACCTTTATTTTATAAGTTTTAAATGTCTTGAAAATCTGGGGTGTTACACTAGGTCACCAATTATTAGAGCTGCAACTTCCGAAACTGTTAGCAAGTTATAGGTTCCTACATCATTATTCCTTTTATCAATAATCTCATCTTAATCTCCACTGGCGAGTTAGACTCAATCTCGGACTTAGTCATACGAAATGATTTAATTAAGACATTATGCTCATCTAGAACTTCTTTTATAATTAGTTGACTTTACAAGGCGTTTGGTTGGAGGGGGGAATTATGTGGGAAAGGAATTGTAATTCCATGGGAGTTGAATTACTGGGAATAAAGTGGGAATTTAAATTCCAGTGTTTGGTTGACAGGAATAGAATTACTGGGAATTTCAATTCCAATGTTTGGTATACATGGGAATTGAAAGGGAATAAGTAGTATAAAGTCAAAAATGTCCATTATTGTTGTTAGACATTAATTTTAAGTTAAAAAAGGAAGGGGTAATGTTGACTCATCACTATCTTTTTTTCCCAGGAATTAAAATACCGGGGGGGGGGGGGGGGGGGGGGGGGACATGGGATTTTAATTCCATGAAAATGGGGGAATTGTAATTCCATGGAATTGCAATTTCCTCCAACCAAACTACGGAATTTAATAGCCTTTGGAATTAGGTGGGAATTAAGTGGGAATGGAATTTAAAATCCCTCCAACCAAACGCCTTGTTAATTTAATTTGTTTTTGTTTTTTACTTAAGAAGGGCGCAGCAGTAGAGAAGGAAAGAAAAGAAAAGGAATTGCTTTAGTTTTATTGTTCAGCAATACGTACGACAGAGACGAGACGGCATAACAGAACGGAAGAAGAGAGCAGCGGCAACGTCGGCAGCGGATCTTCAGCTATCATCTTCCTTGAATTGATTTTCTTCCCTACTTTATTTTGTTTAAATTTCCAGAATGTTATTTCTTGAACATTCTATACATTTAAATATGATTCTTGGCTAGAACTTTAATTAGGGATTTGGATTAGCCTAAATTAGACTAATTGACTATTCTTCATGTGTTGATTCTTCTAATTTCAATTAAATAATTGAACCTGATTATATTTATTTTATGTATTTTAATTGTGGATTGTGTGACTGGTCATTGCATAATTCTAATATTAGGGTTCATAAGAAGAACTAACAGGTGAATTATGAACCTAGAACTCGTAAGATAAACACAATTGACCTAAACTAGACATAGCTTTAGGTATTTGTGGTGATACTTGATTGTTGTTTAACGGGTTTAATTAATGTTGGTGAGATATCGACGGATGATCACAGTTAATTGAATACAACCTAGTAGCTCGACGGAGTATTAGGATATATATGAAGCAATCATCACTATAGTCATAAGAATTAATACTTAGGAGAGTCAGTTAATTATCTAGTAGGTGAACCCAAATCCCTAGTCTTCTCTCAATTGGAATTTTCTTTTCATTAAGTTCATAAATATTCTTTTTAATCACATTAATTATATATTATTTGAGATTTGCCTTATCAACAATTTGATTATTAAAGATAACAGTTAATAGTGTTCTTATCACATTAATTATATATTATTTGAGATTTGCCTTATCAACAATTTGATTATTAAAGATAACAGTTAATAGTGTTCTTCGTGGGATCGACCCTGGAATACTCTAGGAATTTATACTGTGATTGACTCTGTGTGCTTGCAGATTATAGCAATCAAAATCAAAGCCAAAATGTGCGTCGAGACGGTTCCGAAGAGCCGAGACACAAGGGCCCGTAACACTCGGCTCGAAACGACACGTAGCTGAGCCACAAGGGCCCGGCCACTGCACAGATTCTCCTCAGAATCAAAGTCAGGGACCTAGGGCGGGACTCCTCATGGTCCGCCCCATGTACCCCTCTACTCCACCGGGACTAGGTGGCGGCCCTCCTCTAGGGCCGTGCCCTAGTCCCGTGCAACCACGGCTCTAGCCGGCGGCCCTCCTGATGGGCCGCGGCTAGGGCCGTTAGTCTGATCTGGTGCACACTGTGTGTGCACCAGAAGGCTTTCTCATCTGCAAAACTCAATCCAACAAGTCCAAAACAATCTCAACAACTCACAAACAAATACTAGATCACTTCTAAGCATAAACACAACAAAATCTCATAGATTCTACTCATTTCTACTCAATATAAAGGCTTCACAGAGCCAAATTCAAGAAGGAATCCATGGGGTTATACCTCTTGTTGCATCTTCTTCTTGTTCTTCTTCCTTGTGAGAACCTTAGCCTCCATTCTACTCAACACCAAACCAAATACCATCTAGACACCACTAGCAACAACACAAGCCAAACCTAACCAAATTCAGAGATTGAAGAAAAGGAGGATGAAAACCTTAACAGCACGTTTGGTTCACGGAATGAATTTTGAGGTAATAGGAATGCTATTCCATAAGGAATGAAATAGGCCAGGAATAGAATAGGAATTGTATTCTATCGTTTGGTTCGCGGAAGGATTAGACTTTAGGAATTATATTACAGTGTTTGGTTGATTTAAGGAATAGAAATGAAATATGTTTTAAAAGACATAAATACCCTTATAAAAATATGTGATGGTGGCGATGGTGGTGGTGGTGGTGGCGAACTGGCGATGGTGGTGATAGTGGTGGTGGCGGTGAAGGTGATGGTGGCGATGGTGGTGGTGGTGGTGGTGGTGGTGGTGGTGGCGAACTGGCGATGGTGGTGGCGAACTGGCGATGGTGGTGGCGGTGGTGGTTATGGTGGTGGTGGCGGTGGTGGTGGTGGTGGCGGTGGCAATGGTGGGGGCGACGGTGGTGGTAGTGACGGTGAAGGTTGTGGCAATGGTGGTGGGGGCGGCGACGGTTGTGGCGGTGGTGGTGGTAGTGGTGGCGGTGGTGCTGCTGGGTGGTGGTTCTGGTGGCGATGGTGGTGGTGGTGGCGGCGGCGGTGGTGGCGGTGATGGTGGTGGTGGCGGTGGTGGTGCTGGGGTGGTAGTGGTGGTGGTGGCGGTGGCAGTGGTGGGGGCGGCGACGGTTGTGGCGATGGTGGCGGCGGCAACGGTGATGGTGGTGGTGGCGATGACGGTTGTGAAATATGATAAATTTATATATAGGATAAAAAAAATTAGGTTAAAGAAAGGGGTAAAAAAAATAAATTCTAAAATCCATTCCTGAGCGTTTAGTAATAGGCTAATACCAGGGGGGGGGCCTAGTAATAGCTATTACCTTATTTGAGGTAATAGGCTATTACCAGGAATATTATTCCTGGTAATAGAAATGGTTACCAAACAAAGGAATAGGCCGATTACTGGGAATGCTATGCCATTCCCGGCCTATACCGTAAACCAAACGGGCCATAAAGGAAAAAGAATGGATGAGATTGGCCTAGGAACACTTACTGTGTTTTCCTTTGGTTTCTTGCTGAGCTGCTAGGTAGGGAAGATCAGGAAATTAAAGATGGAAGAGGTGAGTTTTATAGGGTCCAAAACCCTAGAAGATCTTCTTATGATTGGTTGATGAAAAGAATAATCTTATTGGCTCTCAATTAAAGCATCAGACAAAGGTGGAGGCTAGTGGTTCACCATACTCCATGGGTCCAAAGGCTAGAAATGCTAACATTGAATACTTTGGGGTTGAAAATGAATTTTCTCAAAAAGCTAATTAGATGAACCCTTGTTTAAAATCTTTTTGAATTCTCCCGGTCTCACTCAGATAAATTTCTCGATTTAAAACTTAGTACCCGAAGTACCCGAGATTTTAGGAATTTCGAATAAGATAAATTTTGGTGTCGAATTAATTTAAAATGTGACTAAAATAATTTTATTCAAACACCAATTGATCGCAAATAATTTTAATGGAGTGAAAATGGCTATTTTTGAATTTCTTAAAATTGGATTTATAAAATAAAATTTTGGGTTGTTACATAAAGCAAGCGGAAGCTATATAAAATCGATACATGTTATGCTACACCTATCTCAAACATAGGTGCACATGCGGAAAAACTATCAATTCAACAAAATATAAAGTATCTAGGCACACGGGCCGCTAAACTAGGCTCACAGGCCAACAAAAGATAACGTCTACACAGGACAGCTAATCTATCTAGCGATCCACATCTAGCGCTCTCAGCCTCTACTCAAAACCTGTAGAACAAGGGAATAAACATGGGGATAACACCCGGTCAGCGAATATTGCTGGTAACCCATCAATACGCGTTAAATAACATATATATATAAGTATAATCAAAACAATTTTGAAACGGAATACAATATATATCATTTCAAAACCAAGAAGAGAAGTCAACTTCAAAGACTCATCAATCACTCTCAAAAGAAATGGAATCACCACCCTCACAACAACAACAAGACAACAAACATGAAAGACAATCCAACTCAGGATGCATTCTACTGATCACAAAGTAGAATACATCAAGACATGCCCATAAGCAAAGAATTCACATTCACATGGTGACAACTACATGCCACGGTGACAACTATATGTCACAAGTATCATAGTTCCAACCTTATGGCTACCCCCGGCCTTATTTCAATTCCAACCATTACCTCCAAGTGACCCCGTACTTTTGAGTCCAACTTTTTGCCTCCGGGGATCGCCGTCCCGCCACCTACAACCACCCACATTACCGCCGAACTCTCAGTACACGAGGGTACCATTAATTTCACAATCACAAAACCGCCAAACTCGTGAGCAAAGCTCAAGTAACAAACCACCAATATCAATCATAATCACACACAAGGTCATCATCATTACCAAGAAGACTAAGACTCAACAATAGTCTCAATCATGTATCAACGAAGGTATAACGATTTACATATGATCATATCATAGGAATCAATCAAGAGATCACAATAAGACATGATACCAGACTCAATCATCAAAGGATTCTAATCCAACACCAAATGATTGTCAACACAAATTGGCAACCTCAATACGAAGGAACAAACCACAAATACTAGCATATCAACATCAAACTAGCATGCTTATCAAATGGGTAAACCAAAATTAGTTCCAAAGAACGTTCAAGACTCACATTAGCCCAACGAATCACAAAGTTGGACCCTAAGCACGATTCAAGACACCAAATCCTACATGGATTCCTAACATACCGTTCTAGATATACGAAACATCAAGAAGACTCACAAATAGCCCAATAAATCAACATCGGGAGGTCAAAACATCAATACCGAGGAAAAAGAATCACGGGGAACAAATCCCCGCCAACAACCAACAACGTTCCCCCGCGGGTGGGGCCACGGGTGGACCTCCACCCGTGGTTCCGCCTGCGGGTACTCACCCACGAGAACCACGTACCCTGCGGGTGGGGCGGCGGGTAGGCCTCTGCCCGCCGTTCCGCCCGCAGGTACCACATGTACTCCAAAACATCCCTTCGGGGATTTTCAACAACAATGCCAAGTTCAAGTCCAAAACACCCAAAATCTCACACACAACAATAATATGACTTGAACCCAAGAAATAGCCAAGCAATGGCATTCAAGAACCCTAAGAACAAGCTCTAAACATGCATCACCAGAAGATAATGCATCAAATCTTACAAGTCAACACAAGAATCACAAGTAGAAGCCAAGAATCATCATATAAGTAAGAAAATTGGTTTTTTAAAGCATGGGTTACCTTTGTAGCCTTACACTTCCACTTATCACCCTTAAAAGCCTTTCCTAGAGCTCCTCTCCCACACCAACTTCTCACACAAAACAAAACACAACAAAGATCCTAACTTTAGAAAAAGACACCAATAAGAAGGTTAAAAACACTAAAAAGCCAAGGATCTTACCCCTCCCTATGCTCAAGATGAAGAAAGTAGGAATCTTGGGAGAAAATCTTGCAAGACTTGGATGCTCAAATTCTAGCTTGGAGAAGAAGCTAAATCATTTAGAGGGAGGCTAGAGGTTTTTGTGTTTTAGGTTGAAGGGTGAATCAAATGAAAGAGTCTTGCTAGGTTAGCTTGAATCACAATTCTTAGGTAGAAAGACATTCCTACCCTAACTAATGTTGGAAAGACAAGGGAACAAGGGCACAATTCAAGAAGCACAAGGTACAACCCTTTGACTTAAGTGACTAGTCAAAATCTAGTCTTTCGACTATTAAATTTCAGGATTTTAGAAATAGATTAGCAAGGAAACATGGATTAATTCTTCAATTAATCCCCGATTAGTGTTTGAATTTTACGGGGTGTCACATCTTCTCCCTCTAACAAGAAGCTTCGTCCCCGAAGCTTGGGCACGACGAGTTCAATCAAACGGGTGACAATGAATCAACAATGTGACAAAATGAAGCAAGAATACCATTAAACAAGACTTCAAGGATCCAAAGGTGTATGGTTTTGCAAGAATCAAGAATATGCAAGGCTTCAAAGGTCACAAAAGGAGCTTCTCAAGTAACACAAACACTAACACCACCTTACGAATAGCTAGAAGCCTTCTACACCAACCATCTACGCTAGTCCTAAGCCACGTACAAACTAAGCTGAAGCGGGCAAAGCATCTAAACAACAACTAAGCAACAAGATGACGACCAAAGCAAACAAAGGGCGCACCAACCAAACAAAACAACTAAGCAAACAACTACCAATGAACCGACTAACAAAACAAGCAAAGGAAGCAACGGGGTTCCACAACATAACGGTCGGCTTGCGAAACGGGTGACAAAGCTTAAGAGATAAGTTGCAAACGAGGTTTTAAGCAATGAAGGTGTTCGCCACTAACCCGAGTTAGGGAAACTAAGGGTTCAAATTAGGGTGGTAAGATTGATAGGCTTGGAAATAACGAAGTTCAACACCAAAACCGTCGATTAACAAAACGAGTGACAAGGCTTAGAAATAGGCGGAGGGTTCACAAAGGTAAGGCAAGAAAGAAAGATAAGGTGATAGATAAAAGATTTACCAGAAAGGGATACAAACTCTACACCGAGCCTAACTCCCTGCTTAAAACTAGCCAACGATCTACCAAATCTAGACGTCTTAGCAAAGGCACAACCTACAACTAAAACTAACACCAAGAGAACTCTAAAGCTAGATCACTCGAGATCAAAGAACCAGGATTGCGTCTTTAACTGTTCTCCACTGACTTCTTCAACCAAAGGAAGCAAGGTACTCACACTACACAACTTAAGCTCGGCATCCGCTTGAACTTGGTCTGTCACTTCAAGACAAGGGCTACCACTGCCAGCTCCAAAACATGAGCATGATATCCTTCTCCCTAGCTCTGGGCTAACTTGATGTAAGCTGCCGACTTAACACTTGCATTAACACACAACCCTCAACAAAGCAACGCTTGAGAGACTTCAAAGCTTCGGTTCGGATGAAAGGTCCAAAACAGGAATGGTAACAAAGGAGAAAGGTAACTCAGGGGAAAGAAAGCTCACAAGAAGAGACTTGGTTCAACGAAGAAGGTTAGAGCGAAAGGTTTAGGTTCAAAACTCGAGGATCACGTTACTTAGGAGTAGGATCAAAGTCATCAAAGTTGCAACTTAGGAAATAAGGTTGCCACCTTGCACATAATCGTTAGAAGCGAGGAATACAAGAACGAGGTTTAAAAGGATAGATAAGGAGTTCCAAACGGAAGAGTTCTAGGTTTAGGTTCAAAGATAGCATTGATTAGAAAGGAAATCAAGATTTTCAAAGTTATAGCTTAGGAAAATGAGGTTGTTACCTTAAACAGAGTCAAATCAAGAAGGGAACAAGAACGAGGTTTGAAAAGATAGGAAGGATTTCCCGAGAAGAGGCAAGGGATTTGACGAGGGTAAGAGAGGAAGATCGGCTTCAAGGGGTGAAAAGGTTCACGACTTCCGGCGAAACTTCGGCTTGACGCTGATCACTACGCTTGTCGAACAGAAGGCTCTCTACCTCGACTCAGACGCGGCTTAACTCTTAGACCTTGCCAGAATCCTTCATAAGCTGAAGTCACTGTCGCCTTGCACAAGATGGTTTGGAAAGAAAACAAGAACAAGGTTCGAAAGAAAAGGATCACTTGGCAAAAGGGTGATTGGGTTTGTCTAGGGGAAAGAAAATATTAAAGAGGGTCAAGGGTGACTCTCGAACAATCTAACGGCTGAAGCTAACACGCAAGGAAGGGCACAAGGACAAAGGGAGGTGCAACAAAAAGGGTACAAGAACTTACTTCATTGGTTCCCACTTGCATCTGCCTCACAATTGTGGATCTTGCCTTGCTGAGGTCCCGACTTCGCACAAAGGTCCTGGATGCTACTTCCACTTAGTCCATTGTTGCTTCCACTTCGAGGCTTACTTCTCGATCGGGGTCTCACACTACGAACAGGTTTTGAGTCCGCTAGAGTCTTCCTCTTAGTCCTGTACTCAAAGGACCGGTGACCCTTCTTGCCACAGGCAAAGCACTCTACCGGCTTCCCAAGACAGTCCACGCCAGGGTGGTCACTTCCACACTTCTTGCAAACAGGGCGCCTTCCCTTAGCCTTGTTATTCCGGATTGGCTGGGGAGTCTTACCTCTCTTAGAGTCGTCTCTGTGAAGACTTCTTGTTGATTCAGCACCAGTAGCCATCAAACTCCTAACCACAGGTGTAACACTTCCATCAAGCTTCCTCTTACGGTTCTCCCGGATTCCTTTCTGAACTTGCTGTACCCGGTAGGGGTCGGCTGCACAAAGGTAGGCCTCCTTGACATGAGCAGGATAGAACCGCTCACGTAACTTAACCTTCAGGTTTTCCCAACTAAACTCCAGATCTTGTCTACAAGCTGGCCTTTCAAGCATCTACCACAAGTCCACTTCTTGCCTAAGGTAGAACGTAGCCAACTCTACTTGGCAATCCTCCGGGCAAACCACCGCTTCGAAGATCTTGTCGAACATCCGGATCCACTCATCCAGCACTGCGGGATCTTCTTCACCGGCGAAGACCGGGGGTCGGAGACTTAATACTTGGCGCACTACATCTCGATCCCCATTCTGGGGAGGGTGGTTGTTGTTGAGGAGGGCGTTGCTCAGCGTCTGGGTGATCTGCGTCAGCTGATGCAAGCTTTGAACTAGCTGATCGTTGGTGGCCGCTTCTGAAGACCTTGCACGACGTCTCGATGGTGCCATCCTTGACTTCTACAGCAACAGCACGATAACGGGAGGAAACTTAGGGCCCGCACCCTTACCTGGTGCCTTAACTAGAGAAAACCAAAGCTAAAAGGAAAACAAAGCACAGGAAGCACAACAGAAACGATAAGAGAACTCCAACCACACCGCGCGTCCTAAGTATCCTATACTTAGGTACTTAAATTATACTAGCATTGCAAGTCAACGGGAGCTCACAAGAGCACTTAGAAGGAATTTATAAGCATTCTAGATACAGATTCAACAATAAATCATGGAATGTCAAGAATAGACATTAGCAATAATTCAAGGCTCAACTCAAACAAAACAACTTCTCATACTCAACTCTAGACATTAGATAGCTTCGATAAATATTGAAAGCAAACTGAAAGTAGTCAGAATGACTCAGGGATCAATATCAAGCTACGAGAAAATTTCCAGAAGCATAAGCTCAAACTCGATGATAAAATTTCAAGAATTATCATGCCATTAACAACAAGGGATTTGGAATGGAAGTTTGGCACAATGAGCACAACAAGATACCCATGAATTAACTACTTTTAACTTCTCTATTCTTTAAGCAAGGCTTACAACAAGTAAGGCACATAAACAAGAGTCAAGTATAAGCTCTTATACTTTTCACACTAGCAACTTTTACAAAACTTCCACTTTCAAACTTTAGCTTTCAAAGTCTCAACTTCTAGCTTTTCACTTTCAACATTGGAACTCTTGGTTTTTCTCTTTCAACCTCTCACTTTTAACTTCTCTACTTTACTTTCAAAAGGTAGATAAAAGCACTTTAAACACGTTGATAAAACACATAAACAGATAGGCAAACGCAAGGGAACTCACAACCTCATCGCGTTCCTAACTGATACTTAGAGCTTCTCTTAACTCTGATTCTCATACTTAGTCACTGAACTTAGAGTTTTTCTTATCTCAATCTTCATAACTTAGGGCTCTTTCCCTAATCTTATCCTTCCTAGGATTTCCACCTAATGTTATTTTCTTATCTTGTCTTTCTTAAGACTTCAACTTAGAGGTCTTTCCTTAACTTATCCTTCCTAGGACTTTTACTTAGAGTTTCTATACTCAATCTTAAGGGCCAAACTTCCCAAGTCTCCCGCAGTTCGTACCGGTCTGATACCAATTTGTAACACCCCACTTTTCTAACTCTTAATTATAACTCTAAACAGTCATTAACATCACTAAGCAACGGAAATAACTAATAAATAAATAGTGGGAGTGTCACCGCCACAACCACCCCTCCGTGGTGATTGCACAAGCTAAGGGGTAAAACTAGGAATAAAGTAAAAGTCTAGCATCCATCATAATAACTAAAACATAAGGGGGAAATACATCACCCCAAATAGTCGACATCATCCTCAAACCATAAAGTCAAAAGGTCTAAAATCCATAATCGTAAACATCTAAACATAATCATCAAAATAACTAGAGTTTAGATATCTTTATCTACGAGACTAATCTAACTCGACTTCTTCACATTGCTGGGTCCACCTGAAAGGGGTTTTGCAAGCAATACATAGACAAATAGGAAAACACTTGTTAGCACGAAGCTAAGTATAACCACACTCAACCCTGTAAAGTACTATAGAGTATACTTTGAAAACATTTGATGTCTTTATCAATAAAAACTCAACTCAAATCATCTTTAAATCTATCACGTACTTTCTAGATGCTTGCACCCTATTATAACAGCTGGCATCCTCATATATACATAAGACTGTACACTTAGATTCATCAACATATAATACCTCAAATAACTTATCAAACAATTCATACTTACAGATAGGATCATGCTAATAAACCATATAACAGGTGTTCTCATGCTTTCACATTCTCATCACGTAACTAGATAAGTAGTGCTTTTAGTACAACAAGATAATCATGCTCGATGGAAAATCTTAAGTCAAACTTCTTATTATAAAATCTCATACGATACTCTATTCACATGCAATCTCGTATAATACTATACATCACGCTCATATACAATCTCGTGCAACAATATAATCATACTCTTATGCAATCTAGTGCAACAATATACTCATACTCATATGCAATCTCGTGCAACAATATAATCATACTCTTATGCAATCTAGTGCAATAATATACTCATACTCATATGCAATCTCGTACAACAATATAATCATACTCTTATGCAATCTAGTGCAACAATATACTCATACTCATATGCAATCTTGTGCAACAATATAATCATATTCTTATGCAATCTAGTGTAATAATATAGTCATACTCATATGCAATCTCGTGTAACAATATATATATATATATATATATATATATATATATATATATATATATATATATATATATATATATATATATATATATATATATATATATATATATATATATATATATATATATATATATATATATATATATATATATATATATATATATACACACACTCATGTACACTCGTTGTAAAAATAGAGTACTTTCTGTGGAGGTCTATTGAGTCTCTCTTGACTCGCTTTCTCTCTCTTGAGTCTCTTTTGACTCGCTTTCTTTCTCTTGAGTCTCTCTTGACTCGCTTTCTTTCTCTTTTCGCTCGCAGACGGCTCAGGGTTTCACCGTAGCGTGAATTGCCCCATCGGGAACGGCGTAAGTCCGACCCAATATCTCCTACCGTCTACGGAACCAATCTCGTGGTTCACGCGCTGTGGAATCAGGTATCGAACTTTCAGTGTGCACACCCCCTACCAGGATTCCAAGCTTGGCGGGTAGTTTCCAACCTCGTAACGTGGGAATACGCCGCGTTACATGTACTGGGACCGCAATGTCCATAGCAATCATCCGAGAGGACATAGTCCAAACGGGTCCTCCAAAACCTCACCGATATAGATAATACATACATATATCTCTCATGCATCACTCTTATGCATGCAACAACTTTACTACTTCTCAAATGCATCAAAGAATGCTATACACATGCTCATGATCTTTGAAAATAATACTCGGGCTCACGTTGGCCCCTTATGCATTTTTTTTGAAATATGACATGTGAAATGCTAAAATGCTCTATAACATGCTTCTAAATCATGTATAAAGTATCATGAAGTATACAACATATAATGTCATGCTCGATTTGCAAATAGGCAACTTCTATACATTTCACTTCAACAAATAAACTTCTATTCTCTTGGATCAAATAATACAATTTAATCATGCTACAAAAGTGAATCACATTCTCAAAAGATCATGCTTCTATACTTAATAAAATCATCAAACAGATCACAAAGATAACAATTCCTCATATACAGTGCATAGCAAAATATATACTCTGTGTAGTATTTCATCACAATTTCCTTCATAACATACTCGTTTTAGATCCAAATTCAACAAAATCAAAGCCAAAACGTGCGTCAAGACTGTCCCGAAGAGCCGAGCCACACGGGCCCGTAACACTCGGCCCGAAACGACACGTAGCTGGGCCACAAGGGCCAAGCCACTGCACAGATTCTTCTCAAAATCAAAGTCAGGGACCTGGGGCGGAACTCCTCATGGTCCGCCCCTTGTATCCCGTCACTTCACCGGGGCTAGGCGGCGGCCCTCTCCTAGGGTCGTGCCCTAGTTCCGTGCATGCACGGGTCTAGCCAGCGACCCTCCTGATGGGTCGTTGTAACACCCCAGATTTTCAAGACATTTAAAACTTATAAAATAAAGGTGAAATCCCATTAAATCCCAAAACATAATACAAGAGTATGGGGTGCTATGCCACACCTGAGCTAGAGAACTCAGGTGCACAGGCTAACTAACTAATATCCTCAATAATGTAAAGGCATAAGCATGGCACGCAGGCCGAAAAGGGAAACTATCTACTTCTACGTTCCAAGTTCTAGCGCGCTCCAGTGAATTATTCTTCTGTGCCTGAAAGCCAAATATATCTGTTCAGCGAGAGATGCTGGTAACCCACTCCAACGCGTTGAAATACAATACATATAGAGATATATATAGATATACGAAAACCATTTTGAGCATGAAGATATATCCTACGAACTCTAGCTTTTAAAACCGGGAATGACTCGACAGATAAGGCCAGACACGAGCAACAGTTATAACAACATACGCAGTTCACAACAGATAAGGCAGATAAGGCAAAGCATAAACAATAGTCACAACCCAACATAAACAATCCCCAACATAAATCCCATAGTCACATCCCCCAAGACACTCATGATCACCACTCGTCCATGTCACAACACATAGCACACTTTGTTGGCGCCACAGGACCAATCGCATGCCCATACATGAGGGTCAGCGCATATAGCTCTGACACGGCCCTGCAGCACCCTGCCCCGTATCGCAATACGGAGGGTTCGATCGCAACCGACCGATGAACCGCAGCTCATCATAGTGTTTGATCGCAACCAAACAGTGGACCGCAGCCCAGGAGAATGTCATCTGACCGCAGCCAGGAAAAAGGACAAACCGCAGCTCGTATAGAAACGTTTGATCGCAACCAAACGGTGGACCGCAGCCCAAGAGTATCAATCTGACCGTAGCCAGCTTCTGAACCGCAGCTCAGGATAACCAATCCGATCGCAACCGAATTGGGGTAACACACACATAACACATAGCAAGCACATGCAACCCACATTACACATTAGGAAGGGGGAGAAAACGTATAACAAAACCTATGCGTGATCCATCACTTACTAAGAATAGTCCTAAGGGGTTCATGCTTCTTCCACCTAGGTCAACGGGATACCAATTCAACTAGCATGCAATATAATAGACTCATAAACCTACGAACGGTACCCGAAACATCAAACTAGACAAAGGCACGATAAACGGAGTCCGTTGGGACACCACGGGGAACGGGGAACATCAAACGGGGAAGCCGGGATCCCAAGTTGGGATGAATTTCCAGCGGGTAGCCGGTGGGTGGGGGGCCACCCACCGGTTTTACTGTTCCGGGTAGCGGGTCGCCGGCGGGCAGCTGCCCGCCCGCCGGCCACCCGCTGCCAGGCGGTGATTCTCGGCACCGGGTACGTGGCGGGTCCCCTACCCCCCCACCTACCCCCCACTGACTCTTTTTCATCAATTGCGCCCCGGGAACCGTTGTGGAACCCGAAACCATGCTTAGACACTTTGCAACGCAATTAACGATTAACACGTAGACAATTAACGGATCAAATACGAGAAACATACGGCACATAACCTATCATGCTTTTCTAAACATAATCGACACCCGAACATGCGATTTCCCCACCCGATACACCAAGAATAATATCATACGATACAACCTAGGGTTCTAATCACTTTTATATCAATAAGTATACGGTTCGTCTTCTAATTGCAAGATTCGGTAAGAATAACACATAAACATCAAGAGCATCACACAATCATCAACAATAACACATAATCACCAAGAACTCTATATAATCATCAAGAATTCCATAATCATCAAGAATCTCCCAATATCAAGATCATCAAGATCCCTCATGGGATCATCACATCAAACATCAATAATAATATCACAATTCATCAATATACAATAATATGGGGAAATCCTACGGGGGAAATCATAGCTATGAAAATAGGTTTTGTTGAGACATGGGTTACCTCTTAGCCTTAATTAATTCCTTGGCTATGAAGGGTCTTTCTTTAAGCTTTCTTGCTTTCTTGATTTCTTCTAAGGGAATTCTTGGAGCTCTTTTGGGATGGTGAGTCGTTTATTGTGATGGGGGGTTCTAGGTGCCTCTTAAGTCCCCTATTTATATATTTAGGAGTCCTAATTAGGAACTAATATTATAGGCTTGCTAATTCTATTCCTTTTGGGACTAAGGATTGGGTTCCATGGTCCATAGTGGACCATATTAATTAATTAAAGAGAATCCTAATCATAATCTGAATAGTAAAAGACCTACTTCCTTTATTCCTAATAGATAACTAGGTCTAGGATTCCTAATCAGAATCTGAATAGTAAAAGGTTTACTTTCTTTATTCCTAATAGGCTTAAGGCTCTAATTTAGGCAAGGGCCCACGGTTCATGGTGGGCCTTATTAATTAATTAAAGGGAAACCTAACCGAATTAAATCATATTTAATTATTATTAACGGGATTAATTAAATAATTAATCCGGGATTGAAGGCCGTAACACGGGGTGTTACAGTCGTGGCTAGGGTCGTGACTCTGATCTGGTGCACACTGTGTTGTGCACCAGAAGGTTTTTCATCTGCAAAATCAAATCCAAACAAGTCCAAAACAATCTCAACAACTCACAAACAAATACTAAATCACTTCTTTTCCAAATCCGGATTAGCGGACCGGATGTGGAAAAGTGAGGGACTAGTTGATGGGGTGAGAACCCCAACCCAAGAAGGGAATCCAAGACAAGGAACGTGGACTAACAGTGAAAGAAGCCCAGTGAAAGCTTGGGCCGAGTCCAGGAGTTGGCCCAGGCCCAAGCCCATGAAGAAACGGCTCAGAGCCATTAAGCGAGCGTTGAGAAGCCTCATTTAAAAAACCCGGCCCCGGAGCCGTTGGAGGCATTCAAGGCAGTACTCGGTCAGACCGTTACGGATTCAAGGAGCCGTTGGCCGATCCGGTAACGGCACCCAACGGCTCGGTGATTGTAATTAGCCTTGAAGTCAGCCATTAATGGCCTTCAAGTCGGTAGGAGGGGAGCCTGCTATATAAAGGCTCCTCCACCCTTGTAATCCAGACAAGTTGATCCCGGGAGAAAAGAGAGACACACTCGAAGCCATTAAAAAGATTTCCATTTCTTTTACAATCTTGTGTGAAAGGTGAATCCACCAACTAAGGTTGTGTTGGACCTCACTGGGCCCGAAAACCCAAAAACCAACACTGGCGCCGTCCGTGGGGATCGATACAAAGAGCTACGTGACTTTCTGAGCAGGGCGAGTCCCGAAGTCGAACGGTAAAGCGTCATAAACATGTCGGAAGGACGAGACCAAGCAAACAACCGAAACAACAGGATTGAGGCAGATCTAAGAGACCAATTGAACCAGCGAAATGCTCAAAGTCAAGGAAATGAAACGGGTCCGGTGAACCGACAGCCACCTATGATACCCCTCACCCCGGAACAACTCCATGCGATCGGACGAGCCTTCGCCGACGCGAGTCGAGGTGAGAGGGAACAGTCGGTTTCTCGGCCGATGCCTCGCCATCAACAACTGTCCCAGAGGCCGGAAGACGGACAGGAAAATCAACGGGCAGAGAGCCAGCCAGTACGATCAGTCCACTCAAGGCTGGGTCCGAATGCTGGGCGGCAGCCTGCACGAGAACGACTAAGAGAAAGGGAGCCCAGCCGCGCACCAGCAGGACCTCGAGATCGGGAAACCGGTCGAGAAAGAGCTCGCACCAGAAAAACTAAGACTCAGACACGACGGACCGAGCGAGTAACGCGCAACGATGACCGACCGGCCCAATCTGAGGTCGGCAAAAGTACGGAGTCCACAGGAAACTGCACTCACAACGAAGGCGACGTGGCCCAATTGGCCATAGAGGTACGAGATCTGAAAGAACAAATGGGGGGAAAGACCAAATCCCCTGGGCAGACGTTGCTCACCGCTTTGCCATTCTCTTCCGAGATCATGTCCTACAAAGTACCTGGCGACTTTAAATTTCCGAAACAAGCCACCTTCGATGGATCCGGAGACCCACGCGAACATCTGCTTAGCTATCAAGCCAAAATGCAGGTCTTGGGAGTGCGAGACCCGGTGATGTGTCGTGCCTTCTTGCCCACGCTGAAAGGTTCAGCACAAAGGTGGTTAGTGGCGCTGCCTCCCAAGTCGATTCATAGTTTCGAGGAGTTAGCCGACCGCTTCATGAGCCACTACGCGGCCAACATCAATCCTCAGAAGGATCTGACTCACCTGGGAGACGTTCACCAAGAAGAAGGCGAATCTCTGAAAACTTATCTAGCTCGCTAGCAGAAAGAAATCCAATCTATTGAGGAAGTCGAGGACCAGACTGCGCTCACCTTCTTCATCGAGTCCTTGCGGTCCGGTCAGCTATACAGAGATCTGCGGGACAACCGCCCGGCCACCTACGCAGAAGCCATACACATGGCCAACAAGAGGGCCAACACGGAACAAGCTATGAAGCACAAACGACAACGCGAGGTCGGAGGACCCGCCGGTGGGAAGAGGACGCGAGCCGAAACAAAGGAAAGGCGCCCGGAAGTGACCCGGCTACCCGATGTCAGACGGCCATACGACAAGCCCGTCGCACACCCCTATAGGCCGGTTCCTGAACGGCCAGTGCACGAGATACAAGCAGTCGCTCTTCCTCCGCCTCCGCCGACTGACGACCACGCAGTAAGCAATGAGGCAGGTAAGACCTCTAAATACTGTCGTTACCACAAGTCCTATACTCACAGCACGGAAGAGTGCTTCTATTTGAAGAAGATCATAGAAGGTATCATCCAGCAAGGGACCCCGCCTCCTAATCAGTGGAGGCGGAGGTCGGCTACTCGGGGGGACGGGGATCCCACCGCCGCCACGGAGAGCAGCCGGGGCAAGCAGCTGGCTTCTGAGGAAGACGATGCTCAGTGGCATCAGAAGCCGGTTATCAATATGATAGTTGGCGGACCGGAAGGTGGGGACTCGGCGAATACTCAAAAGGCCTGGGCTCGGCAGCTATATGTCGGGACGGTATATGGGCGCGAGGAGAACTCTAAGAAGATATGCCGAGAGCCCATCACTTTCACTGATAGAGATTTACCCACGGGAGAGACGCCGCATCGAGATGCGCTGGTCATTGCGATGGATATCAATGGGGTAGTCGTTCGCCGGATCCTGGTTGACACGGGGAGCAGCGTCAACGTGCTATACCTCGAGACCTTCGACAAAATGGGGCTAACCCGAGAACAGCTAAACCCCGTTAAAACGCCACTCGCCGGTTTTACGGGGGACTCGGTGGAGGCAGAAGGATCCATCACCCTGCCTGTCGATATTGGCGGTCATCCCGACGTGCAGAGGCTTAGTATAAAGTTTATCGTGGTAAACCTGGCCTGCTCCCACAACGCTATACTCGGTCGACCGGGCCTGGAGGACCTAGGAGCTTTGATTTCCATCGAGCATCTCTGCCTAAAGTTCCGTACACCAAGTGGGATAGGCACGGTGCATTGCGACAGGAGAGTCGCCCGCGACTGCTACCTGCAGGCCTGCCGAGGGATGGGCAAGCGCGAGATGCAGGTCCATGAGATCACGGAAAGGCCTCCAAAGAAGGCGACGATACCTCACCCGGAGCCGGCCGTAGAACTGGAGGAGGTTGAGATTGACCCTGATCAACCGGACAGGCGACTCCGAATTGGGGTCGGCCTCCCCGAGAAAGTGCGAAAGGAGGTCATTAAGGTGCTTCGAGAGCATCAGCTGGTTTTCGCCTAGGGTCCGGAGGACATGCCTGGTGTCGACCGATCCATCATCGCTCATAGACTCACCGTGGATCCTAGCCATCGGCCAGTCGTGCAGAAGAAACGGTATCTCGCCAATGATCGAAGGGAGTTTGTAAAAAAGGAGGTGAGCACGTTGTTGGCAACGGGCCATATTCGCGAGGTCAAATACCCGGAATGGTTGGCAAACGTAGTCCTCGTACCCAAGCCCCCGGCTTGGCGGATGTGCGTTGACTACACCGACCTTAACAAGGCCTGCCCGAAAGACCCGTTTCCCTTGCCACGGATCGATCAGCTAGTCGACGAAACCGCCGGGTCGGCCCTGTTAAGCTTCATGGACGCCTTCAGAGGGTACCATCAAATTTTCATGCACCCTGCCGACGAAGAGAAGACCGCACTCCTGACACTGGATGGAGTGTATTGTTATCGAGTCATGCCATTCGGGCTCAAGAATGCCGGAGCTACTTATACCCGGATGGTAGCCCGGCTGTTCCAAGATCTGTTGGGAAAATCCATGGCCGCATACGTGGACGACATGCTCGTCAAAAGCCGGGAAGAGAGCAAGCACGCGGGGGATCTGGCCGACTGCTTTCAAGTAATGATAAGATATAACCTTCGGCTGAACCCTAAGAAATGTGCCTTCGCGGTGCAGGGCGGAAAATTCTTGGGATATATGGTTACCAAGCGAGGCATCGAGCCCAACCCAGAGAAGGTCCAGGCCATCATCGATATGCAGCCTCCCAGCTCCGTCAAAGACCTGCAACGGTTGACTGGTCGACTGGCTGCCCTCAGTCGCTTCCTGAGCAAGGCGGCGGACAAAACCGTGCCCTTCTTCGAAGCTATGAAGAAGAAGGAAGGCTTCGCCTGGACAGCCGAGTGCCAGCAATCGTTCGAAGAATTGAAACGATACCTTTCTACGCCTCCCGTATTGACCACCCCCCAGGTGGGTGAGCCTCTGTTTTCATACTTGGCCACTTCCCCTAAGGCGGTGAGCTCGGTGCTGGTCCGAGAAGAGGAACGTGCCCAGCACCCGGTATACTACGTGAGCCGCTCCTTGAAGGCCGCCGAAACACGGTACACGGCCCTAGAGAAAATTGTTTATGCGCTGGTGATCACCATGCGCAAGTTGGTGCCCTACTTCCAAGCCCACGCTGTCCGAGTACTAACTGACCAACCACTGGGGAGCTTCCTGCGAAACCCCTCGTCGTCCGGTCGCTTGGTGAAATGGGCTGTGGAATTAACACAGTACGGGATCGAGTATCAGCCACGACCCTCTATAAAGGATCAGGTTTTGGCCGACTTCTTGGTCGAATGCACAGCGGGAGAGGAGGAAAAAGAGCACACCTCAGAAGATGGCTTAGGCGAATGGTGGGAGATGCACGCGGATGGAGCCTCCAGTCGACAACATTGTGGGGGCGGAGTTATGCTGATCACACCGGAAGGGTTCCGACTGTATTATGCACTGAGCTATTTGTTCCCAACGACCAACAACGAGGCCGAATATGAGGCAGTACTGAATGGCCTTCGACTCGCCAGGACGCTGGGAGTAGGACGGCTACGGATCAAGACCGACTCCAGATTAGTAGTCGGACAGATCTCCGGAACGTGTGAGGCCAAGAACGCCCGGATGACTCTGTATAAGGAGAAGGCGGTGGAGATGTTAAAGGAGTTCGGGGCCTACGAAATAGAATATATCTCTCGGACAGACAACGTGGAGGCCGACATACTGTCCAAGATCGCATTGGAAGGAGTACCAGATCACCTCATCAAGATTTGCCAGAAGGAAGAGCTGAGTCGGCCGAGCATCGAGGAGACGCCGTCGGAAGTCCAGCACGTGACTCACGCAGAGTGGGACAAAGAGAAAAACCCCGAGATATTTTGGATCGAGGATATCCGACGGTTTAAGGAGACGGGCGAATTGCCTAAAGATCCGGGGGTCGCCGCTAGGGTTCGACGGAAAGCCCCTTCGTTCCAAATCCTCGATGGGCAGTTGTACAAGCGATCATTTGGTGGTCCTCTTCTGAAATGTCTGCTCAGGCCCGAAGCCGAGAAGATAATGGATGAAGCCTATAGAGGCATCTGCGCCGCCCACCAGGGCGCCCACACACTCGCTCGAAAGCTAGTCGTCCAAGGGTACTATTGGCCGACCATGATGCGGGATTGCATCGAGTGGATAGCAAAGTGTGGCGTATGCCAAGCCTTCGCCAGGAAGGACACGCGACCGGCCACCTTTTACACCCCGGTCACCACGGCCATCCCTTTTGCTAAATGGGGAATCGACTTGTTGGGACCGTTGCCAGTCGCCCCGGGAAGCTTGAAATTCTGCGTAGTGGCCATCGATTACTTCACCAAGTGGATCGAGGCCGAACCTCTAGCCACCATCACTGAATATCAATGTCGACGCTTCCTATGGAAGAAGGTGATTTGCCGTTTTGGCCTACCCGAGCACATCGTTAGTGACAACGGTCGACAATTCGACTGCCAAGCGTTCACCGATTTTTGCCGTCGGCACAATATCCGTCACACCAAGGTATCCGTGGCATACCCCCAGGCCAACGGACAAGTGGAGAACGCGAATCGGACCATAGTAGACGGAATCTGAAAGAAGTTAGAAGATATCGGGGGAAATTGGGCGGATGAGCTTGACCGAGTCCTATGGGCTTATCGTACTACGCAACGGCGAGCGACCGGCGAAAGCCCATTTTCCCTACCATACGGCTTCGAAGCCAAGGTCTCGATAGAAGTCGTAGAGCCCACTCACCGAGTCCGCAGTTATTCCGACGAGGAGAACGAAGAGAACCTCCGAATCGAGAAGAATTTCTTAGAAGAGAGAAGGGAAGCTGCGGCCGCCAGGATGGTCAAGTACCAAAAAGCTGTAAAAAGGTATCGAGACCGAAGGATCCGCCCATGAACCTTCCAAGTCGGAGATCTCGTGCTACGAGACCGGCAGGCGAGTCAACCCACGGAGGGGGGCAAGTTCGTAGTCAAATGGGAAGGACCGTACCGTATTGCCACGGTGGTCCAAGCCGGCACCTACAAGCTTGAAACCTTGGAGGGCAGGCCCATAGACCGGATCTGGAACGTCATCCATTTGAAGAAATTCTACCAGTAGAAAAAAGGTTAGCCATGTACAGGCACCTAAGTTTCGAAACTTGAATAAAAAGAGCACGAATTACAGCCAAATTCTGCTTGGACTCGGCGAAGAAAAGATAGGAAACAAGGGCCCAGACCCTTAGTCGTTTCCGAGAAAAAGCCAAAAGGAGTCGCCTCGACTGAGGGACTCGGCGAGTATATAGAGAAACAATGGGGCACTGACCCTAAACTGTTTCTAAGATAGAAAAAACCTAAAGGGTCGCCTCGACTGAGGGACTCGGCGAAAAAAGATAGGAAACAAGGGCCCAGACCCTTAGTCGCTTCCGAGAAAAAGCCAAAAGGAGTCGCCTCAACTGAGGGGCTCGGCGAGTATATAGAGAAACAATGGGGCACTGACTCTAAACTGTTTCTAAGATAGAAAAAGCCTAAAGGGTCGCATCGACTGAGGGACTCGGCGAGAAAAGATAGGAAACAAGGGCCCAGACCCTTAGTCGTTTCCGAGAAAAAGCCAAAAGGAGTCGCCTCGACTGAGGGACTCGGCGAGTATATAGAGAAACAATGGGGCACTGACCCTAAACTGTTTCTAAGATAGAAAAAACCTAAAGGGTCACCTCGACTGAGGGACTCGGCGAGAGAGATAGGGAACAAGGGCCCAGACCCTTAGTCGTTTCCGTGAAAAAGCCAAAGGGAGTCGCCTCGACAGAGGGACTCGGCGAGTATATAAAGAAACAACGGGGCACTGACCCTAAACTGTTTCTAAGAGAAGGAAAAGCCTGAGGGGTCGCCTCGATTGAGGGACTCGGCGAGTATATAAAGAAACAACGGGGCACTGACCCTAAACTGTTTCTAAGAGAAGGAAAAGCCTGAGGGGTTGCCTCGACTAAGGGACTCGGCGAGAGAGATAGGGAACAAGGGCCCAGACTCTTAGTCGTTTCCGTGAAAAAGACAAAGAGAAGTCGCCTTGACCAAGGGACTCGGCGAGGTAAGATCCGAGATGGATACTTGAATCCTTAAAAATGTTTCTGGCGAACCTTAGGAGTCGCCCCGATTGAGGAATTCGATTTTGAGAATCACGAAGTGGTTAAAGAGTGATCGAGGCCAAGACCGTTCAAAAGAAGCAAAAAGCAAGAAATTTTTATTAATAATAAAGGCCCGAGAAGGAGGCCAGCCCATACAAAAAAGGCTATCTAAAAAAGACTAGCCCTAAGCTACTAGGGGGAGAGTGTCGACGTCGACCCTCTCAACTTGCTCTCCTGTCGTTGGTCCAGCGGGGAGATCAGAAGAAGGATCCTCTGCTTGGAGGGGGGCTCTGCAAGCTCTGAAGGCTCGGCCACGGGTAGAACCGCCGGATCTACAGGCTCCGCCACGGGGAGAGCGGCCGGATCCACAGTCGATACGAGCTGATCAGTCGCCGGAAGGAGGTCTAGTAGTGGCTTGAGGCCCCAGCTCTCGGGAGTAAAAGCAGGATCTCGGGCCAGCAGGGCGGCGTAAGTTTCCGTCTGAGCTTCACGGAAACCAAGGCGATAGTCGCGCTCGCCCAGATCCAGGAGGTAGTCATCCCCCTTCGGCGTCGCCAGCCACTCTTGGGCAATCTCCTTTTGCCGAGCCGCTATTGCCGCCTTCACATCCGCCTCAAAGGCCGCCGACTTCTTATAGTCCTCCATCGAAGTCGCAGCAATAGTCGCAGCCTTGTCCCACTCCTCCTCCCACTGACGGGTAACCCTTAGCATCTCGGAGGTGTGTACCTCCACCGACTTGGCATGCTTAGCCTGCTCTGCCAAGAAAGCCTCCTCAGTTTGGCGCACTCGGGTGGCAAGAGACTGCAGCCCGGTCTTGTACTCCCTCAGCCGCCTACGCATTTCCATCTGGAAAGTGAGGTTCTACAAGGCAATAGGACGTCAGATAAAAAGAAGAAAAGAGCGGGAAAAATAGCAGGACGGAAACACTTACGCGGTATGATTGGCGAAGCGAGGCCTCGATGATGTACTCGTCCGGTAGGGCGCCAGTCGTCTCCACGTCCTTAGGAAGAAGAACGTGTTCTGCCCAGGAGCGGACGGAGGAACTGCCTTGCCAGATCTGGGCATCCTCGTCCACCTCAACACTCAACCGGATCCTCTTCGGAGCCGGCGCATCCGACTGCTCGACCGGCCGCTTGTTGCTTGGACTCTCAGATGGAGGAGGAGGAGGCAGTCGAGTAGGCGAGACGACGGGCGACGGCGTCAAGTCAACCACCGTACGTGGTGGTGGAGGAGTCGACTTTGGAGCCGGTGACGGCTGGGATGAAGAGGCCGCAGCAGTGCCGGTGGCGCGTTGAGTCAGTCGGCGCCTCATCTTTTCAGCTCTGTCAACCATCTCTGGAGTCGGAGCGGCAGCCTCGTCGGAATTGGTGGAGTCGGAGTCGTAAGGACCTGCAAAGCAGAAGAAGATTAGTGTTAGCAGTCGGACAAGAAAAGAAAGAGAAAAGAAAGGCATGGGAGAACTACCTAAGGTGGTCGCGCCGTCTGGCAGCAAGCCTCGTTTTACCATGGCTCGGACCCGAGACCAGTACTTAACGGAGTACGGCCCGAAGCCCTTCAAAAACTCGCCACCCTGGATCGCATCTTGAGAGAAGACGGCGCGCCGAGAGCAGGGCTTGAATAGAGCGGCCGGCCACAAGGTCGGAAAGGTGAAGGAAGAAAGAGCGGGACGAACAAAGAAGTAGAGGGGCTTCCAGTCCTTGATAGAATCGGACAACCCCTGGAAAAGCTGTCGCCCCGGACGGGCGGCAACCTGGACAAAGCCCAGCGAGTGCGAGCCAACCTTATTCACAGTAAAGAGATACCGAAACAGGTCCAGATCCGGCTCACACATCCACCAATGGCAGAGATTTATGAAGCAGGTGAGGAGGCGATGAGAATTGGACACTTGTTGACCCGGAACAAAATTATAGTGGCGAAAGAAGAGGGAGAGAAATCGACACGGAGGAACTCGGAAGCCGAAGGCAACCGAGTGCAAGTGAATACCCACAAAACCCTCCGGTGGGTCATGAATGGGCCGGCCCTCCGGGGCAAAGACTAAGGCCGAAGGCCCAAGTAAAAAGCGGGCCATGTCCAGGTCCGCCACAGTAACGACGGACGGTGGCCCGGCCGGCCGGGCGATAGAGTCAAACTTGCCTCGCGGCCGTCCGGCGCCGTCTGGCAGAACCGCTACCGTCGTTAGAGGAGCAGGGCTCATGGGAGTAGCCGCCCCTGAAGAAGAGGGGGTCGGTTGAAAAGAAGACGTCGATGGAAGACCGTCCGGAATTTCCATGCGACGGGGAGAAGAAGAAGAAGAAGAAGAAGAAGAAGAAGAAGAAGAAGAAGAAGAAGAAGCAGAAGAAGAAGAAGAAGAAGAAGAAGAAGAAGAAGAAGGAGAAGAAGGAGAAGAAGAAGAAGGAGGAGAAGGAGAAGAAGGAGAAGGAGAAGAAGGAGAAGAAGAAGAAGGAGAAGAAGAAGAAGGAGAAGAAGTAGAAGGAGAAGAAGTAGAAGAAGGAGAAGAAGTAGAAGAAGTAGAAGAAGGAGAAGGAGTAGAAGGAGGAGAATGAGGAGAAGGAAGAGAAGGAGGAGAAGAAGAAGAAGGAGGAGAAGAAGAAGGAGAAGAAGGAGAAGGAGAAGGAGGAGAAGGAGAAGGAGGAGAAGGAGAAGAAGGAGAAGGAGGAGAAGAAGGAGAAGGAGAAGAAGGAGAAGAAGGAGAAGGAGAAGAAGGAGAAGGAGAAGGAGAAGAAGAAGAAGAAGGAGAATGAGAAGAAGGAGAAGGAGAAGGAGAAGGAGAAGGAGGAGAAGGAGAAGGAGAAGGAGAAGGAGAAGGAGAAGGAGAAGAAGGAGAAGGAGAAGAAGGAGAAGAAGGAGAAGAAGAAGAAGAAGAAGAAGAAGAAGGAGAAGAAGCAGAAGAAGGAGAAGAAGGAGAAGAAGAAGGAGAAGAAGAAGAAGAAGAAGAAGAAGAAGAAGAAGAAGAAGAAGAAGAAGAAGAAGAAGATGAAGAAGATGAAGAAGAAGAAGATGACGGGGAAGTCGCCGCTGGGTTCTCAGCCGAGCGACGACGAGAAGAAGAAGAAGGGGAGGAGGAAGACATTTACCAACCTGAGTGTGGACTGAGGAAATTGCAGAGAGGATCGGAGGTGCTTGGCGCTGAGTATGGAAAGTTGGAGAAAGTGAGGAGAAGAGAGAAGAAGATGGCTATTTAAAAAGGGGGAGAACCCCAACGGACGGCCACGCGTCGCCCTCTCATTGGAGAAGAGAAGGGTGACAAGAAGTGAAAAGACGCCGTAATTAATGCCTCGGAAGGCGAAGAGACGGTTCAGACCTAGGGCTAGCCTACGGGCGGCGCGTCTGCCCTAGGCGTGAACCGGTGGCAGTGACCCGGCCTGCTAAGCTAAAAGCTCATCGTAGGCCACGGCTTCTGGGCCCACCGGGTCTAGGTTGGAAGTTTCCAGAAAGGTCCAATGGAGCCGGTGCTCGCAAAAGATTCCGGTCTCAGAGTCGGACAACCAGATTTGACGACTCCTCAACAGAGAAAGTTCCCATGGGGGAGGGGTTGGAAGTCGATCGAGGAATGGATAAGCATCAAGTAAAACAGGAAAGCATGAAATTTATTCGATAAACACAAAAGTACAAGACCCAAGACTCGGCCGAAGGCAAGATACAAGGGAAAAACAGATCAGGGCTTGGCTTCCTTCTCCTCCGACGGGCAAGCAGGCGGAGGACCCTCCAAGAAGTACTGGGGTCGGAAAGGCAGAGGACTCGGCTCAGGCTCCGACACCTCGTCTAGATATACAGCCGGCTTCCCATCGTCGATCATTTGCAGGGGCCTCTCTAGGGCGCTCGGAGACATAGCCACCCCAAAGAGCGGAGGAACCTCCCACACTCCCAGCCGTCCACCACTGGTTCCATTTCCGCGACAGCCGGCTCCGTACGCATCAGGTCCAGCATGTCCGGAAGCACCACAATGGGGTCTGAAGCCGAGTCGCCCTCCATTAGCCAGCCTCTTTTGCTTCAGCTTCTCCAGTCGAGCATGCTCCTGGTTGCGGATGGACCAGCGGCGATCACCGTCTCTATAGCTCATAGTTCCGCACTTTTAAAAATGAGGTATATTGTGATTTGCACGAACCATGAATGGTCCTTATATAGCCCTATGGAAGCGAATACCTAGGCGAGAATCACGGAAGAAATTGTAACTGACGTGATTGAACCGGATTAGACGGATGGCGTGAATCCCTGTCAGAGATTAGTCCCATCAAATCCGCCTGGGAAGAGCAAGATTCGCACGCCTCGCAGAAAAGATTAGATTCACTCGAGATATGGGGAATCTTGCAGATGTCAGACTGAAAAAGGCCTGACGATGTGGCCGACCCCTCAACCAGTCGGCCGGAAGGATACACGACAAGCACGAAATATAGGACAAGGCGGAAAAATAGCATTTTATTGAGAAGATGGGGGTACAACGAGTCGGGAGCTTATTACAACCGGAAATAATTAAAATGCTCCTAAGTAAGCCCCTCGGAAACATGAAGCCAACACTGGTCGAGGTGATCACTCGCCGGGTGAAGAGGAGTCGCTTCCAAAGAACATTCCCCCCGATGGCCCAGGGGGAGAAGGACAGAATGAATCCCAGAAGGACGGCATGAGCGGTAGGTCCACAGGCTCCTCGTCATCAGGATACGTCTCCAAGTAACGAGCGCAATCCTCATCATTCATCAGGCCCGTGACTGGCCCGTCCGGGTCATCCAGTGGGATAGAGAACGTCATGCGAAAAGTCAATTGTTCAGGGACGGTCACCTCCACGAAGGACCCATCTTGAGAAGTCACCCTGGCGGTCGTTGGAGTCGGCAGACAGAGAAAAGATGGCACGACCTCTCGCTGAGGTGGGGTCGGCGGTTGAGGAGCTGAGGAGGTGGCACCAGCAGGAGATCTCCGAGAAGTCGGTCGAGGAGCTTTCTTCTTGCTTTCCCTCTCAGGTCGAGTCCGCTTCGAAGGAAGGGAGCGTCGAGGAGAGCCGAAATCAATTCGCTTCCCTTTTAGAGGTGAGCGACCCATGGTGGACCCGTGGATAAGATGAGGAGAGTAGGAAGCCATTTATAGGAGCTGCATAGAGCAAGGAGAATCCAAACGGTTCCGTTGAATCCGGAAAGATGGCAGAGAATCCGGGTGCCATAAGGGATATTGAATGCATGGATCCGGTGATTGAAAGAGACGATCAGTTACTACTTTTCCAAATCCGGATTAGCGAACCGGATGTGGAAAAGTGAGGGACTAGTTGATGGGGTGAGAACCCCAGCCCAAGAAGGGAATCCAAGACAAGGAACGTGGGCTAACAGTGAAAGAAGCCCAGTGAAAGCTTGGGCCGAGTCCAGGAGTCGGCCCAGGCCCAAGCCCATGAAGAAACGGCTCAGAGCCATTAAGCGAGCATTGAGAAGCCTCATTTAAAAGACCCGGCCCCGGAGCCGTTGGAGGCATTCAAGGCAGTACTCGGTCAGACCGTTACGGATTCAAGGAGCCGTTGGCCGATCCGGTAACGGCACCCAACAGCTCGGTGATTGTAATTAGCCTTGAAGTCAGCCATTAATGGCCTTCAAGTCGGTAGGAGGGGAGCCTGCTATATAAAGGCTCCTCCACCCTTGTAATCCAGACAAGTTGATCCCGGGAGAAAAAAGAGACACACTCGAAGCCATTAAAAAGATTTCCATTTCTTTTACAATCTTGTGTGAAAGGTGAATCCACCAACTAAGGTTGTGTTGGACCTCCCTGGGCCCGAAAACCCAAAAACCAACAGTGACTAAAATAATTTATTCAAACACCAATCAATCGCAAAAATTTTTAATGGACTGAAAATGGCTATTTTTGAATTTCTTAAAATTGGATTTATAAAATAAAATTTTGGGTTGTTACAAAGGAACAAACCACACATACAAGCATATCAACATCAAACTAGCATGCTTATCAAACGGGTAAACCAAAATTAGTTCCAAAGAACGTTCAAGACTCACATTAGCCCAACGAATCACAAAGATGGACCCTTAGCATGATTCAAGACACCAAATCCTACATGGATTCCTAACATACCGTTCTAGACATACGAAACATCAAGAAGACTCACAAATAGCCCAATAAATCAACATCGGGAGGTCAAAACATCAATACCGAGGAAAAAGAATCACGGGGAACAAATCCCCGCCAACAACCAACAACGTTCCCCCGCGAGTGGGGCCACGGGTGGACCTCTACCCATGGTTCCGCCCGCGGGTACTCACCCACGAGAACCACATACCCCGCGGGTGGGGCGGCGGGTAGGCCTCTGCCCGCTGTTCCGCCCGCGGGTACTACCTGTACTCCAAAACATCCCTTCGGGGATTTTCAATAACAATGCCAAGTTCAAGTCCAAAACACTCAAAATCTCACACACAACAATAATATGACTTGAACCCAAGAAATAGCCAAGCAATGGCATTCAAGAACCCTAAGAACAAGCTCTAAACATGCATCACCACAAGATAATGCATCAAATCTCACAAATCAACACAAGAATCACAAGTAGAAGCCAAGAATCATCATATAAGTAAGAAAATAGATTTTGTAAAGCATGGGTTACCTTTGTAGCCTTACACTTCCACTTATCACCCTTAAAAGCCTTTCCTAGAGCTCCTCTTCCACACCAACTTCTCACACATAAGAAAACACAACAAAGATCCAATCTTTAGAAAAAGACACCTAAAAGAAGGTTAAAAACACTAAAAAGCCAAGGATCTTACCCCTCCATATGCTCAAGATGAAGAAAGTAGGAACCTTGGGAGAAAATCTTGCAAGACTTGGATGCTCAAATTCTAGCTTGGAGAAGAAGCTAAATCATTTAGAGAGAGGCTAGAGGTTTTTGTGTTTTAGGTTGAAGGGTGAATGAAATGAAAGAGTCTTGCTAGGTTAGCGTGAATCACAATTCTTAGGTAGAAAGACATTCCTACCCTTACTAATGTTGGAAAGACAAGGGAACAAGGGCACAATTCAAGAAGCACAAGGTACAACCTTTTGACTTAAGTGACTAGTCAAAATCTAGTCCTTCGACTATTAAATTTCAGGATTTTAGAAATAGATTAGCAAGGAAACTTGGATTAATTCTTCAATTAATCCCCGATTAGTGTTTGGATTTTACGGGGTGTCACAGATGTTCAATTATTTACGAAAATGTCACCGTATTTTTTTTATCCATTAGATCTGGACACGTGTCGCGCGCTGATTCATTCGCATATTCCCTCCTGGGCGCTTCATTCGCACCTATATATATATATATATATATATATATATATATATATATATATATATATATATATATATATATATATATATGGTGATGCTCAAATGAGAATTCCTCATCCCACAAGAACTTGCGAACTTGTACATAAATGCTAAATTGCTAAAAAAAGACAAGGTCAAATTTCTAAATATTAATATACGAGAATCAACTTAGTTTTCCATGCATCTATTTCTTTAATGTAACAAAACTAACTACACATTTACACCAAATGTGTGTGTGTGTGTGTGTGTGTGTTTTTTTGCAAACTAGCATAACTAACCCAATTGCACATGAGACACTACTTAGCCAAAAAGAACTATACAAGCAATGAAAATGATGACAATGACAAACCTATCCTAAAGCGAATTAACAAAACTTAGAGTAATTCTAACCAAAAGTAGTATCTACTACCTAATACTATATAAACTAAAATAAGTATTTAGATAATTATTTTTAGAAAAATGTAAATTAAACATTAATTTTAATGTCAACTATAATGATCTTCTCATATATAATCTTGCGTTGATATACTTTGAGTTACTTATTTAAATATGAATATTATTGGGCATTAAATCAGTCGCGGAATGCGCGTATAAAACTAGTAATTAGATATAGTGATCTAGTGGCACGAAGTGGCTCTCCCGAATGGGAGGTCGAGCGGTATTGACCCTTTGTAAGCTCATTCTAATCTCTGATGAGTGATAACTAATAATGAAGACACATAATTCATATTCATAATGTATAGAATTTATGTTCATAATACACAGAATTCATATTCATTACATCATAGTATAGAATTTATGTTCATAATGCTTCTATGCATTATGAACATGAATTATGTACAATATAAAATCAAATTATGTGTGATGGACCAGAGTTCGCAGTGCAATGTGGACTCGGGTCCACAATATAACGATCGATGAACCGCGGAGCGTTATGCTGTGCAACCGTGTGCACCATGCATGGTGCACACGGTTGCAAAACGACGCCGTTTCACTATAAAAAAAAAAAAAAAAAAAAAAAAAAAAAAAAAAAAAAAAAATCTCGTTCGAATTGTAGTTAACGGCATTAGGCGATTTCATTTCGTATTCAAACAGTAGGATATATCCATAAATTTATAACTATATATCCATAAATTCATAACTATATATCCATAAATTCATAACTATATATTCAGAATTATATAACTATATATTCATAATTTGACAACAGTACATTCAGAAATAATAACTACACATTCATAATTTCATATCCATATATTCATAATTTCACAACTAGACATTTATAATCACATAACTATATATTCAGAATTCTTAAAGTGCTTGTTCACAGAGAACTATATCCATAATTTCAAAACTACATATCCACAACTTCATAACTATATATCCATAACTTCATAACTATATATTAATAATTACACGTTGATTGGGATTTTTGTAAAAAAAAAATAATAATAATAATAAAAAAAAATAAAATTGATTGGTGGAATTAAACGATAGTGATACCGTTATTCTATCATATTAAAATAGTATCGCTTTGCAACTGTGTGCACAACACAACATAATTTGCGATGAACCGCCTAACGGCCCTAACCAGTGATTTTGCGTTTGGGCGTAGACTAATAAATATTCCATCTACAAAACTGTTATGCGAGTCCAAACATCAAACACCTTATAGGCGCTAAAATGGAGACATCTTCTTCCACATCGTATACTGCGGAGACTGTCCTTCGAACCCTAATCACCAGAGGCTGGTCTTTCCGCGACATTGATCAAGTCAAATTACTCCTTTCAGCTCAAGCTAGCTCGCCCACCATTGATTCAATCGAATCAGAACTTATCAATTTGGACTTGCGATCCATCGGCGGCAAATCATTACCAGACTCTTCTTCTCTTCGCAAACTTTCTCATCTCCGGGGCCCTTTAGTCCTTCAAGTACTTCACTTCTCTTTCTCGTTCTCTCTGTCTAGTTTCTGTGCATGCAAGTAATTAAGGTTTATTTATTTATTACAAATAGTGTGATTGTAATGTTGATAAGATATGTACTTATATTTTTCTGCTGATTGGCATTGTCCTTCACTCTTTGCATCTGGCCTTAACTAAACTCGACCTCATGATTTATTTCTATTAATTATGACATTTTGGTTGCTGTTGCAAGTCTTCTAGTGTCTGGACAAAACTTTTCTGAATGAACTTCGGAGTTGGCAGCGTTTGTCACCAAAATGAATGGATTAGCTTGAGTCAGAAGCAAATAAAGTAATTGTACAAGATTCTGAGTGATATTTGTATAAAAGCTTAACCGTGATAGCCTTCATAGTTAATGTTCAACAATGATTTTGGTTGTGTTTGGTTCGCATATGGGAATCGGAATCAGAATGAGAATCAAATACTTAGTAATGGTAATGGATTTTGGTGAAAGTATTTTGCATGTTTGGTAGCATGGTTGCAATAGGCGCTAGGCGCTAGTCGGGCGGTAGAGTAGCGCCTATCGCCTAGACGGCCTAGGCGGTCGCCTAGGCGGCTAACTGAAAAAAATGAAAAACAGTGCAAGTGTATAGGTGCATATATGTCATATTATACATACATATACATACATATATATATATATATATATATATATATATATATATATATATATATATATATATATATATATATATATATATATGTCATATAAATGAAAAAAATTAGCAAGTTCGAGTCGATTGGGTTAACTCGGTTAACTCAACAGAAATTAACTCGGCGTAATCGGCCGAGTTAGGCGCTAGGCGGCCGGTCTCTTAGGCGGGAGCCTAGGGGGGAAATCGCCACGGCCTAGAGGCGCCTAGCGCCTAGGCGCCGATTACTCGGTGCCTAGGCGGGATTTTTGCAACCCTGTTTGGTAGTGGGTGGAATTGGAATGATTACCAATATTGTGATGTTTGGTTATGTATGACCCTATAGTGGGAATAAAGGTTTTAAAAATACAAAAACAAAAAATCAAGACAATTGATCCTAATATAATGACATCCAAAGCACCAATATGAACAAAATAATCAAAACAAAAAGTTGTCCAACCAAACAAGATGGAATGATACCCGTTTTTAATTGAAGGCGTAATCAAATCACATTATTGTGTTCTAAAAAGTTGTCCAACTAAACACTAACTATGATTTTGATTCTTAGTCTTGGTGTGTAAACCCATGAACCAAACACATCCTTTATTCCTTCTTGAATCATAACATGTCTTTATGAAAATAAATAGGAATTATCTGTTGATCATGGACGGTTCGGTTGAAATGTTGAGTGTATAAACCATAGGGGAAAACACTGCTATGTTTTACTCTTAAGAAGACCTCCCAAATTCTTAGAAGCTTAGAATCCAACTTGGAGGCAAAATGTTCACAGAAAAATGATTAGAATGCTGATGGTACTAAATTTGTGGTAAGTTTCTCTATTAGTGTCATATGACAAAATGTTGACAGAAACTTGGTACTAATGATTTTAACCAATAACAACTCCAGTCACATATTATGGGATTTTCAGCGAGTGTCTTTCTTACTTTTCTAGTTAATATATAACATATCAGTTCTGACTTTTCCTTCTTGTAAATGGGGTTATGACTAAGTTTAGTATAGTTGTGCCTTTCCACATGATAATTATGCATTTTCTGCTTAGCTTCAAGTTTCAACCCTACTTTTCCTAACGTATGCCCACCCTACTTTTGTTTTTTGTTTTGTTTTGTTTTTTTTTTTTTTTATATACTCCATAATTTTTAATGTTTATTTGTTTTTGTTTTTGTTTTGTTATTATTATTTATTTATTTATTATTGTTATTTTGTGGTTGTAGATATCTTCTGTTAGAGATATATCTTGCAGCAAAATGACTGAGAGTTCAGGAAATACAAAAAATCGGCGTCTTTTGAGATTGAAGCTCACTGATGGACACTCTGAAGTAACTGCTATAGAGTACTCTTACATACCGACAATTCCTGATGATGTTATACCTGGCACTAAGGTATTCTGTATTTTGAATGAAGATTAGTCTGATATTTTGTGAGTTATGGTTTCCTTCATGGTAGACTTTCCATTTCTTTCAGATCCTTATCAATTTCAAAATCTGTGTATGCAATGGTTCATTATTATGGGTATATATTGACTCAACTCTACAGCAAAATTTGGTGACCACTCTATGACTCTATCATGTACTTGACTATCCATGGACCTCATGTTCTTTTGTGTGTGTTGTATCATTACATGCGAACTTCTTTCATAACATTCTCCAACATTCATGTATGCATGGAATTATTGTAAAATATGTTTGGTGGCTCCAATTAGTTAGCATAATTATCTTCCATAGTAGGTACATTGGGAAGGCGTACTGGCACAATTTAATGAATTAGTACTAATTGAATTGCACTCTTGGTTCACCGAGTTCAGTTAGTTTCCAGTTCATGATATTATAACTCCTGAGAAATGCTCTGGGCGTTCTTTAGTTTCATGATCCTAACTATTTGTACCTCAACTTGGCTACTAAAATCAGGATCACTTGTTTTTCTTGCAAATACCTGGCCTCTCTAACTTATTTACAATTTGTGTTCCTGGCAGGTCCGCTTGGAAAATAAAACTGTAGTTCGTAGTGGTATTGTATGTTTAAATGCCAAAACAATTGTTGTTCTAGGTGGTCTTGTTGAGTCACTTTATGAGGAATGGCAAATGAACCAAAAATATTCAGGTGTACCGCGCTCATCTTTGAGACAATTGCAAGAAGAAGGCTATTCTGGTCCTCCACCATTTGAAAAGTTGCAAGTTAGAGCTTATCAACAGAACCTTGCTCAGCAGAAGAGAGATTCCCGTAAGTGTTATGATACTAATCTGGTATACATAAATATAAATGTATATAATATACATATACATATCTATGTGTGTGTATATGACTATATGGGTGTATTATATATGCATGTATGTACACTTGGTCCCTGCTGTTTGATGGTATATAATCTGATGACAACTTGACTTATATCTCTTTGTACACATTTTGGTCTGAGCTTTATGGAACTAGTCTTGGTTCTTGTCTAATGGGTAGATATTTTAAATGCATGGTCAGGTGTTTTATCTGTGAAGTGTCCACTCTGTAGTGAAGTTTTATCTTTTTGTCTCTTCTAAAGATGATTTTGCTGAAGCATTTAAATATCTTTACTGAACCAAATAGTGAAATATTTGCTGTGCAGAGTTTTCCATGTCTTCCTCTAAAAGTTCTGTATACAAACCTACTGGAAAAAATGATAGTTCTATGACCCCCCAGATCCATAATGATTCAAGGAATGATACCATGAGTGATGATCTGAAGCAACCTACTCATTCTGAAAAAAATGAAGAAAAGCCAACCAGCTCTGAAGCAAGACCAAAAGAAGGTGTGTCCCATATTAGTTCTGGTACAATGCAAGTGATGTTTTCTATTTAAAAAAAAAAGAGACAAAATTGCAATTAATAATCTTTAAGGAATTGTCCCTTGATACTTGAGAATAGCAAAGTGATTCTTTATCAAGGGAAAACAAGAAAAGAAGTGGTATATTCATCTGAATAAGCAAGGAAATTATTGTGATTTCAATTGCTTGCTCTTAACTTCTAATTTGACATAAATGATTGAAAGTCTTGTAATTTAAGCACTTGATGTCCACTGAAGATGGTGTTTCTCAATCTTTAACAGTTGCAGAATCTTTTCCTGTTCAAAACCAAGCAGCTTCACAAAAACTGCTTCAGAAAATGAGCCAGCCTACCAGGGGTAATCATCGCACAAGAGGTCAAAGACATAGGGGGAAGGGAAAAGAAGAAGACTCACATCTTCTTACTCTTGATGAATGGGAAAGGAGTAAAACAGGAAACTTTTCAGGAACTCAAAAAATTTCTGATATTAGCCAGGACGAGGATCTTGCAAGGCAGCTTCAAGAGCAGTTTGATTTGGAAGATGTTCATGTAAGCTATTTCATGCAACGATTTTGTCTGCCTTTATAATCTGCTCTACCTTTTTTGGACTTTATCGTGGTGATGGATCTACCATCATGGTCAAATTCATCTTGGGGTTATCCCTATACTTCCATTATTGTTACCAAAGTAAGAAGGGGAAATTGGAATTCAATTTTTTTTCATAGTGGTGCTGCACTCAGCACTACACTCCTATATTGAACTTGGTTTCTCGGTCTCACCAAATGCTACTATATACACAATGTAGATATTGATTTTTAAATAGATTCTCTTTTCATTAGAGAGTTCCATGGTGGTTTGAATATGATATTTGTCATCACTATTTATTTAGGTACAAAAAGATTCTAGCACAACAGATGCAGAAAATATAAGGCTGAGCATGTTCAGATTTGACAGAGATGATGCAAGAGCTCATGGCACAACGGGGTTTAGAGGAAGAGGAAGGGGAAGAGGAAGAGGAAGGAGGGGGGGAGGCAGAGGGAGAACTTGATTTTGTTATACCGTTCAGCCTCCTGTCATGTTTTCTCAGGTCTGTCTTTTATGACAGGCAATTTGTATACATGAAAACAATCCAACATATACAAACATTTCAATCTCAATGTTGGCAAGCATTTGTTGCATTTCCTTGCAGTTGTTTATTTTCATCTGGAAGCTTAGTTAACACCAAAAATGAAGGACAGGCTGGGTTTCTCCACCATCCTATTTGGCTATCTCACTGGTAATTGACTTGGTTACTCGTCTACTTCATTATTCTGCTACATCCAGCCTTATTACTCAAACGTAGAATTTGTTTCTAGTTTGTCTTGCTCTCTTGTGTGCCTTGGGAATATGTGGGGTTACAAAGTTCGGCAAATTATACTATAGACCAGGTTCTACCTTGTATTGTGGATCTTGGTTCAAAAATAACCTTCAAATTCTGTACTTGCAACCGTGTTTGTACCTGTAAACAAATTGAAGGCACATTATATGGTAATTACATACACAACATTATAACTACAGATACATAAATTGTTAACTGCAGGTATAGAATATATTAATTGTAGACACATGATATGTTAACTAATATTTTATGTGTCTATAGTTAATATATTTTGTACTTGCAATTAATCATTTGTGTGTCTGTAGTTATCACGTTATGTGTCTATAATTATCATGTTATGTGTCTTCAATTTGTTTATAGGTATAAAAATTATTAATGCAGATACATAATTTTTGGACCATGATCGGGTATAACAATTGATAAAGCTCTAGGACGGATGTTAGCTGGACTTGAGATTTTTGGCGTTGGAGTAATGCAAATTTGATAAAGCTGTTTCATATTTATTTGGAAAAATGATTCTTGCACGTACATATTTGGGTCAATGCCATGAAAAAATGTATATATAATACCCAAAATCGTCCTCGACTATAGTGGTTTTTCTCAATTTCGTCCTAAACGACTTTGGTGACCTAATATTGTCCCAGACTTTTGTGTTTCGCTCAATTTAGTCCTCCATTTGTTATTCCGTCAAATTGGTGTTAAATTAAGGGACAAATCAGTAATGTCAATATTGATCTCTCTTTACTTTCAACTTGTGAAGTGCGAAATTCCTCTTTCTTGTACGAATTACACCCAGAATTACTCCCGGACCTGCAAATCAAATTTTATATTCGCAATTTTAGGAGTAATTCTAGGAGTAATTCGTAAAAAAAAAGGGATTTCGCAGTTCACATGTCTATGAGTAAAGTGACGCCAATATTAAAATTACTGAATTGTCCATTTATTTAACACCAAATGGACAGAATAATAAATGAGGGACTAAATTGAGTAAAAACACAAAAGTCTAGGACTAAATTGAGCGAAACACAAAAGTTTGGGACGATATTAGGTCACCAAAGTCGTTTAGGACGAAATTGAGAAAAACCACTATAGTCGAGGACGATTTTGGGTATTAACTCTCTCTCTCTCTCTCTCTCTCTCTCTCTCTCTCTATATATATATATATATATATATATATATATATATATATATATATATATATATATATATATATATATATATATATATATATATCTAACCCATTGTGATTGTGGTGCTTCTTTTTTTTTTAAATACTTATAATTCTTTACAAGGTAGTATCTGTCTTATGCTTTCTCAAATATTTTCAGTCTAAAAAATTTAAGTCCCTACCACCAGAGTTTGAACCTTTGAGCATCCACTTGAATATGTAATCGGAATGTCATCGCACTACATGGTAGTTGACACTGCGGTGCTTATTTACTTGTTCCAGGTCCGTCAAAGAAGACAAATATGTGAAGGATATCTGTGGCTGACATATTTTTGTATATAATTAAATCTAGTTGCATTCCTTTTATGTAGCATTGTTAGACTGCTTGTTACAACAACCTACTAACTACTCATTATCTTCTTTCCCTTGTATGCTATTTAAAGTTGATTGTTTTACATCAATAATATCAGTTAAGTTCATAATCTATTATGGTATCAGAGCCTAATTTCTCCTACGAAGTTTTTTTCCTTCCCCTTCCAAATGGCTTCCGCTACTACAACCACAATAGTCCAATTAAATGTCCCAACACACTTCCCAATTAAACTCACGACCGTGAATTTCCCGGTGTGGCGGCGTCAAATTCATGCCACACTTGTTGGGTTTAATCTCTTTGGCTATGTTGATGGTACAACCAAGGAACCAGCCAAATTCACTGATCGTGCTCAAACTTCTGTCAACCCGGCTCATTTAGCTTGGTATCGTCAAGACCAAGTTATTGTCAGTGCTCTACTTGGGAGCTGTACTGACACCATACAGCCCCTTATCTCCTCGGCTACGACAGCCCATGATGCGTGGCAACGTCTTGTTGCTAGTTACGCTAGTGCCTCACGAGGACGTATCATATCCCTCAAGGCCAAACTCACAAGGAATCCGCGAGGGTCTCGGTCCATCACCACTTATCTCAATGACATGCGAGCCATAGCTGATGATTTAGCGTTGGCTCAGTGTCCCGTATCTAACGAAGATCTAATCGTCTATGTGTTGACTCAGCTAGGCGAGGATTACAGTTCCATCACGTCGGTCATCCGCGTTGGTGAGAAACCTCTTTCTTTTGGCGAGTTGGCAGATGTGCTGACTGACCATGAACGCCAATTGACAGACGCAGATGCTTTGCGTCATCCCTTTTTACTACTGCTAATGTTAGTCAACGCACCTGGTTACCCCCGCGGCACAACCACCAGTCCAACACCAACCGGAGGGCCTGCAACAATAACAATCATTATGGCTCCAATCGGCAACAAGGGGAACACAATCGCTCAGGTATCGTCTGTAAGTTTTGTTATCTTACGGGTCATGAAACAAGGGTGTGTCGCAAGCTAGCCCGATTTTTAAAGGAGCATGATGTTCCTCCTGTGCAATCCTATGTATCTCCTACCGCCAATTCAATGACTAGGGCTTCTCCTTCCTGGATGTTTGATAGTAGGGCATCTCACCATGTGACACCAAGCCTCGCTCCTCTGCAGAATTTCGCTGAGTATAGTGGATCGGATGAAAAACGCCTGGGTGACGGTAATTCCTTACAAATATCCCATATTGGCCAATCTATCATTCCCACTCCTTCTAATGTTCTCACTCTAGATAATGTCTTGCGTGTCCCACAGTTACACACTAATTTAGTTTCTGTTTCCCAGTTATACAAGACTAATCGTGTGTCTGTTGAATTCTTTGATTCTCATTTTCTGGTCAAGGAACTTCGAACGGGGATTCCGCTGCTACGGGGGGTGAACATTAATGGTGTCTATTTTGGACCAGTTGCCTCTCACCCAACCGTTCATGCTACGCAGTTGGCTTATTTGTCTCAGTGGCACCAACAACTTGGCCACCCGTCGAATAAGGTGTTGCAACGCTGTAATGTTCCAGTCTCCATGTCATCGCTGCAATGTTCATAAAAGTCATAAACTGTCTTTCTCTAAAAATACACTTGTTAGCACTAAACCTTTGCAACTTGTTTATACTGATGTGTGGGGGACCTACTGAGAACTCTATTGATGAATTTCGCTATTATGTCATTTTTGTAGACCACTTCTCAAAATACATTTGGCCATACCCCATGAAACGTAAATCGGATGTGTTTATAATATTCATTCATTTCAAATAGCTAGTGGAAAAATATTTTAGCCTGTCAATTATTTCTGTTTACTCAGGTAATGGGGGCGAGTTCATGAGACTTGGGCCATTTTTTAATACTCACGGTATCTCTCATTTCACCACCCTGCCACACACTCCTGAGCACAATGGTGTCACAGAGCGACGACACAGGCATGTCGTGGAAACTGACATGTCTCTTCTTCACTCCGCGTCTTTGCCATCCTCATACTGGACCTACGCCTTTCAGACAGCCGTATATCTTATTAATCGGCTCCCTACTCCAATTTTAGGTAATCAATCCCCATTTTATGTCTTGTTCCAACAATTGCCTAATTATGCCAAGTTACAACCCTTTGGTTGCCTGTGTTTTCCTTGGTTGCGTCCCTATACCACCAAGAAACTACAACCAAAGTCACGTCCATGTATTTTCCTTGGCTACTCGAACACCCAATCCGGTTATAAATGTCTAGATGTTGGTTCGAATCGTATTTATGTATCTAGGCATGTTAGATTTGTGCCTCATATGTTTCCTTATAACGATTTGCCGAAGTCATCTAACAACTTACCTTCTGCTTCTAATGATTCAGAATCACGTCATATTTTGTGCAAGTCGTCTCCTTTGTCTACACAGGTAGACCCCGTGGGTGTTCCAACACTCGTTCCAACACCTGCTCCAACTCCAGTTCAAAGTCCAGTTCCAACTCCAGTTCAAAGTCCCGTTCCAACTCCAGTTCCAACTCCGATTCCAAGTCCAGTTCCAACTCCGGTTCCGACACCAGTTCCAACACCATCACCGTCGGCTGCGTCCAATCCATCGTCTCCCACTGTCTCAGGAAATGGCCAACATGCATCCCAATCCGTGTCTGACTCACAACCTGCCTCCACCTCCGAAACGTCTCAACCGTTGAATAATGTTCGTCGTTTCACTCGGGAGCGTCATCCTAATCCTAGGTATTCCGATTATGTCATTAACCACACCACTTCCCTCCCTTGCCTCCTGCTTTAGAACCTTCTACCGTCGCCCAGGCTCTTAAAGATGCTCGGTGGAGGAAAGCAATGGATGAGGAGTTTGAAGCGCTGCAACGTAACAACACGTGGCAACTGGTTCCCCGCGGAGCGGCTGTTCCGATTGGTTACAAATGGGTTTTCCGTGTTAAGCGCAAACCGGATGGGTCGGTTGATCATTTTAAAGCGCGGCTTGTCGCTAAGAGATTCTTGCAGACTGCTGGCCGGGATTATTTTGAGACATATAGCCCAGTTATGAAACCGGTCACGGTCCGTATCGTTCTGACCATTGCTTTGAGTAATAGCTGGGGTCTGTGCCAGCTAGATATCAATAATGCGTTCCTTAATGGAACATTGCATGAGGAGGTTTTTATAGAGCAGCCTCCCGGGTTTGTTGATCCGTCTTTTCCAGCTCATGTATGCAAACTGGCCAAAGCCTTATATGGTCTTAAACAGGCTCCCAGGGCTTGGTACTTGGAACTTTCCCAGTTCTTGTTGCGTTGTGGGTTTTTGAAGTCACAGGCAGATGCATCTTTGTTTGTTTATTCTGCTAATGATATTATTGTTTATTTCCTGGTGTATGTCGATGATATTATACTAACAGGAAATAATGTTGCATGGCTTGATCAATTTGTTGAAACTCTGGTAGCTCGCTTTGCCCTTAAGGACCTTGGTCCCTTGCATCACTTTCTAGGTGTTGAGGTTGTTTCAACACCCACTGGCATGTTCCTGTCTCAGAGTCAATATATCACAGACATACTGGTTCGTTTTGAGATGGATGGTGAAAAAGCTGTTTCAACGCCACTTGCAACATCAGACAAGTTACTCCCTGCGCAATCCGGTATTGATACGGTGGATGTAACTCAGTATCGGCGTCTTCTTGGCTTGTTGCAGTACCTGGTCATCACTAGACCTGATGTGTCCTATGCAGTTAACCGGCTCTCACAGTTCATGCATATGCCTACGGAGGTGCAGTGGCAAGCTGCGAAACGGTTGTTACGCTACCTGAAGGGTACGGTGTACCATGGGTTGTACCTCCGTGCCGGGCAGCCTCTCTCACTAAGTGTGTATACGGATGCTGATTGGGGTGGCTGCACTACCAGTGGGCAGTCCACTACCGATTATCTATTGTATCTTGGGACCAATCTCGTCTCTTGGAAATCCACTCGTCAAAAATCAGTTTCGCGCTCGTCTACAGAAGCCGAATATCGAGCCTTGGCGAATGCTGCTGCAGAAGTTTTGTGGGTTAAGAATTTGTTGCATGAGCTTCGACTGCAGCTGTTGGGGCCTCCGGTTCTACTATGTGACAACCTCAGCGCTACGTATGTGTGTAAGAACTCAGTGTTCCATTCACGCATGAAGCACCTCGCGCTCGACTATTTCTTTGTTCGGGACTTGGTTGCTAATGGTTCGTTGGTGGTTCGGCATATTTCTTCGTCGGCTCAGCTTGCTGATTTTCTTACAAAGTCGTTGGGCCGTTCGCTGTTTCTTCGGTTCCGTTCCAAGATTGGAGTTTCCGATGGCTCCTCCATCTTGAGGGGGCGTGTTAAGGATATCTGTGGCTGACATATTTTTGTATATAATTAAATCTAGTTGCATTCCTTTTATGTAGCATTGTTAGACTGCTTGTTACAACAACCTGCTAACTACTCACTATCTTCTCTCTCTTGTATGCTATTTAAAGCTGATTGTTTTACATCAATAATATTAATTAAGTTCATAATCTATTAGAATCCAGCACAGTACCCCATAGCTTGTCGTAATGTACGGCCAGCCCACAATTATATTTTATCTGATGGAACAGCTCTACTCCGGAAGACCCTGTGTGCTACATGTGCTTTGATTGGCTGCGGAATAATAATAAGCCGCCACGTATAAATGTTTTATTTTTTATTTTAAAAGTACACACACAGGTTCTGTTTTCAAGATTGGATGGCTATGCCGCCCTGCGACTAGTTTTGCTTGGAAAGTTGAAACACCCGATTCCTACTATTGGTGCGAACTTCTCTCCGGTACAGAAGTGCATTTTGGATACTTATATTTTAGGGAAAATAACATTTTTCCTCCTTAAGTTATATACTTATAGCACTTTTTTCCCCTCAATTATTTAAGTGGTTCTTTTTCCCCCTGAAATGTTAAATGGACATATTTACCCTTAAAATAAATATTTAAAATAAATATTTCATTTATTTTTATTCTCCAACAAATTATTACTATAATTTGGTTCAAACCAAACAGATACTATAGCAACCAAACCAAAATATTCCAATTACAATTTATAATCAAAACATGATATTTAGAGTTTATTAAAATCGCGAACTGGAATGGCCGGTTCATGTTCCGAACTGAAAAAATAAAATACATTTATTGTTGAATTTAGACTATTTTAAAATAAAAAATAAAATTTTAAAATAAAGACGGTTCAAAATCGCGAACGGGATCGTTCATGATCCAGATTTTTTTTTTAATTCTTAAATTTAATAAATTGAAATCTAAATATTGGGTTCTAGATCTGAATCATAACTGAAAACTTTTAATTCGATTGTTATAGTGTCTGGTTCAGTTCGAACAAAACCGTGGTAATCGCTACATATACGCAATAATTTGTTGGAAAAGTAAAATAAATAAAATGTTTACTTTAAGGGTAGAAATGTCAATTTAATATATTAGGGGGAAAAACCACCACTTTTAAAATAATTGACGTGGTTAATGTGCTTACATAAATAATTGAGGGGGAAAAAATGCTATAAGTATATAACATAGGGGGAAAAAGTGTCATTTTCCCTATATTTTATATATACAAGAGCTTAATTTCTAGTGTCTTCTAACATGGATAGCGATACTAGCTAGAGCCGGGCCGGTGAAGCGGGCCCGCCAGAATTCGCCATATAACTGGGCAAGCTAAAAAGTCTATCAAAATATGGGTTTAAAATAGATTGGTTCGATCCGGTTTGTTGGTTTTGAGGGACCTGTCAAATTTAAAAAGTTTTAAATTTGAATAAAAGTTACTAAGTATATACTAAAATAATTAGAATAATTTAAATATATATTAATGCATTTGTGATTTGTTGACGCAATAATAATTAATATAGTAATAAGTCCTAATAAATAATCAAATACATAATATGTGAATTTATAAGGTAATAACAAATAATTTATACAATGTACTACATACTAATAAATTTTTTCAATATAAATAAATAAATTAACATATATATATATATATATATATATATATATATATATATATATATATATATTTATAATTATATGAAATGATGTATATATATACACTAATATTAATAATGTATACATACAAGGCTTGCCAAATCCTGCCATTTTAACAGAGCGGGCTAAAAATTCCACTAAACGGGTCATAAAATTCAAAGTTTACCCCGCCTTTTTGGCAAGACGGATTAAACCGGCTGGCTAAACCCGTTTTGACGGCTCTAATTCTAGCGTGCGTGTCTTGTACCATTTTTGTTTTCTTTTCTTTTTTCCTTTTCGATTTTCTGAAAACAAAAATTAGAGTTATTTCATTTTTTGTCATAGCTTTATAGGTGACAATTTATTTTGTCATTTTTATTCAAAACATTCTCCTTTGTTCCTAGTATTATTGTGGCATGATCATTGTTGGTCATTCATCAACAAAAACATTTAAATTTCGTAAAATACAAGGGTATTTAAGTCTTCAATTAGGATTTTTTTCATATATATATATATATATATATATATATAGATTTTGAATCCGGTGCACAACCCCTAGTCCGCCGAGCCCGTGAGCACACTCCCTGATCGTTGATTTTAATTTTTTGACGATTCAGATTGATTACCACTTAGATCCCATGTTATACTGATTTTAGATAAAGCATGTGTCTTTTTGTCCTTAAGCACTATATTTATTACTTTCCATTTCATTTATTTCCATGTTTATAAAGATTTGCAGCGTTATTTCAACTCTCCTTAATCTTGTGCATCAATCTAATTAATTTTAATGGTCTAGATTAAGTGTGCGAACGTAATTAAATGTGTGTGAACGCGATTAAGTGTGTGCAAATGCGATTGATCTAGGTGACATTGTGAGATCAAATCTTGTGCATCAATCTAATAAATTTAATGGTCTAGATTGTGTGTGTGCGAATGCAATTAAATGTGTGCGAACGCGATTGATCTAGGTTGATCTAGGCCATTAAAATTTATTATATCGATGCACAAGATTTGGTCTCACAATCTCACTTAAATAGGTGTTCTCATAGGAACCCCCCTCTCTCTCTCTATCTCTCTATCTCTCTCTCTCTCTCTCTCTCTCTCTCTCTCTATATATATATATATATATATATATATATATGTGTGTGTGTGTGTGTGTGTGTGTGTGTGTGTGTGTGTGTGTGTGTGTGTGTGTGTGTGTGTGTGTGTGTGTGTGTGTGGTCATGTCATTAGGTGTGGCGGTGTGGTCGTATCTGTGTCGTTGAATCAATTTAATCTAACGGCAGTGGTAATTATGAGGATTTTCGCGCGTTTTGGTAAGTGGGGGTGTTATGGTAATTACAGTGGCCATTTATAGCGGGCGGGTTCCAGAATACACCAACAGTGTTGACAACATGCACCAATAGTGTAATAAAATACACCACAATGAAACACACCAATGGTGTATTCCCGTGTTATGGTAATTACAGTGGCCATTTATATCGGCCGGGTTCCAGAATACACCAATAGTGTAATAAAACACACAACAATGTGATTTTCCCTATTCCGATGCTTTATGACGAGTTTACCCTTGCAGTTCGCTGGGTAGGAGAATGTGCGTGAAAATACTGGAAGAATATTGATTAATATGATTCATTGGATCTATCTAATCTAATGGCCTATAATTGACCATATGACCACACCTAACAACATGGCCACAAGTGATCACCCCTATATATATATATATATATATATATATATATATATATATATATATATATATATATATATATATATATATATATATATATGTTTACTCGCTTTGTATAAAAAAGATCGAAATGTCTTTGTATTACTATTTAACGATATTTCGACGATTTTATTGATGAAAGATAAAAAATGATTATGCCACAATAATATTAAAACCAAAGAAAGATACTCTTTAAAAGAATGACTAAAAGTAAACTGTCACCTATAAATTTAAAATTAAAAATAAAATTAATTCACAAAAATTATGTTTTTATATTTTGGTATAAAAAGAAGTTTACGTAAATATGTATGGATCAAATAAGGATGTGAGGATGTGAGAATATGGGATGGAATGGGGTACCAATGTACTACACTTAGAACTAATCTACAACAAATCAATATTTTTTTTTTTGAGAGAAACTCGTAACCACTAAAATATATGCAATGCTAATAGGACACTATTGTTGGGGTTGAACTTGTAACTTTGTGGTTAATTATTAAATAAATAACTTTTTTCCTTTCAGTTCTTAGTTAGCTAGCTCTAGTATAGCTTAGATCGATTAGAGTAGATTTAATTTCCCAATTCATAATACCCTATTTGGCTTCTTAGCTTGAATGAACCTATTCATGATTGACTTAACTTTTAAATATGTAGTTTTAACTTGTATTTAACTCCACTTTACATTATTATCTAGCATTACAAGAAGTCATCTCCCGTGAAACGATATCTTAATTTTATACTGTAATTTGATATATTTGATAGATGTAGAAATCTTGTCTTATCACTTCTACAACAAATCAATACTTACATTATAAATTTGCACAATGTAATAGAACCAGTAGGTTGAGAAAGTATATGAACAGATACTACAATGTAATAGAACCAGTAGCATTCAAAAACATTATAAATTTGCAGATTATTAGTAATGGCTCGTAATTCAAATATTTCTATGGAATAAGGTTCAAATTGGCTACTGAATGTAACCTGAAAATGTAATTAAGTCACTGAACGAAAAAGAAGTGCAATTAGACCACTGAACACTCCAAATGTATGCAATTTCACCTGATAGCAGGTTACCATCAATTTTAGCAGGTTACCTGCTTACGTGGCAGCTGAGTTGGCATTTTTAATAATTTTAATAATAATTTTTTTTTAAAAAGCGGCGGCCACCCCGTCGTTTTATTTTATTTTTTATTTGTTTTTAAATTTATTATTAAAATTTATTAAAAATTATTAAAAATGTCAAATCAGCTGCCATGTAAGCAGATAACATGCTAAAATTGATGGTAACTTGGTATCTGATGAAATTGCATACATTTGGAGTGTTCAGTAACCTAATTGCACATTTTTTAAGTATTCAGTGACTTAATTGTATTTTTTTTCCGTTCAGTAGTCTAATTACATTTTCATGTTACGCTCAGTGACTAATTTCAACCTTATTCGTATTTCTATAAACGTGCGTTTGAACTTTGAAGAGTTCAGACCAGTCAAATGTGTCATCATATGGCCAATAAGAGCATTGTAATTTGTGGAAAATCCTACATTATATTCCTGTCAGTAATTAATTTATAGAGAACAAAATAAGGAGCAGCAAAACATGTGGTGGCACTTAGAAAAGTCTTGTTTCTTAACGTAATGCTTTCAATTGTATTGCAAAATACAATTTTCTGCCTATTGGATATCCAATCAACTCTGGCTTATTACTGCTTTTCATTTTTAATTGAATTTTGTTAAAAAAATGCTTAGCAACAATTATTTTCTAACTTACATTTAATTAAAAACAAAAAAATATTTGTTAGTTAATTTTTAAAAATATTTTTATATTTTCTCCATATTGAATACACATAATAACTATTTTAAATCATTTTCGGTAATAAACTTAAGTTGGTTTAAGTTATATGTTAATGATGGAAGACCTAAATTATATATTACATATTTTAATAAAAAAGGATAAGGGTCGAATAAGCACTTCAACTATAATTCAAAGTGCAATTAGTTTCATAAACTAACAAAAGCTTCAATTATGCCCTTAATTTCTTCACTTGTATACAATCACAACTTTTTAAATTTGTGCTATTAGCTCAATTTGCAAGTAAACATAAGATAATAGCAGGTCAAATTGATTTTGTTAAAAGATAAATACAAAAAATAAAAATGGCTGGCTTCTCCGCCTCCTAAAACTAAACGATGAATCTTAGGTTCAACAAGATTTCTGCAACAAAATGTCTACGCCAACTTTTAACAAATTGCCATCTGCAAGCCATAAATTTGGAAGGAAACCCTGCGGAGAAGCACGTCGGCGATGAACACTTGAAGAAGTACCTGCAGGGTCTTCTTCCCCATCTCGTCTTCTTCAATCGGCAACCAATCAGAGTTGGAGCCCTGAACCACTTCGCAGACCGCCCAGCTCGGTTGCTCATTGACTCCGCGCGGCCACTACATGCGTCAAGGTGGAACGCCCAGCCGCGGATCTTCCTCGCACAAGCTATCATCTTCATCAGTCTATAACCGAAAAAGTCAACCGACTGCGTTGCCGAAGGCGTGTAAAAGTAGACGCGGAAGGGCGCCGCCGAAGGTGATGAGAAGAAGCTTGCATTACCATCACGGTTGTGAAGTTAGCAAGTTTTCAAGTTTCAGGGCTACGCCGAACGTTTTTGTTTTTGTTTTTGTTTTGTTTTGTTTTTTAAAAATTTTATTAATTTATTTGAATTAAAAATATATATATTTTTTATTTTAATTAATTTTTAAAATTCTAATTTTTTTTCCTGTGACTTAAATGTAACCTGTTAACTAACTTAATTGCATAAAAGTGAAAAATGAAGGTCTAATTGAAGCTTTTATTAGTTTAAGGGACTAATTGCACTTTGACCTATAGTTGAAGGGTCTATTTGACCCTTATCCCAATAAAAATAACTAATAATAATTCACAAGTTATGATATAAAATAAAATTATAGTACTTATAGTTCTTACTTAGTTTTTTACGCACATTGAGCGATTGGAAAATATGCCCAATGTTTTTTTTAAAATAAGTATTTTAAAGTATATCAAGGCAAGATTATATTAGAATTGTTCATGCATGCATAGATAATTGAATGTTGAATTAGCGTATTTAAATAGTTAATCCTAAATTTACAAATGCAAGATAATATAGTCAAGATTGATTATAATTGTCAATAAAATAATTGTATGGGTATGGTTGAAACCAAATACGGGACATAAGGGAGAACAAATAAAAATTAAAGCATAAAATATTAAATATATACTAATATTGTTTGAGAAGATTCCGGTGGTTAGAATTCTATTAAGACTTTAATATTAGAATTAGATTAATGTTGTAGTTAAAATTTTATATTAGACTTTAATATTAGAATTAGACTAACGGTGAATTAACGGTACTTAATGGAAAAATTAATGGACCGGATAATCATATAATTAAGGATAAATTAGAAAATCTCAAGGAAAAATTAAAATCTGAACAATCTAAACTATTCATTTGTTGACGGTCATTTTTTCTACCCAATGTTTATAATTAAATAAATACTTGAAATTATATAAATGCAAGATTATATATGAGAAGTTCAACAAAAGTAATTTAATGTCTAATTTGTTTATTTAAATATGTAATGGTTCATTTAGTTCAACCATTATTGTTGAATAAATTATTATGGATAAAGAAATTCCTAATTTAAGGAATTTTGATGTAGTAAAAATTTAAAATTTTTAATTATTATGTAACCCAAAGATATTGGATGATTGGTAAATATGATGTAACCCAAAGATCAAAATGCTAAATAAAGTGTTTTGGTTATTCAACAGTTTGAAGCAACAATTTGTTCCAAACCACTTAAAATACAAACATTGCAATTCACAATATTTTCACTTAACGTTTTTGAGAATGATTTCTCCAAAACACATCTATATTTTTTAAAAAAAATATTATTAAAGTAATTATTATTATTATTATTATTATTATTATTATTATTATTATTATTATTATTATTATTATTATTATTATTATTATTATTATTATTATTATTATACCCTTAGGTCATTTTAAATGTTAATTTAAACAGCTATTTTTTTTCAAATATCTTTTTACTAACTGTTGATATAATTCGCTAGTCAAATCCGCTAACGCTAACTGCTAACTACTGATTGTCAAACAAGGACATTGCGAGGTATTTTCTTACTTCAATTTGTTGTGTGATTTGAATACTCTCTTTGTCAACAAATCCCTCAAGTAGTTAATATAATTCGCTTTATTAATTTAAATTTTTTAAATTTTTTCATGATATTAATAAAATACTTGGTAAATAAATATATAGCATTATTTTGTATTATAACTTTGATATTTAATTAAAAAATAGTGCACAAAAAAGATAATAGACAATGTAGTGAATATAATCAATTGATGAATTTGAATGTAAAGAATTTTTACATTAGAGAAAAATAAAGACAATATAACTAATGAAATTTTTTCTCTTAATTAATTTATTGATAAATAATTTTTTTTAATAAAGACATTGTAGGGACAATGTAGGGAATATAATCAATTGATGAATTTGAATTTTGAATGTAAAAAGTTTTTATATTGGAGAAAAATAAAGACAATATAACTAATGAAATTATTTCTCTTATTTAATTTATTGATAATGAATAATTTTTTTTGAATAATGACATTGTAGACACATAATTCTAAATTAAAGAAATGCATATGTATTATTTTTTGTTGTAGCTACTAAATTATTATTTAATTTAATTTAATAAGAGTAAAATAGAGTACTAATTACGCCAACTTTGATTGGGATGTGGTTCGAACCTAAGACCTTTCTTATTGAAATCAATGAGTAAGTTAACGGTGACTAACAGAAATTAACGGAAAAAATAATATTTAACGGAAAAGTTAACGGATAATCATATTCATTAAGGATAAATTAGGAAATCTCAAGGAAAAATTAAAATCTGATCAATCTGAGCTATTCATTTGATTAAAAAATTTGACCGCCATTTTTTCTATGCATTATAGGCCTAACTCTCTTGGGCTCTTATTAGTATAGTAGATAGATGTCGCATATACATGCTTATATTCTTTTGAAATAAGGGTCAAATAGGCCACTCAACTGCACACCAAAGTGAAATTAGGCCATTGAACTAAAAAAGAATGCAATTAAGCCATTGAACAACACGAAAACATGCAATTTAGCCCAAAATGACTTGTTTACCTAAAGTACCAAATACCAATTTTAAAATTAATTTTTAAAATAATTTTTAATAAATAAATAATTAAAATGGCGGCCAGTTTCTGTTTTTTTTTTTTTTGTTTTTTTTTTTATAAATATTTTAATTATTTATTTATTAAAAATTATTTTAAAAAATTAATTTTAAAATCGGTAACTTGCTACACCAGGTAAACAAGTCATTTTGGGCTAAATTGTATTTTTTTGTGTTGTTCAGTGGCTCAATTGCATTTTTTTTGAGTTCAATGACCTAATTGCACTTTGGTGTGCAGTTGGGTGGCTTATTTGACCCTTATTCCTATTTTTTTAAAACGTTTTTTTTTTAAAGTACTTTTGACTCTATTACAAGATAGCATCTGTTCTATATCTTTTCTATTTGTTGCAGTCCAAAAAGTCAATACTCCACCACCACTGAAATTCTATACTATGATCTTCTCCTCAAGAAAGTTACAAAGTGCCAACTGAGTATAACTTGCTTGACATCATAGTTTTTATTTATTTCTTCTATATTTTACCAATAATAAAATCATGGTTGCAGTAGGCGCTGGGCGCTAGTCGGGCGCCCGGGCAGCGCCTAGCGCCTGAGCCGCCTAGTCGGCACCTAGGTGGAATCTAGGCGGCGCTAGGCGGTTGCGAAAAAAACAGTAGCAGACTTGCAATTTGACAATTTTAATGAGGCTGTTTTCAACATTCAATCAAATAACACATCCAAATAAATGACATAATGACAATTCATAAGTCATAACGACAATTCATAAGTCATAACATCAAAAGAATATTAAAAAAAAAAAAAAACTCAAATGAAATACCCAAATACTTCAATCATCCAAAGATTGAAAGTATCAAACTAATCTACGAATGTATATATGTCATATTATATGTATATGTCATATAAATAGAAAAAATTAACAAGGTCGAGTCGGCCGATTACTCGGTGCCTAGGCCGGATTTTTACAACCCTGAATAAAAATTAGATACAGCTAGGAATATATTTATCATTTTCCATAATTTTTTTTTTTCCCTAAACGGGGAAACCTAAATACCTAATTATTTACGGGTATCTTTTTTAAATCAATATAATATGGAGTCAAAAATGGCATGCTACTTCTCCATCAACTAACATAAAAACTAACTCCACTCGCTCCTCTGGACACCCATACCTGCAATTTGTTTTGCCCACTGCCGGGAGTTATCCTCTCTGTCGCCGGCGGTAACAATCGTGCCTAAAAATGGAACAACTTCCGGTTCAGCCGATTGTCGCCGTCGTAATTTCGACATTAATCGCCGCCAGAGCTTACAGGAGAAAATCTCTCGACCTCTCCGGTGCTGTCGCCGGTTTCCTGGTTATGTCTATTCACTTCGCCGTTAGTTATAGGTATTTGCCTGTGTGTGGCTAATGCTTTCTATATATTTTCTTTTGAATTTATTGTTATTCATTTATGTGTGTATTGATTAGCCCTTAAATTAAGGTTTGGAGCGATGCTGCTTATGTTCTTCTTCACTTCATCGAAGCTAACGAGATTCGGAGAGGATAAAAAGCGAAAACTCGATGCTGAATTTAAGGAGGGCGGTCAGCGCAATTGGTACTAGCCTAATCTTCTCCTTTCTCGCGGTTTATTTTTCATTTTTATGTATTTTTCAAATTTAAATGCATTGACTTCCTAAATAAATAATGTGTTGAGCATTTAAAATATAAATATGTAGTAAAATGATCAATTTATGGATTCTAGTTGAGAAGGAACAAATCCTTCAATTGATTGGTGTGAGTTTGGGTTTCAGTTATTCACTTATTTGTATGTTCCGGTTCCTTTAATTTTAATTGTGATTATTCACAACCATTTACTGTTACAGGATTCAAGTTCTGTTCAACAGTGGCATTGCAACCGTCTTCGTGTTGATTTCATGGAAGTTGATTGGTTCGCAGGACAAGTGCCTCGACTCAAATGACTCATATCTTGTCACTTCTTTAATTGGAGGTATTATTGGTCACTATTGCTGCTGCAATGGAGACACATGGTCTTCAGAACTTGGGATTCTAAGCGACGAGCAACCTCGACTGATTACAACATTCAAGGTAAATAATCATGCTTTGATATCATCTCTAATTTTTCATGGTTCGTCCACTATGATCTGTTATTGGTAGGAGGCACATCTTTCTTCCACCAGTTAAAGGAGTGTACAATGTTATTTTGATCTGCTGTTTGTGCAATTGATTTGATGAGTCCCTTTTGGTATTTGTATATTGAACTAGCCTGTTAAACCAGTGTGCGGTCTAAGTTTGAGTATAACTGATGAAAAGCTTCAACTTACTCGGAGAGGAAGCTCTCAACAAATTATGTGAATTGTATTATTTCGGAACATTGAGTGGTGGAGTGCAAGCTTTTGTAGGATGGATTTCGTACAAATTCTTCATTATCTATATAAACTTTAGAACAATTGTTTGAGATTATTTTACATAACTTTTATGAAAAATAATTGAGGCGGACGGTTGTTGGGAAATTCACAGTATTTTGTTACTTCTTCAACTCTGTTTGAGCATAAACTATTCACATCTTTTACATTATTGGATTTGGTGAATCCTTGCTTACTTCTTTACCACGATCAGCCTGTAAAGAGGGGCACAAATGGCGGAGTGACAAGAGCAGGACTTCTAGCAGCTGCAGCAGCAGGGAGTGTCATTGGAGTAACATTTGTTCTCCTAGGATTTCTCACAACAAAATGCTCCTACAGCGTGGCTCTGAAACAGCTATTAGTTATACCTCTATCTGCTCTGGCTGGAGTCTTCGGAAGTCTTGTAGATTCTTTATTGGGAGCGACTTTGCAGTTCAGTGGATTCTGCACCATTCGCAATAAGGTAAACTTTTGTCTCACCTTGATACTGAACTAACTAGATCTATTTGTAGAACTGTCATTATTACAGTATTATTACGTTAACTGCTCTATACCAAAAAAAAGTAAAAGTAGTTTAGATGAAAGCAAGTTAATTCAGAAGCCATCTGTTGCAAGTTAATTCAGTGTAGTGTATAATGGGAAAGGCGATATAAATAGTAGAGTAGAGTAGAGTACAGTAGAGAGGAAGGACAGATCAAGGAAACCATAGCCCATAACAAACATGAGTAAATTTTTGGATAATAAGATGAAATTTGAAGTTAATTGGAGTTGTATGTAATGTTTGCAGGTTGTTAGCAAACCAGGACCAACTGTGAAGAAAATATCAGGTCTTAGTGTTCTGGACAACAATGCTGTCAACCTAGTCTCGATATTGATAACATCAGCAGTGTTTTCGGTTGCCAGTTTATTTGTATTCTGAAACCCTGAGATTGTTGAGTAGGCTACTAGCAGTTCCAAGTGAGTTAGTGTTTGGTTGACAACTTTTTAAAACACAACTATGGCATTTGATTACTCCTTCAATTAAAATTCTCATTCACTAATTAAAACGGAGTATCATTGTATCTTATTGGTAATCTAATTTTTAAGTTTGGATTAATACCTTTAGATTTTTGTTTTGATTTTTTTGTTCATATTTTTTTTTTAGATCTTAAAGGAATGGGATACCTAAGTATACAGGCTATATAAGCTATTACATCAGATGACACCATAATGGGACTCCAAAAACATCAATAACTACTTGTTTAGAAAACCTCACCTCAGAGAAAAAGGGTACAGGCTGAGATGATAATGTCTGCCAAATTTCTCAGGATTTTACCATTTAGAACACCCTCGACTAAATCTTTCAAGTCGCTTACAAAGATCACATTATTGAGTCAAAGGTGGTGAGCCAGCTAGATTCCTTTGAGCAGTGCCCACGCCTCAGCTCCTATTGCTGGGCAAGAGCCAATGCCATGGGTGAAGCCATGTAGCCACTTCCCAGTCTCGTCTCTAATAATCCCTCCACACCCTTGGCAGTTCAAAACAGTGCATTTCATGGCAGCCGGCCTCCAAGTCTGAACATTGGCTTGATTACCATCAACCTCCATTGCATCATTTGGTAGAGGTATCGCAGTTTGACTGGGACCTCCTAAATCTGGTGGATCGTTATGTGCCTGTGATTCCAGAATCCGCAAAGGTGGCAACTCTTGGTTTATATCACTGTGGTGTACCACAGTTTTAGTGATGATGTTCCCTTTGTTTGTTCCACGCACCACTATGTGCTCATTCTTAGCTGCTACTCTCCTTGGATGGCCTCCCCTACTTTCTCTTTCTCTAGCCGTGTTTAAGCTAGAACAACCCATGAATATAAGCACAATTATAGCAATCAAATGATCGAGAAAGGATTGTACCAACACAAGATTCTCCAATTGCATCAATTTCCTTCAAGATGATGTGTAGATCTTCACAAATCTTCTTTAGATCTAAGAACCCTAGTTAACTATGAATGTTTCTCTCTCTAGAATTGAGAAAGTGTAAAAAAAAAATGGAATGTGGAATTTTCCAAAAATATCTCCTCAGCCTTTCTCGCCTCTCCCTTTTTGACAAGTTTGGCTCCCCATTTACGCTACCCGTCACGGCGTGACGCGTGCGTAAATGTGGATTAATTGCTTCGCGCGTCGTCCGCTCTGCTGCCTGGTCACGTTGCTCCTTACACCGTGAAGGTGGTGTGTAAGTGGGAAATAATTTCCCTCATCCGCGCGCGTCTTTGCCCTGCCTTGTCACGCAACCTCTTACGCCGTGAAGGTGTTGTAAATGGGAATAATTCCCCTTTCCTCCGCCTTTACGCGTAGCTGCTGTGTGACGACTCTCTCGTGCCTCATGTTTCCGTCACGCCGTGACACGGGCGTGACTTATGCCTTGCCGTGTGCCTTCCCATATTTTGCGTTTTTGATCTTCCCTTTTCACTTTTCTTGTCCAAAAATTCCTAAAAACACAAAAAGTATGATTAGGAAGATATCTCTGTGCTAAATCGCGTTTTTAAGATAATTTGCTATAAAACACACGACTTTAAGGCTAAAACATGTAAAAAACTCCCTCAAAGTGCTTTAAAAAACTAGCATCATTTGACTCTTATCAGCCCACTTTACCAATCTACCCAAAGATGCCGGGTTTCTTAGTATCCCTCCCAAAGGTTGATCCGTGAGAACCCGGATGGCATGAGCCTGGAAGTAGGGTACCAATTGGCATGCCGTAACCACCAACGCGTATATGACCTTCTCCAAAGGGGTGTAACTTATTTCGGATGCTTTAAGGGCACGGCTCACAAAGTAGACTGGTGCTGGGCCTGATTTTCCTCTCGTACGAGTACCGAACTAACCGCCCTTTGGGAGGCGGCCAGATACAAATAAAGAGGCTCTCCTTCTCGTGGGGTAGAGAGCAAAGGCGAAGCGAGCAAGTACCTTTTCAACTCTTCTAAAGATTGTTGACACTCGTCTGATGAGTCGAACCCTTCTCTCTTCTTCTTAGCTTCAAAGAAATGGAGTGCTTTATCAGCTAATTTGGACAAAAATCGATTTAGAGCTGCCAACCGACCTGTCAATCTCTGCATGTCCCTCAGTGACCCGGGCGGCTGCATATTTAGGATAGCTTTGACCTTCTTTGGATTAGGCTCAATTCTTCTTTTAGTGACCATATATCCCAGGAATTTTCCTCCTTGCACAACGAATGCACATTTCTTAGGATTTAGCCTGAGATTGTATTTCAACATGACTGCGAAGCACTCGGCCAAGCTTTGGGCATGATCTGAGTCCTCTTTGCTTTTGACTAGCATGTCATCCACATAGGCTACCATGGTCTTTCCCAACAGCTTGTGAAATAATTTTGATACCATCCGAGTGTAAGTCGCTCCTGCGTTCTTAAGCCCAAAAGGCATAACCTAATAACAATATACCCCATCAGGAGTAATGAAGGCAGTCTTCTCTACGTCCGCGGGGTGCATGTAAATTTGATGATATCCCCGGAAAGCATCCATAAAACTCAACAGTGCCGACCCAGCTGTTCCATTTACCAGCTGATCAATTCTTGGCAAGGAGAAAGGATCCTTAGGACAAGCCTTATTGAGATCCATGTAATCGACACACATTCTCCAAGCAGGTGGTTTGGTCACTAGGACCACGTTAACCAACCAGTCCGGGTATTTTACTTCCCGGATGTAGGCCACAAGTGTCTCCACCTCCCTTTTGACGACCTCTCGTCGATCGTTGGCCAAGTATCTCTTTTTTCTAGATCACGAGCTTGCAACTCGGATCCACCGCGAGTTTGTGTGAGATGATAGAACAGTCTACACCAGGCATATCCTCGGGGCTCCAAGCGAAGACCAATCGGTTTTCCTTGAGAACTCGGATTACTTCCCGCCAGACCTCTGGGGTCAGACCGACTCCAATTCACACTCGCCTTTCGGGGCGTGTAGGGTCGATCTCGACTTCCTCCAGTTCCATGGTGGGCTCGGGCCGTTCCGGCACGATTTCCTTCTAATTTTGCTCTGTAATCTCGTGGGTTCTCATCTCTTGTCGGTCGATTTGTTAGCAAGCCTGGAGATAGCAGTCTCGTGTCGCCCTTTGGTTGCACCGTGCAGCACCTATTCCAGTCGGCGTGCGGAATTTTAGACACAGATGTTCGATAGAGATGAGTGCTCCCAAGTCTTCCAGCCCGCGTTGTCCCAAAATCATGTTGTGGGAGCAGGTTAGGTTTACGGCCACAAACATCATGTCCAACTTTCGGATGTTGGGATAAGTTCCCACTTCTACAGGCAGAGTGATTGAACCTTCGGCCTCTATGGAGTCTCCCGTGAATCCTGCGAGTGGCGTCCTTATCGGGGTCAACTTTTTGCGAGCCAACCCTAGCTTGTTGAAGGTCTCCGTGTATAAAATGTTAACGCTACTGCCCGTGTCGACGAGGATTCGCCGAACTACTGTTCCACTGATATCCATGGCGATGACGAGAGCAGCCGCAACGGTCGCTTGCGAGGACGGCTTGCACAAGTTGCGCGTAGGTCGGTTGATAACTGGGGGCGCCCGTCTGGTCGGAAGCCCGCCTTCCCTCGACTCGGTAGGGTCACTCGCTCTGATGTCTTTCTTTCCCTTCGCTTTTCGCTCGCTTGGCCCCAGAGGCTCCTCCCATCTCATGTTGCCTTTTATATTTAACTGCCTCAACTGTATTGGCCCTCTTGTTTGCCAAGTGCACGGCGTCGGCATAAGTCTTGGGTCGATTGTCACGGAGGTCGGTGTACAACCTTCCAGAATGCAATGACTCGATGAAGAAGGTCAAAGCGGTCCGGTCCTCTATTCCCTCTATTGATTGCACTTCAGCCTGCCACCTTGCCAAATATGCTTTTAACGACTCGCCCTCCTCTTGGTGAATGTCCGAGAGATGCGTCAGGTCTCGTTGAGGTTGGATATTGGCTGCATAGTGGCTCATGAATCAGTCGGCCAGCTCTTCGAAACTATTGACTGAGTGAGGTGGTAAGGATACCAATCATCTCTGTGCCGATCCTTTCAATGTCGGCAAGAAAGCGTGGCCAATGAGTGGATCCTTAACTCCCAAGACCTGCATCTTCGCTTGGTAGGTCATGAGGTACTCTCGGGGGTCTCCGGTCCCATCGAAGGTGGCCTGCTCCGAGAATTTGAAATCCCCGGGTATCTTATAAGCCATTATCTTGGCTGAGAAAGACAGCGCAGTGAGTAGAACCTAGCCGGGTGATTTGGACTTTTTCCCCAACCAATCCTTCAGGTCTCGGACATCTCGTGCCAAGTTCGCTACTTCACTGGAGTCGGCGACCGATTGCCCGTAGACTCGGTACTTTCTTCTCCTTCAAAGGAGATTCTCCTTTTCGTTGCAGCTTCCTTTCTTCGTCTTCGCCGACTTTGTGATTTGGTCAGAGGGGCGAACACGGCCTCTCCAGCAACTTCCTCGGTCTGCCGGATTGGCGAGACTTGGAGGGAGACCCGTTCACCCAGCATTCCCCGGGCAGATCGTCGAGTGGCTTCGGGGCCTAGTCACGAGTACACAGACTGGGCCTACTGGCTCTTCCTGTCATCTTGACCTCTATCATTCTGATCTCCCTGTCCCACGGGTCGGCTGCGGTGATTCGGCAGTGCAAGGGGTGTTTAGGGAGGCGACGGAGCCGCCTGCCCACGAGCTACGTCCACAGCCTGGGCGATTGCCTCAATCAAGGTCGGGGTGAGTGGAATCAGCGGCGCTTGAGCGAGTATCGCTGCCGGCGGCGGTGGGCGTTCCTCTGGTGGCGGAGGGCTTCTCCCTTGCTCTCGCGAATTTGGGCGGCTTAACCCTTCACGTAGGTCCCTTCCAGCCTAGCTGTCCCTAGAGGTATGTCTTGGTTCTCCCGTCATTTTTCAAACTTTTCTTCTAGCGAAATCTAGCAAACTAATGGATCTTCCGAATTGCTCAATCAAAGATATAAACGCGACCTTTTGCCACGATCTCCAAAGACGGCGCCAGTGTTGGTTTTAGGACTTTTGACAGCCCACGAAGGTCCAACACAACTAAAGAGTTGGTGGATTCACCGGAAGAATAAATAAAAAAAAACTGGAAAATAAACAAGAAGTTTGATATGTATTTTGCTAATATTGTGCTATATTTGCAGTAGATCCAATGTCCCCCCTTTTCCGATTTCCTCCTCACCTATTTATACAAGGGGAAGTTGGAGTTTTAAAGGAAGAGATTTAAATGCCTTGATTAAGGCTTACAATGAATAACAATTATGGCTAAGAGTCGTTGCTCGACTGTTATATCTCTTTGGTGGAACGGTCATCTTCTGCATTTATGGCCCAACGGCACTGTCGAAGGCCAACTCCTCGCGAGGGCCGACTGCCTAGGACTCAGCCATTACTTAAACTGAGTCCTGGGCTCGGCCAGCCCACTTCGCTGGTCAGCGCAAATTATGTCGTGCAACCGTGTGCACCATGTCTGGTGCACACGGTTGCAAAAACGACGTCGTTTTGACCTAAAACGCGCGTCCCACTTAAAAAAAAAAAATCAGGTTCGATTCCGGACAATAGCATTTTTGTGTGCATAATTTGAATTATATATCCACAAAGAATGAACTAAATATCCATAATGAATGAACTAAATATCCACAATGAATGAATTAAATATCCACAGTGAATGAATAACTAAAAATCCAGAATGAATGAACTAAATATCTACAATGAATGAACTAAATATCCCCAATGAATGAACTAAAAATCCACAATGAATGAACAACATAATGCTGTTGAGGGGAATCGAAATTGATTTTTTTTTTTAAATGGGACGCGCGTTTTTAGTCAAAACGACGTCGTTTTGCAACCGTGTGCACCATGCATGGTGCACACGGTTGCACAACATAACTATTGGTTGGTTAGGCCTCCGTCCGTTAATATACATCACCCTTTTGGCCCAATCATCTGGGCCAGGCCTTCTTGTTTGATTATTCTTCTTGGGCCTTAGTCCATTGGGTCCATAACGGCAAATTATGCCCTGGAAACGTGTTCACCGAGAATGGTGAACACAAGGCCAAACGACGTCGTTTTTAGGCAAAAAAAAAAAAATTTGCGGATGTGGAGTTAACGGCGCGAGTTGATCAAATTATGAATTTTCTGTTATGAGATTATGAATTTTCATAAAATTCATAATCTTATAACAGAAAATTCATAATCGCATAACAGAAAATTCATAATCGCATAACAGAAAATTCATAATCTCATAACTGAAAATTCATAATCTTATAACAGAAAATTCATAATCTCATGGTTCCAAAGTGAATGTGTAGGCATCGTTCCAAAGTGAATGTGCAGGCATGGATTCATAATTTATGAATGTCCGTGATTTCGGACGGAAATGTGTAGGCATGGTTCCAAAGTGAATGTGCAGGCATGAATTCTTAATTTATGAATGTCCGAAATCATTGTTCAACTCAAATTAAAGTGAAACCGCAAAATGTGAAAATGAAGAAGAAAAGTCACGCAATTAATTAAGAAAGAAAAAAAAAAAAAAAAGATAACGGTGTACTAACACCGTTGGAACCGTGTTCACCATGAATGGTGAACACGGTTCCATGGCATAACGCTTCGTCCATAACCCATCAAAAACGATGTCGTTTTGATATTTAAGCTTTAACAGATTTTATAGTTTCTCGTTTCTCATGTTTTAACACAAATTTTAATTTATTCTAGATACATAATCAATACTCTTAAGATATAGAATTTCATAACACGAAACACAAAAACTCACAACACAAGACACATACACATGTTATATATTTACTTATTCTGAAATCTAATTTATGTAGATAACATATGTCATTTAGACACATAATTTCATAATATACTCCGTAAGATATAAATTCGTAAAATTAGTGTTACACAACTACTAATCTATCTCAGGTACACAATCCATACGCTTAAGGTACAGAATTGCATATATGAAACGCATAGACGCGTAATACAAGACACATACACATGTTTTATAATTACTTTAGTTCAGGTACAAAATCAATATTCTTAAGGTACAAAATTTAATAACATAAGACACAAAAACGCCTTAGACTGACACAAAAGTGCATGTTATATTCACTTTATTTCAAGTACAGAATCAATACGTTTAATGTACAGAATTGCATAACATGAGACATAGAAATGCATAACACGAGACACGTACACATACTTTACCGTAAAAAAAAAAAAAACTGTAACGTGAATTGAACAATAAACGATCTCCGTCAAAATTAAAATTCAAAATTACGCCGTTTAGGACCAAGGTCTACAGTGCACTATAGAACCTCATCCATGGTACAATGATTGGTAAAATTTAGAGAGTAAAATTTGAAAGTTGATGTAATAGAACTCTATTTCTAAATGAGAAAGTATTATAGAGATAAAATAGCCTAAAGTGGTCGATATTAGCTATGAAGGTTGAGGTCCCACAACAAAATAAAAAAGAAACGTACAGAAAAGATTTGTAAGATAATCCTATAATTATTAATTTTCCATATAATAAAGATTTTGGAAACTGTTTTGGGGTTTAGCCGTTTCTGGGGTTTTAGGGTTTCTGGATAAAATCTATTTTGGTTTTTAATCGTCGATTAAGCTGCCGCTAGGGCTTCCATTTATCTTCATTTTTAACGTTTATGTAATAAAAGATAAAAGAAAATTAGAAGTCCAACCTTTTAAAAGAAAAAGGATTTACTGATATTCAAGGACAAATATACACACGTACGTATAAATATTAACATCGGCACAAAGTTCAGAACTCTGATCAGTCATTTTTATTCAAATTTCAATCTGGAGGTTTGATGTTTTCTTCCAAAAGAATTAAGTTTTAGCGGAGGCTTTCATCTAGGCGTTCTTGAAACTGATCAAAACGACATAGTTTTCAGGTTTGCTTGTCCTGCATTGCTTGGGTTTCTGTGCTCTCATTTTGTTTTAGCCGCCAATTTTGATATGGGAATTTTGATTTTTTCAGAATTAGTCAGCTGGTGATTCCCGATTGATCGTTTATTCTTAATGTGATTTTGTTTTTCTTCATTGAAATGCCAATGAAAAAATATATTTTAAGCATTGTCATTCTCAAGAAAGTCTGGCTTTGGCTAGATTTTTAGTTCTTTTCCCTTTTGAAATTAATCTTCTGGTTGTTCTTCATTGATCATTTATCTTTATATGTTTTTTCTTTTTTAGAGTCTTTTGATTTGTGAAATTTTAATTTATGAAAATTGTTGGTTCTTCATTGTTAAGTATTGTATTAGTCTGGCTTTGTTATAAGCTTAATTTAGTGATATTGATTATTGTTTATAGTCATTGTTTTGAATGGATTAGTATTTGTTATGAATTACTCTTGTTAGAGATTTTTTTTTTTTGGTTTACATGTCAAAAATTCAACCTTTACTTAATACTTCATCAGGAAGAAGAGAATGAGCTTTCCTGATCCTCCTCCACCAATACTACTGAACCAAGAACAATCTGAGTTGAATCCTCAATTTGATCATGCACCGCCATTTAAAAGACGGAGGAATTCAGAAAACAACCAACTGAGTTCAGCCTCTTTCCCACCTATGAATCCGAGGGTTAATTTACCAAATATTCCGGGAAAAGGAACTGGCCATATATTTTATAAGACACGCGTGTGTGCAAAGTTTTTGGAAGGGAAGTGTAGGAATGGTGAGCATTGCACATTTGCTCATGGTGCTGATGATCTGCGAGAGCCTCCTCCCAATTGGCAGGATCTTGTCCGTGAAAAGGACAGAGTTGCAGGTAGTTGGAATGATGATCAGAAGATAATACCGAGGGTGAAAATTTGCAAGAAGTTTTACAATGGTGAGGAGTGTCCATACGGAGAAAACTGTAATTTTCTTCACGAACGCCCACCAAAATTTAGGAGTGATATGGTGAAAGATCGTATGGAAAGTAATGCAATAACCATAGGAACTACAAATTGTATCACGGCAAGGCGAAGTGATTCTGATCAGCTTGAGAGTCACAAGCATGCAAGTGCTGATCCAGACATTCATCGACCTAAACTTGCGTTTTGGAAAAAAAGGCTATGTAGCAAATATGAGATCATGGGCCAATGTCCCTTTGGAGAGAGATGCCACTATGCTCATGGACAATCAGGTAAGCAAACGATGTCTGTATAATTACTTCGGAATCGCTGGTTATTATCATTAATCTGTCCAGCAAGATTATCCCTTCCTTATTGCTTATTTCAGATCAATTGTCATTATTTGTCAGTAATAGACAAAATCCATTTCATGTTTGATATGAAGAAAACCAATGTTGCAAAAATCCGCCTAGGCACCGATTAATCGGCACCTAGGCGCTAGGCGCTGGCCGACCGCCTAGCGTATCACCATAATCGATGGTCTAGGCGACTGACTGGCTAGGCGGCCGACTAGGCCGCCTAAGTACCGTCTAAGCCGCCTAGGCGCTGACCGCCTAGGCCTCCTAGGCATCGACTAGGCCGCCTAGGCGCCGACTAGGTCGTCTAGTCGGCCGATTAACTATTGTTCCATTCTTTTTTAAATGAGTTATTTCACTCAAAACGACATCGTTTTGAACGAAATAACCCTAAATTGTTCAAACTCTAGATGTTTTTTAAGTTAATATTTAATATTTTAGTATTAACTATTAAAGTATTAAATAGTTTATAATTATCAAGTTTTAAAAAATTAAAAAAAAAATTTTAAAAATAAAATATTCACGGGCGCCTAGGCACCGATTAATCCCCGCCTAGGCGCCCTAGGCGCTAGGCGCTTCCCGAGCGCCCGATGAGCGCCTAGCGATTTTTTCAACCATGAAGAAAACAGAAGGTAATTGTGGGATAAGAGTGAAACAAGAATATGTGCATTGAAACGAGAATGATTTCTAACCCTTGCAATCATTTGCGTTACAAATCATTAACATTGTTGAATGCTTTATTGATGTTGGCTTTCTAGTTCTTTCACCAAATCTATGTTCTTTGTCCTTCAAAGTAAACTGATGTTTTCTTGTCGCAATGTTAAGTGGTATTTGGATGTTCCTAGGCTCTAAAAGTCTGATGCGATGCTTGAATATATGTGTTGACAGAGTTGCAGGCATTCAGTGGCAGAAGTGACACTGGGGAAGCGACAAACTTTCCCCCCGTTCCGATCGAGCCTCTCTCTATTGCTGCAGCAGGCGGCGATTCATTTCGTGCTAATCAAGTGGCTTGGAAAGATGAGCAAGGGGCCAAGAAGTTTCATTTATGGAAGTTGACAAAGAAAATCAGTGGAATTTATGGTGATTGGATTGATGAAGCAAATCCACCTCACCTTTTGGTATGATTCTGAGATTCTGAGATAGTCCTGTTTTCAGTCTGTTTCTCATTTCAATATACATCCCCAAGGGATAATAGGCATTCAAGTAAAAGATGGATGAAACCCTTTTTCTCAATATCTGATCTGCCCCCATTATAATGATTGGCAAATGCTCATTTTGTATCAACAATTGGATACTAGTTTTTTCTTGTAGAGAAGCAAATTACTGTATTATTTTGGAAAATACACCATAGGTACATGGATTTTCAAATATTACTTTCTATCACCAAAAGTCTAAAAGACGTTAGTTCAAGTATGAGGAGTTTAAGTTTGAAGGTCACAAATTTCGTATGTTCATCGACCTTCTACTCTAGAAATAGTCACCTCATTGCTACTACAACTAGGTTTTGTACTTGTTGAACAATCACTGTTCGATTTATTAAGACCCATGACAGCAGAGAAAGCTGGTTGTCGGGGAGTAGGAAGATCTGTTGATTCTTGCATAATCATAGATATCACATCTGACATGTCTGGTCTATCTTTCGGAATTTCTTGAACACGTAACAAACCTAGTTGCGTATACCTCGTGGCTTCATCTTCTAAAACTGTTTCGCGTATTGTGAAATCTACCAATTCAATAGCTTTCCCCTCGCACCACAGTTGCCATGCCTAAAGTTTGTTAGTAAATTGTCTTCAGTGCAATCACTTCAATTAAAGTGGTAACAGAGAACAAAGAACAAAAGATGAAAGAGATATGAGAGAAAATAATTGGTTAATCATGGGTACTCACCTGTCCAATTAAGTTTGAAACGCGATTTGGATTATAGAACCCAACATTTTTTTTTCCACTTATAATTTCAAGGGTCATGATTCCAAAACTAAAAACATCAGATTTTACAGAGAAAAGTCCGTCCATCGCATACTCAGGAGACATGTAACCGCTATTTCAAAACAAACATAGGCATAGAAGAAGTACATTAGAATGCATCCAATTCAGCATATATTCTGTGACTATGAAACAAGGGAAAAAACAAACAAATAACTTACTATATCCCAATAATTCTTTGGGTTATTGCCCGAGTTTCGTCATCTCCAAAGATTTTGGCAATGCCAAAGTCAGAAATCTTTGGGTTCATGTCTTTATCTAATAAAATGTTGCTTACTTTTAAATCTCAATGTATGACTCTTAACCTAGAATAGGTATGGAGATATAAAAGTCCTTGCGCAACTCCTTGGATGATGTTAATACGTGTTTTCCAGCAAAGCAATGCTCGTATTGTTGGATCTGTTTGAAATATATATTAGATTATTAGATATCTCACAAGTCACAAATCATTATAAGTAATTGTAAAATCCAAAGGGCTCTCCACATCCCAGCCAGAGCATTTGAGAGGATGTAAATCACGATGGCTCAATGGTTCAACAAATAGGGCCAAATGCTGGTGCGTACAAGAGATTTGCATGCCCACTTTGAGCATAATCTCTACACTGCCGCCGCTAAGGTTCGAACCTTAGTCTCTTCTCCTAAATACTGTCCACCGAACCATTGAGCTAAACTCTTGCGAGCAGAGACAAAATTTTCTAACTAGATGAGGAAAAGTAAAAAATAAAGGTAAGAAAAGTATGTTGACGTACCAAAAAGTATTGAATCCAAGCTCTTATTTGGCAAGTACTCATATATTAATATGCACTCATTTTCTTCCATACAACAACCCAATATCTTAACTAGGTTCCGATGTTGTAATTTTGATATCAAGACAACTTCATTATGGAATTGCTCAACTCCAAGCCCAGACAATTTTGATAGCCTTTTTACTGCAATTTCTTCTCCATTTGCCAATTTACCCTAATCAAAAATTCTAGTTAGACAAAATAAACGTTTATCCATCTATAATCATGTGATAGGGCATGAGTATAATAAAATTATTCATAGCAAAAACCAACTCATATAGCCAAATTATGAAGTCTCCTTATCCAACTCAATTGAGGCCTCCTTAGCCACTCCAAATTGATATGAGTATACTTTTTAACTATATTTAAGAAAGTACAAGGTATTAAGTGGAAAGAGATGTACCAAATATACAACTCCAAAACCTCCTCGACCAAGCATATTTCCTCTCGAAAAATAGTCTGTTGCAATTTTGATAGTCGCTAAATTATACAACCGTAACTCGTTATCTCCTTTCTCAGTGATTTTTGAATCTTGTTTTGCTGTTAATTTACTCTGAGCTGAAAAACATGTAATAGTATTGATAATTAGTCGTATATCCACTATGACATTCTAATTTATATAGCATCTAAAATTTACAAGATTTTGTTGTTGGGTGACATCAATTTATAATTTTAAGTTATATATTATATATAGATATGATTTTTTTTCCTCAAGGTGTACAAAAAAAGAACCCACATCCATATTTGTGAATTATACATTGCCCAAATATCTTTTTCCAAAAATAATATAAGGAAATTCAAAATTGTACATGCATTCAAAGTAACAAGAAATTATTAGGTACCTCTTCGATAGCCCCTTCTCTTTTTGAAACGGTTGAATATGGAGACGGCTGAGAGGGCAATCACAATTGCAACCACCAAGCTCACTATTGCTGCAAGCTTCCACCTCGCCAAGTGCTTCCTCCAATTCCAAGTCCGCTCGGCAGGAGTTGCCGGAGCTATAGCCGGAGCAGGGGCAGAAGCAGGAGGGGGTGCTACAATATGTGAAAATTACTCTCGTTAGGATCAACTGCTTACCACTAGCTAAAAGTTATAACCCTATAAACTTAGCCCTTATACCAACAATTCTCTAGTCACCTATTGTTAGATTTGACCCTTCCGAATTGTTTTCTAAACAAACTTTGATGAAAAAAGAGTTAATGGAATATGCCTTATAATAGTTTTGTCGTGTTTAATTCTAAATTTTTAAATTGACCACCTATAGCCTTTTAAATTTCAAATTGTTACCATCCGTGATTCAAATTAACTACACATGGTCTTTTAACTTTCAATAGTGATAAGAATCATGAGTGGTTAAAAATCATAAATAACTTGACCATGGTAACAATTTGAAAGTTTACTGGAAGTTTACAGCTAAAGGTAGAAAACTCACCCTTCTTACTACTAGCAATTCGAAAGTAAAATATTTCTCCTTTACTTGTGCGGCGGTACACGCGAGAAGAAGAAAATTTGCAGGCAGTTCCATTAGGTAAGGCCGTAGTGTAGGCATAGCAGGAGCAATTTTCCCGGCAAATCTGCTGGCAATCACTGAGGCCTTTGCTGGGGTCGTACAAATAGTGCCACAGAGCTTCTGGGATGGATCCTGTAGTCTGATTGAACCGTTCTCCGCCGCCGCAGCCATACGTTTGCAGCGCAGAGCAGCCGCCGGACAGGGCAACTCTACGGCGGAGCGCTTCATCAGGGTCACACACGACCACCACCAGTGGCTCAACAGTTTTAGTCGTCGCGTTCCAGATGAACGCGTCGATTCCTCCACGGGAGTTTAGTCGAATGAAACTGTATCCATTTCCCACCTGAGAGCCACCGGAAAGGCTAAAATAGGCCTTTTTGGCACTGGAGTAATTGGTCATGTTGGCACCGGAACCCGCCGGGAAATCAAGAAAAGTGAAATTTTGGCGCTTCCACTCCCCACTTCTCCAATAAACAACCCCTCTTCGCTTGATAATCAACTCGTTTGTCTGGTTTGGATTCATCCCCAACTCAAACCCCCCCGGAGAAGGATTTCCGTCGCTTATCCACGACGTGAGGGCGCGATTAGACGGCGTTTGTGTATCAGTGCCTGACAGCCCAAGCTTCATCCCGGGGAAGAAAACGTTGCCGGGATGATCAAAGCTCTGCCAACAAAGATGGCGGCTTCCGTTTGCCGATGCCGTCAGGACTAAATTCCCGTCGTCTCGCAGAGTTGCACTCGTGTTAAACACCGAACTCAGCCTATTGTTCACCACAAAGGAGTTGTGGCTCGATCCGTCTCCGACTATCAGCCGCCCATTCCCTTTCATTTTCAAGAAAAGGCTGCCGGAAAATATGTCATTGGCATTAGAGACCCAAATGGTGGTTTCAGCGTTGGCACTATACATGTACTGAATGCCCAAATACAGGTAATTTTGGGTTCCCTGTCGTCTGAGGAACTGTAAACGGAAGAGCTTATTCTGGGATTCCAAGAATGTGAGGGTCCCATGTCGCCCGTCGCTACTGAGGACCTCATCGGATAATAGCGTGTCTTTTGCATGAGAAACTACAGCAATCAAAGCAATGTAATTAAGGATGAGTATGAAGGAGTGCAACATTTTAAAATTGTTAAAGCAATATGAAAAAGAGGATGACCTATATAAAAAAACTAACTGGCCTGGTGAAATCTTTGGTTGACCACTTGACCCAAGTCCCAAGTCGTGTCTTTGGTCCTAAAGTATGATAATCTATAATAACGAATGAAAACTGTCTCCCGCATAATTAATTATCCGAGATGATTTATATCGCATTTTAACCTTTCATTTTTTTATTTTTTATTTGGTGCTGTAGACACAGAAAATTTGAACCCGATAAATGGACGACAAAATTGTTATTGGACCAACGTTGAGATTGATTATTGGACTAATTTAATTAATTGGGCCATAATAATTAAATTAATTTAATGAGTCCAATTAAATTTGATTTGGGCTATTGAATTAGTTAATTAATTGGTCCAAACCCATTTCATATTTGAATTTGAATTATAGTTATAATTTAAATATAATATTTATTTTATTATATTTGAATTAAATAATTATAATTTAATTTGAATTTGAATTAGATTATACAATAATGAACCAGGACTTGATTCTGGGCAAGGTTCATTTTCTAGAATAATTAATTAATAAAGGGGGAGTTTGTTGAGGAATGTTGGTTAGGCTTCTAGTATAAATAGAGCCTTCGTTTTCATTCCAAAACACACTTGAAAGCTTGAAGAATTTGAAAGCTTGAAGAACTTGAAGACTTGAGGAATTGAGAGCATTTGAAGAGCTTGAAGGCATTGAAGAACGCTAGAAGATTTGAAGGCATTTTTGTTGATTTTGGAGGCAATTTGAATCCCTTGCAGGGTTGATTACTTCTAAATTCTTGACGCTCGTTGTTGGAAGTCACGCCAATTGAATTCCGGAAGCTACGCCACTTAAATCCCGGAGGCACGCGCCATTTGAATCACGGAGGCTATGCTATTTGAATCCCGTAGGCACTTCCATAGATAACATCAGTGAAGAATCAGAGGACTAGACAGAGATTTTGTACCTGCATTGAATTATACACACGCTGTACACGGAATTTTGTGAATATATACAAAGTTTACTTTTTGTGTTTACAGATTTTGGCACGCCCAGTGGGACAACTCTGCCTCTCATCTCTTCACTATTGATTCGCGGGCTCTATACGGAAGGAATCCAAAAATGGCATCAAGAAATCTCTCCTCCAAGATGACCTACGCTCAAGCTACCCGCTCCAAGGCATCATCCGTGGCCGGTTCCAGTGACAGCCAAAACGTGGAAGGAGCAATGACTCGGAGTCGAGTGAGGAACCTAGGAGTGCAATTGCACGGGGCCCAAGATATCGCTCGCCACATCGTTCGGAGGATTGATAGAAGCTCCACCATGCCACGAAGAGCTATACGTAACAAGGGGTCATCTGCTACAATGGAAGCTGTTGGCGACAAGAATCCTTCAAGCGAAGGAGCTCCCAGCAACAAGAATCCTTCAAGCGAAGGAACTCCCAGCAACAAGAATCCTACAAGTGAAGGAGCTCCTAGCAACAAGAGTCCTGCGAGCTCTACTCCCTCGAATAAAACCCCAAGCAGTGGAAGCTCATCACAGTCATCACTTCTGCGGAGAACCACACCGGAATGGAATCACATATACACAGTCATGCTCGCTATGACAACAAACGCAGCTTCGGTGGAGGAACAACTAGCAAGCATCACCAAAGCTCTCGAAGGAATAACTACGTTCATGCATAACCAAGAAAGGAGGATCAATGAGCTCAATGAAAAGGTTGAAAGCAGTCGAGCTTCCGGGAAGCAGCCTCAAATCGAAGAAAATGAGATCGATGTCGAGTCACCGCGTCATCACAGTAGGCCAGGAATGGAAGAGACAATCTCTCGTCCACTACCCGCTGAGAAAAGTATTCCAATTTCTGAGGGCATGATACCTGTCGAGCAGTTGAATGACTACATCATGGGAGCGGTCAAAGGGAAGCTCGAGGAGGACAATCTTCATACACTTACACCAAGCCATATACTCTGAGGATTGAAGAAATGAAGATGCCGTTGGGCTATCAACCTCACAAGTTCCAGCAGTTTGATGGAGAAGGCAACCCAAGGCAGTACATCGCCTACTTCATTGAAACCTGTAATGATGCAGGAACATACGGAGATCTCCTCGTCAAGCAGTTCGTCCGCTCTCTGAAGGGCACTGCCTTTGATTGGTACACCGACCTGGCGCATAGTTGCATTGATAGCTGGAATGATATGGATCGCGAGTTCTTGACCCGCTTCTACAGCACAAGAAGGACTGTCAGCTTCTTGGAGCTCACCACTACCCACCAATGGAAGGGTGAATGTGCAGGCGCCTTCATCGAGAGATGGAGGGAGTTGTGCCTCAACTGTAAAGAGAGGATATCACAAAGCTCTGCAATTGAAATGTGCATCCAAGGCATGCACTTTGAGCTCTCTTACATCTTGTAGGGAATCAAACCCAGGACATTTGAAGAACTATCCAGTCGTGCTCATGACATGGAATTGAGTATTGAAGCCAATAGGGGACTAAGCATGTCGAGTATACCCAGCTCATCAAAGGCACCTGCAAACCAAGATGTCAACAAATGGAGTAAGTTCTTTCCAAAGCAAGAGAAGAAAGAGACGATGAACGTGATGACAGGACCAATGCGGGTTTTCACCAAAGTGGATGAGAAGCCCAAGCCGAGATCATTCCCCGGCCCATCAAGGGGAGCTAGAAAAACAATTGTTGAAGAGTGGCAGGAGAAACAATATCCATTCTTGGATTCTGACGTTTCTCCTATGTTTGACGAGTTGCTGAAACTCAAATTAATTGAATTGCCTGAGGTGAAGCGGCCCGAAGAAGCTGCTAGGGTGGATGACCTCAACTATTGCAAATATCACCGTCTCCTCGGCCACCCAATTGAAAAGTGCTTCGTTTTCAAAGATAGAGTCATGTCGCTTGCTCGAAATGGGAAGATAGAGCTTGCGGATGCTAGCGCAAGCACAAACCAGGTTTCATGTGGGAGGTTTGCTCCATTACCTATAGAAGATGGGGAGAATAATGGGGGCAAGCAACATAAACGCACACTTCCATTTAGAGTAAAGCATGTTGACGTGCAGTACTTAAAACCATCACAAGTCGATCCTGTTAGTCATATTAAACAATTAAAGAAAATGACAAAGCAATGGGTTGAGAAGAAGTCGGTAAGGGACCCCGTCCATGACTTGAAGAAGAAAGGACGTCCTAGCAAGCCACGAGCACCAGTTACCCTAGCTCAATACATGCCAAAGGGGTTTCGCCTGAGTAGAACAGACATTCTTGGAACTTGCTTGAATACCAATGAAGAACATGTTGAAGTGTGAGAATCTTCATTCCCCTTGATTGAAGGAAGCAACGAGGTCCAAGTCCACAAAGTCGCGTCTTATATCGCCGAGATAACTTTTAAAGATGAGGATCTATTGCTTGGTGGTACACCACATAATCGTCCGTTGTTTGTTGAAGGTTATGCCCGCGAGCAAAAGATTAAAATGATTTTGATTGATCAAGGGTCGGCTGTGAACATTCTGTCACTCCGGGCTATGAAGGAACTTGACATCTCCACCGATGAGCTCTCTCAAAGCCGCTTAATGATTCAAGGATTTAATCAAGGCGGACAAAGAGCACTGGGTACCATCAGACTCGACCTCAGGATCGGAACACTAAACTCAAGTACACTATGCTATGTGATAGATGCAAGGACGTCCTACAATTTGTTGCTAGGCCGACCTTGGATACATGAGAATGGAGTAGTCCCCTCATCCTGGCACCAATGCCTCATGTTTGAAAAAGGCGATGTGATAGAAAAGGTAGTCGCCGATGGAACTCCCTTGATCGAAGCAGAGTCGTACTTTGCAGATGCAAAATTTTACTTGAAGAAACAAGTTGTAGAGGAGGCTGACCAAAGCGATGTTGACACACCTCCCGATCCAAAGTGGAAAGGCAAACAAGTCGTAGACCAAGCTCATTGCAATAAGGAACTTGTTTTCCCGCTTACAAGAATTGAACCATTGAAAGTTCCCCTAGCCAAACCGCTTGGAGAAGAAACCAAAGATAACAATGCTCGGGATGGAATAGATGAAATGTTGCCTGTTAAGCGCACTAATGGCTTCGACCCCAATGCTTTTAAACTCCTAGCTAAAGCTGGCTATAATCCCAAGGAGCCGCAGAAGTTGGGGAAGCTTATCCTAGAAGCCGGCGATAAAGGCAAGTCAAATCAGTAGGGACCGCATGAACGTAAAGGATTAGGCTATGGGCTCCCTAAACCACTGCGAATCTTCATAAACAGAGCCGCAAGTAACTGCATCACTTCTACCGATGAGGAGAAGCACCATAAGAGGCAATCAGTCTTTTGATAGGATTGGCGAGGTAGAACCACGACGGTCAACCTTTCATAGGCTTGGGTCAAATCCCAAACCTGCTAAGAGGAAGTCAATACATGACAGACTTGGAGCTTCTCGAGTTTTAAAAGAACATACCAACACTTCTATTGAAATAGAGTCTTCAAAAAGGCTTAGAAGTATAGTTCCCTCTCGTATGAGACGAGAAGTTGATGTCCATGTTTCATGCAGCAAAGTCTTGAAGGTCCAGCCAAAGACCATCATATACAGTTATACACTCATGTGCAAGAAGGAAAAGAAGAAGACCTTGATTCTGGAGCGACACCAACTCAAGATGAGGTGCCGTCTTCATTCCACATTAATTGACATGATGAGATCCCAGTTGCGGGGGTATGTACAACTTGGTTGATGAAAATGATGCGCAAGTTGGCCCTATTAATTAAGTACACGACATTAATTGACATGACGAGATCCTGATTGTGGGGGGGGGGGGGGGGGGGCATGTACAACTTGGTTGATGAAAATGATGCGCAAGTTGGCCCTATTAATTAAGTAAACGAGACTACTTGATGAATGATATCCACCAAAATGTTGCACGTGGTTAAACTGCTAAAACATCTCGCTTGCCTATGAGTGGGCCCAAGTCAAAGACGCTCCTGGCCCGCATGAGTCTAAAATGTGAACGGCTTTACTTTTAAAAAAAATATATTTGAACTACGTTTGACTTGATCTCCTTTGCAGGAGTACGTAGGCAGCTTAGAAATTTTATTGTCTAAGTTCAGTCATAACAAAAATTTTATATTTTCATCCAAGATAGTGATTCTATTCAAGCACACGTTAATTATTGACATGGAAAGGAGGAGAACCAGTCAAGTCTAGGAAGTATTGTGAGTCTTAGAATGGAAAAAAATTTTCAAAGCATGCATCCCGCAACAATTGACCAATGTTTAGTATTTTGTTCATATCCCGGTCTACGTTGATCCGATTGAGGTGATCTATGCATCGTTGGAAAGCTAACTTACAGAGCTACAACTTTCATGAAGACATCAAAGCTTGAATACAACTTTAGAAAGGTCAAGTTTTGAGGGGTAGTGAAGGCACGAATTTGTCTAGAATTTCTTGTGTTCAAATTTCATTTAAATCGAGAAGGTTTATGGGTTAATTGTTATGATTGTTCTTGCTGCTAGATATTACCAAGCCCTCTCTTTACCCCGCTAAAACGTTGATCTAGAAAGTACATCATTTTGAATCGCGTTAAAGTTATGTCGAGTTTGAGAAAGTCGGGAGGAATAACGATAATAATTAATGTTATTAATTATTGTTATTACTATTATTATTATTATGTATTGTTACTAGTTATTATTATTATTATATTATTATTATATTAACAAAATAAAGGCAAACAAAAAGATGCAAGATAGAAACAAAAAAAAAAAAAAAACGAAACAGAAGAAAAAAACCCAAAAGAAAAAGAGAAAGAAAAAAAAAATCAAAAGAAAGAAACAAACGAAAAAGAGAGGAAAGTTGGCATGTGTACATATAGTCATATACAATGTATGTTATGTATATGGATGTAATCTCTATATATATTAAAGCAAAATAACATAGGTCAAAAAGTTCCCGCCCAAATGAAACGCTGTCGTTTCCATTATACGAGAGTAATAATTGAAATGCGTAAGAATCCAGGTGAGACCGTTCAGTTACCGAAGAGTTTACAAAAAAAAAAATTGTTTCCTTTTATTTTTGGCTTACAAAATCAATTTCAACCAATCAAACTAAAGACCTAATTTGAAATAGGTTGGTCTCTGCGAATTCCGATAAGCTATTTATGTAAACAATTATGTTTACATATTCATTACGCCGAATTGCTTCTTCCAATGAAGTGCAGGCCATCGATATTTAAATAACAGTCTCAGCATGATCAAAACCATTGTTCATCTTCGGATCTCACACGCTCAACTGCACGTAATAGCTCAAGTTTCAGTCGATACAAGCAGCCAACAATGTACGTTCTTGCAAGTGATATATCCCCAATGAATACACGCAACGCCCTGCGTTTGCGAACTGTGAGGGCGTATGACATCCAAGAGAGGAAGCCGTCTCCCGTACTCAAACCCAAAGAAGTTGTCTTCCATGATCAGCAGGTAATTTTTTGTTGAAATGTACTGTGTAATCTCGAAAACTATTGAATATTACTAACTATTACATCATAATCTAAAATCATCAGTTCTAATTGCTTACAGGGCACTTTTTTACATGCCCACATACCCAAGGAATTTGTAGAGAAATTCCGGTCGACTTTTACAGAAGGAAAAGTGTATGGTGTTAAGAACTTTGTGGTCATCACTAATTTCTACTCTTTCAAGACCAGCCCACATAAATTCATGATAAAATTCAATTATCAAACTGTTGTAAAACAGTTGAAGGGTACAAATTTTCCAATGCACATGTACAGATTGATGGATTTCAAGGCACTAAAAGCTAATCAATCTGTTTGATGAGAAGCAAGTATTTGGTAAGGTTATATTATTAGTATAGTTTTTAAAAAATTTTAATTCTTTTACTAACGTTACACTTTCCATTGTAAAAATATGTGTTAGATGTAATTGGCCGTGTGGTAGAGATACATGCTCCCCAAGAAAAGGTAATCAATGGCAAAAACGCAAGGTTGATCGACTTTGTAATTGAAGATTCAGAGTATGTGTCTAATTTTCTAGATCTATAAATGTATTTTCCTATTCCTAAAGTGTTTGCAGCCTTACCTAACATCTAAATGTATTTACAGTGGTATTCAATTGGGTTGTACTGTATGGGATGACCATGTAAACAAAGTGGAGGTGTACTACAATTCTGCTACTGAAGAACCACTTTTGGTTTTAATACAGTTCTGTAGAGCTAGAACCTGCTTGAAAAGTAACTACTCATCTCTTGACTTCAATTATTATTTTTTAAAAAGTATTCTCTAAATTTGCTTTAACACTTTTTTTTTTTGATATTTAGGTGGTGATATAAAAATCTGTTCATCATATGATGTTACACAACTCCTATTCAATCAACAAACCCCAGAGTTCATGCAGTTTAGAGAAAGGTATGTAAAACAAATTTACTGTTTAACTACTAAAAATATTTGGTTGTTATTTTTTAACTTCTGTCAAAAATCAAATCACCTAAGATTGTGTCTAATATAATTATTCCAACAGTTTGTGCCTTGAACAAACTCCGATGAGGAGTATTGTTTCACAGTCCAGTTTCAACCCTGGAAGTTCATACACTGTATCCCTAAAGGAGGATTTGCAATTAAGAACATTGACAGTAGTGTATGCAAAGAAGGAGGTATGAAAACTATCTCACTATCTAATTAAGTAATAATGGCTAACATCTTAGTTTTGCTGCTAAATAATATTTATTTATATATGATTCAGTTTGGTGAGTTCTGGGTAGCTGCTCGAATAGTTTTTATTGACTGCGATGGGGAGTGGTATTATCCATCGTGTCGGACAAAATCATGCTACAAGAAGTTGGAGCCCAAAAAAGAGTTCCTATATTGCAAAGAATGTGATAGGACTTGGGGAGATGGGATCTTGAGGTATAGGATTAAGATAAGGGTTGTAGACATCAAAGGGAATGCTCCCTTTGTCATGTGGGATAGGGAATGCACTGAGTTGTTAGGGTTGAGTGCACTGGATTTGAAACAGAAAAATTCTCAGGTACCACATTACACTAACCTAATTTCTTAACTTATTTTATTTTGAATTGGCTCAATGAACATGTACCACTATTCAACTTATATCCTTTATACTATAGGGAAAAGATGGTGTTCCTGCTGAGATTCAAGCATTGGTTGGCCTAAACCTAATTTTCAGAATTGCGGTGCGAAGGGAACAATTTCTAAACCTCCTAAATGCCTTTTCTGTGATGAGGATTATCAATGATGTGGAAATGTTAGAGTTACATGCCCCACAGTTGATGCTCGGAAGGGATAAAGATCTTAACTCTAAGATGGAATTTGAGCTTATAGAAGATGACCTTTGGGAGGATGAGGTATTTATTAGTCATAACTATTGTTAGATGCCTATTAACTATGGTCTCAACATTTCTATATCTAACATATACAACTTAAATGTTTGTTTAGGATGAACTGAATGTCAATGAAGCCGAGAGTCCTCTACAGGCTATTCCCATTAATCTCACTGGTGATGCGTATGAAGCAGGAGCAGTTAAAAGGTCTTTGATGGATGAATTTTCAAGTACCCAAAGCTCAAAAAAATCAAAGGAAGTTGTTGTGAAATTAGAAAAATTGAAGGAATCTTGAAACTGTTTGAACAATGTAAATAGTGTTTTTGGCCTAAGTGGTAGGCCCTATCTGGACAATGTTTCTAAGTATGGTCTTGGATGTGAGACTTTGGACACACTAACTATTGATGTATTTATTTTCTCCTTGAGATGCTCTTTTTGCCAGGAGAACTTTCTTTGCATTTTATATATTTTGCAGGACTTCACTACTATTCCTAGAGTATTCTATTTTAATATTTGAACTCACATGTTTGTTAATTGGAAAATTTTTCTATCTCAGCAAATATAATTGGTAGTTAATCCTAATGTTTTTTCAAAGTTGTTATACTTTTGCAGGTAGCTGGAGTTCAAATATAGAAAACAAACACAAAGATGTTGTTCATCAGAAGATAGCCATGCGAATCAAGTTCAAGGAACATATGGTGTGCATGAAGTTGAAACAACAAGTTACTAGATTGTTAGGAAGTATTCTAGAATATCTAGAATAATCTATATAAGTTCTATTTAGATATAGAACATTATACGTTTTGTATCTTAACCACAAGTAGTCAATGAAGTGTTACCCTAAAAAAAAAAACTTTCTTGCAGCAACATGTTTTTTAATTGGAAATCAGCTTTCATTGGACATGCAATAAAATAAAAAATTAACTATTAAAAGCAAGGAAACACGTATAACAGATTTTGGCAACACAAAAAAAATTGAAAATGTCTCACATACACAGTAAAGTATGTACAAAATAACATAACAAATAAATTTTACCTGCTTTTCCTGGGAATAACATATTGCAGTCTGTATCCTTTCAAAAGTCACGACTTTCGATCATCCTGCTAAGTAAATTGTCACAATTGAGGTTAGTCAGTGATAAAAATTAAATATTTTAACTTGAGTCTTAAAAGAACATGGTCCAAACTCACATCTAAACATTTAGAGTTGTTCTGCTTATTCACTTGGTTACGAAGTATACTTTAGGATCAGTCAATACTTCAGGTTGTATAAACCAATAGATTCACTGCAAAATCCAAACTCAACTTAAAAAATTTGACATATTAAAGATTTCATTTAAAATCTGTGTTGAAAAGTAGTAAACTAACATTACTGTAAAACACTTCTAAACTCACAATTTGGTTTAGAAATGTAGCTTAATTACCTAGCAGTAGAAACATATGAACTGTATACTATCTTGGGGCCCAAGTTTAGGTTTGTGTCATCTAGGATCAGAGATCTGTAACACCAACACCTTCACTGCAAAAAAAAATTAAGTTTGAGATCAGTTCACATAAAATTCGTCAATTTCTAAATACAGTTTGCAAATTAGGAAAGTGACATGACCTGCTCTATTTGAAAATTAGTTTGTGATTGGTTTCGAAAAAGTCCTGCAAAAAGCTATTTTGATAAGCATAACTGAGGGCAAGGTTATACTATAGCATTAATTGTAGAAATTTACAAATCCATCTCTAACATTACCTGTTCAGTGACTTCACTTTTAAATTGAATGATTTAAGGTCAGCCACCTTTGACGAATACACCTTAATGTGCAACATGTCTTGAAAATTAGTAAATATTACTGCTACACACCTATAAACTCACGATTCAATAAACATTTTTTAACTTACATTAGCAGTGCCTTAACTAAGATATCAAATCTGTGACGCCAACACCTTCACTGTAAAACAAAGGCATTTAGACAATTTTTCATAACATACTTCCATAAATAAATGTGAATGTCAAATTAGTCAAGTAATGTGACCTGCTCAACGGTTTGGTTCAAGAACTCCTGTAAAAATCAATTAGAATAAGTGCTAATGAGGTCAAACTTCATAATTGCAGGTGTTTGAGAACATTAAAAATCCCGTGTTGAAAAGCCCTGCCAAACGAGTTTTTAATAAGTATAACTGAGCCAAAATCATAACATAACATTAATGGTCAACTTTTTGTTCCTAAACTCTAATATTACCTGTTATCTAATTCTATACTCCGTTTTGTTCCCAACTTAAAAATTACTGGAATTAAAAACTCACACCTGTGACCGATACACCTGTTCAATGACAAAAGTCAGTTTGTTAAGTTTTTAAACAAAATACTGAGATTACTACATGTCTCTTATAAATTCGAAAAGTAACATTATGGATAGTAAGTTAGAAACTCACAGTTAGAATGAAAGTTTTACACTTACATTTAAACATTGTAATAAACCTGGTGTGCATAGTCTATATGTTTACTGAACTTAAACTTGGGTCATCTAAGATGTCACATATATGACCCGAACACCTTCACTGCAAAACCAAAGTCACATTAGTAAGAAGATAATGGTTTCGTCCATTTACAATATAACATGACCAAATAAATATATATTCACTGATATGTTACCAGCCACACCAACTAAATATATAAAACTCTAATTAAAAAACATTAACCTTTCAGCTTCAAAAAATTAATTGAGAGAGCTGACAAAACCTTTTACCTTCCCTATGTGCTTGATAACATGAATAATTAAGGACTAATGTCTTTTTTTTTTCAATAGAAACCAGGGCACCTCCTATATAAATACACAAACAATTATTTCAAATGGGATTTACAAAACTGCTGTGAACACAATACTCTCATCTAACAAATAATACAGGAGGTAAAGCATTCCCATCAAAACCACAGAATCTCAAGCATTCTTATTTCAGAACATGAGGAAAATTACATCATCATGCACTATTGGCTCCAAGAGGAAACAGTGTCGTCAAACAAAAGGTGTGTCCCCTTAAAATTCTTTTCATACAGTATGAAATAGTTAGTAGAAGCATGTAATTACTCATATTGTAAAACACATCTTATGCTGGACATACACTATCAAATAACGAGATTACAAATAGAATATATTAGTAAAACTTATCTGTTTCACAAGCTCTCTGCTCCACTTAGCAACACTTGCCTGTAGACAAAATAATATTTCCGATTTTTAGGAAACTGAAAAAAAAAATAAAAAAATCACCGAATAAAATTTACATACGCTTCATTTGCATGTTCCGATCGGAAGTTAAAGAACAAAATAAACTAGATTATAGGGTTTAGATGCATGATTCTAAGTGTCAAATTTCTGGGTTGTAGATTGTCTATTAAGTAAAATAATTTGTGAGACAAAATCGAATTTTAGCAGAAATCCTATGTTAAAGGTTTAATTGAATTTCGAACTACAACTTACAAATATACGATTTCTGCTTCCAATTTTGCTACTGCTGATTCTCCGAGCACACCAAACCAAGTCTAGGGTTTCCAAATCGGTAGAGAAGTCGTATGTAATCGACCCTGATTTGGGTATATTACATACGAACGACGTGTGGGTACGAGCAGATACAGCATAATCTGCAAAATAATTTAGGGAAATAGGTTGAAATGTAGAGAGAAGATGCAAAGCTATACTGCGTACGCTGGGTTTGACATGAGAGTATCATTCTCATCTCATAAATTTAGCAAGGGATCGGATTGAAGCAGATAAGCCAACAAAGACCATTACTCTCAGTGCGATAAACGCTCGGATGAGATGAGATGAACATTCTCATTTCTAAGTGTTTACCACATCTGAGCGTGGAGGTAAGGTCAACAAAGACCCAACTGTGAGGACTGAGAGCTGCGTTTGTTTGTTTGTTTGTTTTTTTTTTTTTTTAATTCTGTATTTATAATATCTATATTATATAGTGTTAAACTGTGTTGGCTGTTTATAAATATTATTTTGATGATTTTATACATTATACATAATCTATATAAACTGGACTATTTCATGTACTTTTGTTCACGAATGTAATTATAGATATATAGATTTATTATTTGTTTCGAATTTGATAAAGTGTAATTATTGATCCAAAATTTAGTAATGTTTTATCTAATTAAAGTTTAATATGTTAGCATACTAATTTATACCTAGAATGTCGATGTCACCCTCAGACACAAGATTACCATTCAAGTTTCAACGACGACAATTCCCACTAATGTTAGCGTATGCAATGACTATTAACAAAAGTCAAGGACAAACACTGTCACATGTAGGTTTGCTTCTAAAAAAACCAGTTTTTGTTCATGGTCAATTGTACGTTGCTGCATCTCGAGTTAACAACCCAAGTGGGCTCAAAATATTGGTTTCCAGTGACTCAAGGACAACTGCTACATCAACAACCAACGTGGTATACCATGAAATCTTCAATAATTTGTAATTGTTAATAAACAGATGTTTATGATATTTTGTTTCAACGTGTTTTTATTTTTTAAACTATTCGTTCATATCGCAAATTTAGCATAATAACGTAAACAATTATTCACACAATTAGACAATAACTTGAACAATATCCATCCCGTGCATCGCACGGGGACTATACTAGTATATACTGAAGGCATTGTGGTGGCGTGGAAGTAAATAGGTGGTCTCAACTGAAGTAATGTTTTGGTTCATTTCCAATAAAGCTGCTAGTCACGTGAAGGCCATTAGAAAATCGCAGATCGCAGAAGAGTTCATCTAAAAGCATTTCTTCGACCTCCGGTGCTCATAAGCAAAGCTAAAAGCTTTACTTCAACCTCAAGGTGTATGCAGCTTCTCAAGCTTTTGTTCTTTGATACAGTGCTCATAAGCGAAGCTTTTCTTCGACCTCCGGCGGCAGCAACGATAGGGAAGCAGAGTTGGGCGACAGACTCCAGCAATTTTCGGGCTCCGGCGACCTTTGGACTCCACTCAATCCCTTAGCAATGACAATAAGAGAGGAAGAAAGCTCCAACAGCTACGATTTGCACCAGCGGCTTCTGTGAGGAACTCCGATGAAGGCAGCAACGCAACAGCTCAGCAATGTCAACCTTTGAGCGGTAATCTTCCAGTAGCGGCGGGCTCCAATCCACCTGCAACAGCGACAGTAAAAGAAACAGAGACAAGCGATATCCACCCACGAAAGGGAATAGAAGTAGGCGAGAAACTCCAGCAGTCCGGCGACCTTCGGCAACTCCGACAGTCAACGGCGCAAGGCTTTCCGTCAGCATGGTTCCTAGATAAGCGGCGGTAGAAATCTTGGCAACCCTCAACGGCTCCGACGAGTCCTGCAAAGAAAATTTCCAGCAGAGCATTGGGACTGCGACGATTTCCGGACTGCGGCAGTTGCAATTCACAAGGCGGCATCGCTGATTTCTAGTGGAATCGACGGAGAAGTGGAAGAAGCGACCTTGACGGTGAAAAGTTCCAGCGGCAATTTCATAAAAAAAAAAAAAACACAAAACCCTCCGGTGACTCCTGTGAAGCTCCGGCGGGCGGTAGTCCGACAGCCTCCTAAAAAAAACACAAAAACCCTCCGGCGACTTCTATGAAGAACAAACTTCGGCGAAAACAAGTGGTTCCTTTCACGTTGCTTGTTGAGAGTTCTTTGAAGAGGTTGATGGCGGCAGTAAAAAAAAAAAGAAAAACAAACGGGTTCTTTCTTTCTGGCCTTTATGTTGCGGTTGTATCACTTTTCCCTGTAGATTAAAAAAATGCATATGGGAAAGATGAGGGTGATGGTATAGATGATTTACCTTGCTAAAGGAAGGTCGAGTGTTGTGTCCTGTGCTTTCCTTCCTCAACTTTCCGCTTCGTTGGGTGTGAGGCTGATGAGTTTTGGTCCTATTTATAGTGTATCATTAAGGGAGTGATATTGTTGGAATTAAGTTGAAACTCAGAGTGTGGTTGAGCTTGTGTGGTGAGGGATTCGTCCATGTTGCTAGAATCCCGCATGGGATAATTTTGAGTCCAATTTTGTTATATCTTTTCATGGTTAATTGGTTAGCTAGTCATCGTCAATGCTGGAGGGGAGTTTTGATCAAACATGGCAGAACCTTCATGCAATCATACATTTGGGCTCATGGAACTGCACTAGGCCTATGATATCCTAAAATGAGTTTGGGCTCAAGGAATGTTAAGCATGTATTGGGCGCATGCATTGGGCTCATAGAATTAAGATGCACCTTGATGAATTTGAATGACCGTTTGTTAAATTTCAAGACTGCCTCGCGCCAAGCACGTTAGACGGCATGTCACGACAAGTCTCGAGGGGGCAATTTGTAGACACAGAAAATTTAAACTCGATAAATGGACGACAAAATTGTTATTGGACCAACGTTGAGATTGATTATTGGACCAATTTAATTAATTGGGCCATAATAATTAAATTAATTTAATGAGTCCAAGTAAATTTGATTTGTCCAAGGCTATTGAATTAGTTAATTAATTGGTCCAAACCCATTTCATATTTGAATTTGAATTATAGTTATAATTTAAATATAATATTTATTTTATTATATTTGAATTAAATAATTATAATTTAATTTGAATTTGAATTAGATTATACAATAATGAACCTGGACTTGATTCTGGGCAAGGTTCATTTTCTAGAATAATTAATTAATAAAGGGGGAGTTTGTTGAGGAATGTTGGTTAGGCTTCTAGTATAAATAGAGCCTTCGTTTTCATTCCAAAACACACTTGAAAGCTTGAAGAATTTGAAAGCTTGAAGAACTTGAAGACTTGAGGAATTGAGAGCATTTGAAGAGCTTGAAGGCATTGAAGAACGCTTGAAGATTTGAAGGCATTTTTGTTGATTTTGCAGGCAATTTGAATCCCTTGCAGGGTTGATTACTTCTAAATTCTTGACGCTCGTTGTTGGAAGTCACGCCAATTGAATCCCGGAAGCTACGCCACTTAAATCCCGGAGGCACGCGCCATTTGAATCCCGGAGGCTATGCTATTTGAATCCCAGAGGCACTTCCATAGATAACGTCAGTGAAGAATTTGAGGACTAGACAGAGATTTTGTACCTGCATTGAATTATACACACGCTGTACACGGAATTTTGTGAATATATACAAAGTTTACTTTTTGTGTTTACAGGTGCATTTGGAGCCTTCAAGGACAGCTCATCTGATCCGAACCGGTCTACTACAGGCATCGGCTTCAAGAAGGGCATTAATCTCTATCGGAGGTGCGTCCAGTACGAGAGTCCCACAATCAACATTTTGCCCGAAGTTAGCGAGTCAATCTGCACATTGATTCCCTTCTCTCCTAATATGAGAGATTTTAAACATGTTAAGTTTGTTGGTGAGATCGAAGCAATCTTTAACCAGAGTCACGACTGTCTCTTCCCCGTAGTTCTCCCAATCCATGATTGCAACCACTGCCGCAGAATCCATTTCAACCCAAATTTTATCAAACCTTTCTCTCAAACAAAGCTGTAGACCCTCCCTTAGGCCCCACAGCTCTGCTGAGAAACTATTCGTAGCCCCCACTTTTGTTGCGAACTCCTTGACCCAAAGGCCGTTTTTATCCCGAATGAGCCCCTCGGCGCTTGCGATCCCCGTGTTAGCCTTCATGGCTCCATCCGTGTTAAGTTTTAACCAACCCGTTTGAGGGGGTGGGAGGGGGTGACCGCGCGATCCACTTCCAATTCCCATGTGAAACTCCTGCATGCTTAAAAAGGAGAAGCCTGGCTTCCTTAGCCATAGATAAAGTCGTCTGTATTACCGCACCGGGATAGCCAGCTTTGTTGTCAAAGACTAGCCTATTCCTTACTTTCCGGATTAACCAAGTGATATAGACGAAGGCAATATTTCAGGGTGTGTCTTCTTCCATCACTACTGGAAATTATGAAATTTCCGACCACCTGAAAGTGATCTTAAATCAAGTCAAAAGCCTTGTTCCGACCACTTTTGGTATCCGGAAAAACCTTTGTTGCTATTTCCGACCACTTTTTGGTATCATCTTGATTTAAGATCACTTTCAAGCGGTCGGAAATTCCATAATTTCCAGTAGTGCATCTTAGTCTCGCTCATGCAGTTTCTTTTAACCCATGAATTTAAAGGTCTGAGGATGTCCAGAGCTGTACCACCATGGTTCCTAGCAGTTTCCCAGCAATCTTCGGTGAACGGACAATGTCTGAAAATGTGGTATACCGACTCCTCTTCTTCAGGGCATCGTTTGCATGAAGCGTCCATTGTCAAGGTTCTAGCCTTCCTCTCCACTCCCGTGAGAAGCTTCCCTTTTAGAAACAGCCAGAGGAAGGTTTTGACCTTCTCAATACACTTCATCTTCCACACCCAGCTCCAGTTGTCGTCTTCACCGAGAGTGCCTGGAATATTGTTATAAGCAGAGAGTACGGAGAAGGTACCTGTAGTATTGTTTGGCCAGCGTAGTCGATCCTGTGTTGTTGCATCAACAGGTATTGGGGTGGCACGGATCTTGTTCACGATGGTGGGAGGCAGAATACCGAGAAGGACATCCACGTCCCAAGTGCGGTTTTGGCTGATAAAATCACTAACTTTTACATTGCAGAGATGATCGGGGATATCCACATTCGTTTCGAGGCCAAGGGGCTTGTCGCTGACCCACCAGTCCGACAAAAAATCCAGCGAACTGCCATTCCCAATACGCCACCGGGCTCCAGTCTCTATGACTGTGTGTCCTTTGGTAAAACTCTTCCAGGTCCAAGATGCATTTGACGGGGTGCGGGGTGGTGAAGAAGTTATTACCTTGAATGTACTTGTGGTTCATTGCGTTAACCCAGATCTTGTCCGGGTTATTGAGGCATTGCCACGCGAGCTTCGCTAGGAGGGCCAGGTTGAATTCTTTAGCCATCCTTAGACCCAGACCACCTTGCTCCCTAGGCCTGCATACTTCCCTCCAATTGAGTAGATGAATTTTCTTTTCACTTTCATTGGAGCCCCAGAGAAAGTCCCTGCAAATCTTATCAATGTCATTACAAGTACTTACCGGGAGTGCCACCGTTTGCATGGTGTAAACCGGGACTGTTGTTAGTGACGATTGGACCAGGACCCATCGATCGGCTAAGCTTAAAGAGTCGGCTTTCCACTTACTAAGCTTCCTCTTCATGTTATCAAGGATGTAGGAAAGGATCAAAGTTCACGGAAGGGAGAATGTGAGCCAGAAAGCATAAACAAGATACTAGTTTCTTTGAGTTGTGAAATAGAAGGTGTGCGAGACTTAATTGTAAATGAGTATATAGTGATATGAAACAGGAAAATTGTTGATTCAAAATGGCTTGTCAAATTCTGTGCAAAAAGGGATTACTAAATCAAGTAGGAATCAAGATCCCTACTCCTATTTTAGTTAGGATTAACAAAACCTTCTTAGAACCAACATATGACTCTTGGCATTATAAAAGCAGGTACTCATCAACACAGGAGGTCAAGCTTTCAAGATCTAACTGGTGAGGTACGAGAGTCATTGAGAAGAGACACCAAAATCCCCTAGAAAGTAGTACATGTGTTTAGGTTTCAATAGTTCGGTAAGAAAGATCATTCTATTGTGTAATCTCAGGATCCAAACAAGTGTACTTTAAATATTAAGCTTTTAGTGGATTTAGGCAAATTCTCAAATTGAGAAGTGCCTGACAGATTAGGGTTGTTTGCCCAAACTGCGTTACAGATCATTTGTGTTACAACGTCAGTTTTAACGTCATTGTGTGCTGCGCTTATATATATTTCAATTGGTATCAGAGCCAAACTGCTTAAGTTACTAGTAGGATCCTAATGAAATTTCCAAGAGAAGGACTATCAAACAACAGGCCACCTGCCCTATTTGGCACGAACTTCTCCTATTGGAAAGCCAGAATGAGAATATATATCTTGGCACAAGGAGAATGTGTCTGGAATGCTATAGAAAACGAATGGAAAACTCCAGTTGATGATAAAGGAAATCGAAAACCTAAAATTGACTGGAGCGAAGAAGAAAGAAAAGAATATGATTTCAACTCGAAAGCAATGAACGCCATCTATGGAGCTGTAAGTGAAGATACCTTCAAACTGATCGCCACCACTAGCATAGCCAAAGTTGCATGGGATATATTATGTAATCATCATGAAGGGAACACATCTGTCAAGCAATCCAAATTACAAATGATACAAACAGATTTTGAAAACCTGAAAATGGAAGAAGAAGAGAACATCACTCAATTTAGCGCCAGAGTTCTAAGCATCTCCGGAGATGCAATCAATCTAGGCGAACCTATTCCTGAACATAGGCTCGTTAAAAAGGTACTACCACTACAAAAAAAAAATGCAAAAATAGCGACGGACAAATTCCATCGCTAAATAGCAAAAATCCGTCGCTAAAGTGTTTAGCGACGGAATTCATCCGTCACAAAAACACGCGTCGCTAGAATCTGGCTTCCAACACTCGACATAGATGAAAATAGAAAGTATGCCTTGAAAACAAAATCACACGAACAACTCACAAGAAGACATTGGGAATACACACCTCCAGAATTTTGGAGTTACTCCACATGGATCTATTTTGACCTACTCAAACAGAAATCATAGGAGGAAAAAGGTACGTCTATGTGACTGTTGATGACTACTCACGATTCACATGGGTAAACTTCCTTAGAGAGAAGTCCGAAGCATTCACAACCTTCAAAACTCTCATCATCAAAATCCAAAATGAAAAGGATGGTAAAATAGGAAAAATCATCAGTTTAAGAAGTGATCATGGTAGAGAATTCGAAGCCTCAAAGTTCAGAGAGTATTACATAGAAAATGGAATTCATCATGAATTCTCCGCTCCAAAAACACCCCAACAAAATGTAATAGTCGAAAGGAAAAATCGAACTATCCAAGAAATGGCAAGGGTTCTTTTAAATCATAAAAGATTATCACCAAGATTTTGGGCTGAAGCAATAAACACCGCATGTTACTTGATAAATCGAGTATATATACGAAAAGAAACCAACATGACACCTTATCAAATCTGGAAAGGAAAAGCACCGAACCTGAAGCATACTCATGTCTTTGGGAGCAAATGCTACATATTAAAAGATAGAGAACCATTGGGAAAGTTTGATATCAAAGGAGATGAAGGAATATTCCTAGGATACTCATCAAATAGCAGGGCTTACCGGGTATTCAACTTCAGAACAAACAGCGTCATGGAATCCATAAATGTTGTCATTAATGACACATCTTCAGATGAACTCACCACTGATGAAGAAGGACCAAGTGCTGTTGAAACTCTGGACCAGAAATCTGAAACAGAAACAACAGAGAAACAAGAAACAAAACCCATTGAGGAAATTGAAGAAAGTCACACTACTAAGGACACAGAAAAATCATCCCTTAGAAAATATTATAGGAGGACTTAATGAAGGGATCAAAACTAGAGGAAAGAAACAAGATTATCGAAAAATGGAGGAAGGAGACTACTGCTACACTTCCAAAATAGAACCTAAAAACATTACTGAAGCCTTAAATGATGAATTTTGGGTGGAAGTCGTTCAAGAAGAATTACAACAATTTGAAAGAAACAACGTCTGGGAGTTAGTCCCTAAACCTGAAAAAGCCAATATTTATTGGGACAAAATGGATTTACAAGAACAAAACAGATGAACAAGGAAACATAACAAGAAACAAAGCTCGTCTAGTAGCACAAGGATATACACAAGTTGAAGGAACAGACTTTGAGGAAACATTTGCCCCAGTAGCCAGAATTGAATCAATTCGGCTCCTCATAGCAGTAGCATGCATACTCAAGATAAAACTCTATCAAATGGATGTAAAATCAGCATTTTAAATGGCAATTTAAAAGAAGAAGTCTATGTTGGATCCTCATCTTCCACAAAACATGTTTAAACTCAACAAAGCTCTATATGGGTTGAAACAAGCACCACGAGCGTGGTATGAACGACTCACTGAATTTCTAATCAAAAAGGGCTACAAAAGAGGAAGAGTTGACAAAACCCTATTTGTCAAACACTATGGTCAAGACATTGTCATTGCTCAGATCTATGTTGATGACATAGTTTTTGGATCAACACTTGAAAGCCACAAAAACCAATTCATCACTAACATGGAAGGAGAATTTGAGATGAGCATGGTAGGTGAACTAAACTACTTCTTAGGCCTACAAACAACACAACTAGATAATGGGATCTTTGTATCACAAAGCAAATATGCAAAGAACCTAGTTAAGAGATTTGGTCTAGAAGAAAGCAAAGTTGTCAGAACACCTGTTCCAACAACAGAAAGGATTTCAAAAGATTTAGAAGGTAAAAAGGTTGAGCAAACTCTCTATCGAAGCATGATAGGAGGCCTACTGTATTTAACTGCAAGTAGGCCAGATCTAAACTTTGGAGTAGGAATATGTGCCAGATATCAAGCCAATCCTACCGAACAACATCTAAAAGCAGTTAAAAGAATCATTAAATATGTCAAAGGAACTACCGACTTAGGAATTTGGTATTCTTTCGATACCAATCATCACTTGTCAGCCTATTGTGATGCCGATTAGGTAGGAACCATAGATGACAGGAAAAGCACCTCAGGGGGATGTTTTTTCCTACGAACAAATCTAGTATCTTAGACAAGCAAAAAACAAAATTCGATATCTTTATCAACAGCTGAGGCAGAATACATTGCAGCAGGAAGTTGTTGCACACAACTACTTTGGATGAAACAGATGCTAGAAGACTATGGAATTCATCAATCAACTATGACCATTCATTGCGATACCAAAAGCGCAATAGATATTTCAAAAACGCAGTACAGCACTCAAGAACAAAGCATATCGATATCAGGCATTAGGCCTGGGCACTTCGGTTCGGGTCACCCGAACCAAACCGAACTGGTTCGGTTCGATTTGGTTTCTACCCGAAGTACCGATCGGTACTCGATAAGGAGAAACCGTTCTGTTCGGTTCGGTTCAGTAAAAAACCGAACCGAACCGACAAACCGATCAGTTTTTTTTTTTTTAAATAATATTTATTATATATAATAAACTAAAATACTAAATAACTAATAGTCTAATACTTCTTCAGTAGTTCTTCAGATCATCTAATAACCCTAATTCCTTTCATCATCGACACTCACCCCCTCGCACTCTCGCCCTCCGCCACCGCGCCACGCCTCCGCCACCATGCCATGCCTCCGCCATCCACTATTCCTCATCTCTTGCTGAGTTGCTGTCACGCACTCACGAGTCACGCCTCTGCCATAGACTCAGACCATAGTTGAAGAGTGAAGCCCGAAGAACACCCGCGACCAAGGTAATGTTTGTCTTTTCTATTTTATATTTTTTAGTTTTATAGTTTATACTTTATAGTTTATACATTTTTTCGATTTCTTATTTCAATTTGAATAGTCTTGAATTTTGAATTAGGGCTTTTATTTAGACTTGGTGTTCTAGAATTTCAAGTTCATTATGTTCTATACTTGTAAGTTCTAATGTTGTATATGACTTAATGTTGTATATCAATTTCATTAGGTTTATTAAACACTTTATTTCAATTTTCTAGTTCACTGGAATTGAACTGGAATTTTCCCTTCAATTCCAGTGAACTGGATATCACTGGAGTATTCACTCTCCAGTTCACTGGAATTTAAAGTCCAGTTCACTGGAATACCATTCCAGTGAACTGGAAGAATATTCCAGTTCAATGCCAGTTCACTGGAATTAATTCCAGTGTTACATACTTACATTCCAATTTAGAATGACTCCAGTCAGTTACAGTTTAAGTGGATGGCCCGTTTACATTTCAATTTGATAATGTAGATGGATGATTCTTTATCTTCGCATCAAGGAAACATTCCAAGTGACACTCCAAGTAGCACTCCAACTGAGCCAATTGAAGAATCGGTGGGACAAAAAAGAAAACGTACCAACAGTGGACTTCCACCGAAACCAATTGCTCCAAGGTCTGAGGTATGGAATCACTTTACTAAATTGGAGGACAACAAGGATAAATGTAAATGTAAATTACTACTTTAAAGAATTTAAGTGTGCAACAACGAGTGGCACTAGTAGTTTGAAATCACATAATCAAAGATGTGCTGCATTTAAGGACCATCTTGAGAGTGCAACCCAAAAAAATCTAACAATACATGAAAGTGCAAGTGTTGTTAAAGGTGGTAGTAGTCATCTTGTGGCGGTTGGGTTTAATCAAGAGGCTTGTAGGAGGGCAACTGTTAAGATGATTATTTTGGATGAATTGTCATTTTGTTTTGTGGATGGGGATGGGTTTAAAAAATTCTGTAGTGTTGCTTGTCCAAAGTTTATTATCCCTTCACAAAGAACAATCACAAGAGACGTAGTTGAATTGTTCATGAAAGAAAAAGCTTTATTGAAGAGTGTGATTAGTGAGTCAATGGTTTCTTTAACTACTGATATATGGACTGCAAGTACTACTACTGTCAGTTATATGGTTATCACTGCTCATTATATTGATGTGAACTGGCAGTTGCACAGAAAAATTATCAGTTTTAAACCAATTTCTGATCATAAAGGTGAAACAATTGCAAAAGAACTTGAGAATTGTTTGATTGATTGGGGTATCACCAAAGTTTTTACTATCACAGTTGACAATGCATCTGCTAATGATAGTGCACTTAGGATTTTCAAAACTAAAGTGAAGTGTTAGAGAGAGGATCCTTTGATACTGGTGGAGAGTTTTTGCATGTGCGTTGTTGTGCACATATTTTAAATTTGATTGTGAAGGATGGTTTGGCAGCGGTGGGTAATAGTGTGGTTAGTGTTCGTAATGCAGTGAAGTATGTGAGATCATCCAATTCTAGATTTTATGCATTTCAAATACGTGCAGAGCAAGATAACCTAAGTAGAGGGAGTTTGATTTTAGATTGCAATACTATATGGAATTCTACTTACCTCATGTTGATTCCAGCTTTCAAGTATAAGGCAGCATTTGATCGAATGGCTAATGATGACAAGTTGTATGATGCTTACTTTAAAGAGGATGAAAATGGAAAGAGAAGGGTTGGGCCGCCATCATCAATTGATTGGGAGAATGTCCGACGATTGGTACAATTTTAAAAAAAAATTTATGATGCCACTTTGTCTTTTTCTTCATACAAAACTGTGACATCTAGTCATTGTTTTGATGATATATGCACAATTGAAGTTAATTTGAATGTTTTCAGTACTAGTAAAGATGTGAATATGAGTGGCATGGCTTTGGAAATGAAGAAAAAGTTTGATAAGTATTGGGAGGGGTCTGAGATAAATAAATTGTTGATTGTTAGTAGTGTGTTGGATCCGAGGAGCAAGATGAGTTTTGTGACAATTTGTTTTGAAAAATTGTATGGCAAAGATACACCAAAGTGTAGTGAAATGAAAGAAGCAGTAGTGGATGTCATGCGTAAGTTGTATGAGGTATACAGTGCATTTTATGCTAAACCAAGTGCAACTACAAGTCAAAGTGGTGGTGGAAGTGAAAGTGGATGTGAGAGTGTAATTCAATCTTGTGTGACTAGTGAATTGGTTTTAAATGTTGGTGATGTCACACCTATTGGGAGTATTTTTAACACGTATGCCACCGATTTGATATGTGAAAAAGGAGATGTGCAACAAACATCAAATGAGTTGGATATATACCTGATGGAAAAGATTGAAAGGCCAACTCCTAATAGATTGAGTATGAAATTTGATATTTTGTCATGGTGGAGGAAAGAAAGTATGAAATTCTCAATCTTGTCACAATGGCACGTGATGTTCTTGCAATTCCAGTTTCTAGTGTTGCATCAGAGTCTGCCTTTAGCACTTCAGGCCGTATTTTAGACCAATATCAGAGTTCTTTGACACCGTATATGGTAGAGGCATTGATTTTGACACAAGATTGGTTGCGGTCTTCACTCCAATCTGATGCAACAGTAAGCTTGGCTCAGATATTAGAAAAAACTCAGTTTGTGGATATGCTTGCAGAAGGTAATTGACAATTCTATATTTTATTATGAATTTATGTATAGTATATACTATATTAGTTTATGCTTCAATATTTTATTATTTTAACTTGTTTTTGAACCTTTTGTTTTGTTGTACAGAGATTCGCAAATCAGCAGGGCAACTTCATATTGATCCGTGATGATGGATGAACAACTTATCAACATATGAGTTTGGAATCTGGATTGCTATGTTGATTGTGATTGATTAGACTTTGGATTTGGGTTATTTGATGTTTTATGTTTGTAATCTTTAAACATTGGATTTGAAGTTTGAACTATGTTATGCTTCATGTTTGTAATGTTTGAACTTTGAACTTTGAACTTTGGATTCTAAGTATGTGATGTTTTGGTAATTAGATTGCTATTTGTATGTGATGTTAGTATTTAGTAGTACGTCTAAACTTTGAATTGTTATTTTGTTATATAACATTTAGATTTTAGATGTGGATTATGTGAATAGTATTGTTTGGTAGTATGTTTGGAAAATTAGGAAATGTTGAAATTTGGGGATTATAAAGTCTTAAATCCGAACCGAAGTCCAAACCGAATTAAATCCGAACTGAAACCGAACCGAAGTCGAACCGAAGCCGAACCGAACTATATATTAAACCTAACGGTTTGACTTTTCTAAAACCGAACCGAAGACCGAAGTGCCCAACCCTATCAGGCATCACTTCATAAGAGAACTAGTAGATGATGAAATTATCAATCTCACACACATTAATACAGAAAATTAACTAACAGACATCTTAACAAAAGCTCTTGACGGGAACAAATATGAAAATTAAGGGCCGAAATAGACCTGTGCATTTTGTGAAGAAAAATAAAAACATGGGACGTCTCTACAAAGATAAATAATAAAAGGGGAGCCCATATCTCAACAATCAAAGCCCAAACCCGAATCCATGTCTAAAATTCCCAAAATTAAAGCTGCCGTCATCATCTACCTAAGACCATCTACCATCTACCTAAACCGCTTCTCCCACTCCATACAAAAATCGACAATGGTGAGAACTAGAAATCAAAGGAAGGGGAAGATACCTTGGAGAGGCATCACTCCACAATACACCGGCACTAGAGCGTCCTGGAACCCACTGTGCGTTGAAGAAGAAAGTCCCAACACCATCATCATGGGCCCGGTCCCAATTTCTCAAGTGCCGTTCGAGAAAATTCAAGAACATCAAAACCCTAGCCCAGCTAATCTAAATATTACAGTCAAATTGAATGAAGAATTCTCAATTTGTCTACCCTCAGTAGCTATTTCGGGGGATAATGCTGTCCAACACCCGAATGATAACAATCTTTCGCCCAACACCATTCAAGAAAAAGAAAAATCTGAGGAAGAACAATGTTCTAACCCCATGGACGAAGAACCCCCAGAAACAGAGGTGATGAAACAACACCATCACCACCCTCTCTATCAGATAAAGAACAGAGAAAAAGGAAAATGACTGACCCCTACGAAGGGGCAGACCCTAGGGCTAAAAATCCAAGTGACTTCCCAATTTCAGCAAGACCACCTCGAAAGTGTCCAAATATACCCCCTCCGAAGCCAAACAAACTCAAAAATTTAAAAGAGAAAAGGGTAGAGGAAGAACAAAATTGGGTGCCTGATGAAATAGAAGAAGACTCTAGTTGTGAAAGAGTTAAAACAATGGCTAGCCATCAAGAAAAGGGTAAAAGGAAATCAAGTACCAAAGAAAAAGGAAAACAGAAAGTGGTTAGTAGTGCTGACCTGTCAAAATTACCAAAACCTCACAGCTCAACCTTTTTGAGAAAAGAATCTGTAAGCTTGTGGAAAAAGATTGTGGAGAAAAAGGTCATTAGCAAAAAATTACTCATCCTTGATAAACTGGACAACTCTGAACAGATTCAAGAAATCTTGACTATAAACCAACTCTTGGGAACAGTCACCAACATTGAACCCTATGATGAACAGGTCATCCAAGAATTCTACTGCAATCTCACTAAAAACACCACTACACCTAGCAGTCCTATGTAAGGGAAAGTTTATCTAAGGGGTAAGTTGTATCAGTTTAGGCCAGATATCATCAATAGCTACATGGGAACATCTAAAATTGAGCAGTGTGTGCAAGTAACAAGTAAACAAGTTGTCCAAGAGCTCACAGCCGGGAATGTGAGTTTCGAGAAGAACAAGATCAAGGCTGCCTCCTTAACAAGCAAATATGCTATCCTTCAAAAGATAGCTCTTGTCAATTGGATGCCTTCCCTACATATGTCCACTGTAAAATGGACTCTAGTAGAATTGTTGTACAAGATTGGGAAAGGAATCAAGTTCAACCTTGGGACCATCATCCATTCACAGATAACCAACTTGGCAGAAAATACTGTGACAAACTCCTCCCTAATCTTCCCAAATCTGATATTTTCCATCTTGACAAAGCAGGGCCTCAAAACCCATGGACCAAAAACTCAAGTCAAAATCATTAACGCTACCATGAAACTGAAGAAGGGAGGTCACTAGAATGACTTGAAAAACACAGTGCCAAACGACAATCTAACAGATCAGAAAAATCTGATAAACTACTTTGAAAGAAGACTGACTGAGCTAAAAGCATCAGAAAAACATGTCATAAGGATGCACATGGAAATCAAAGAAGAGAAATCAGAAGTCCTTCAATGGCTAAAAGCCCTTAAACCAAAAACTGAAGAGGAAGATGAAGAAGAAAATGAGGAAGAAAGCCAGGAGGATGTTGAAACCTTTGTTTCAACAGCATCAAGTTGAAACAATTGCAAGTTTTTAGCAAAAAAGGGAGAGAAAAAGCAATCCAGCAGTGCTTGACAGTGCTGCCTATTATGGTTTAGCAGTGCTTTTATGCTTATTATGCTTATTATGGCTATTATGCTTATTATGTTTTTTTGTATATGCAAATTTCCCCAGTGAAACTGCTATCTGCCAATCAAACCTTTTTTTGTGAACATATTACTGTATACAATCCTGTTTCTACCATATATGTAGACTGGCTCAGCTAAACTCTGGCTACCATCCATTTTTGGGTTGACAAAGCAACAAAAAAAAAAAAACAATAAAGAAAAGGGGATAATACCTCTAGGTTCATGACAGACTATTCTGGAAAGGATAATCAACTAAGGGGGAGACTTTTTAGGCTCTTGGAAGATCAAGGTTTTTGTCAAAAATTTGACAAAGGGGGAGAATATTGATTCAAAATGACTTGTCAAATTCTGTGCAAAAAGGGATTACTAAATCCAAGTAGGAATCAAGATCCCTACTCCTATTTTGGTTAGGATTAACAAAACCTTCTTAGAACCAACATATGACTCTTGGCATCATAAAAGCAGGTACTCATCAACACAGGAGGTCAAGCTTTCAAGATCTAACTGGTGAGGCACGACAGTCATTGAGAAGAGATACCAAAATCTCCTAGAAAGTAGTACATGTGTTTAGGTTTCAATAGTTCGGTAGGAAAGATCATTCTATTGTGTAATCTCAGGATCCAAACAAGTGTACTTTAAATATTAAGCTTTTAGTGGATTTAGGCAAATTCTCAAATTGAGAAGTTCCTCGCAGATTAGGGTTGTTTGTCCGAACTGCGTTACAGATCATTTGTGTTACAACGTCAGTTTTAACGTCACTATGTGCTGCGCTTATATATATTTCAAAAATAAAGTAATGAGGAAAAAGTGTGTTATTCTCATGATTGTAATTGTTATGCTTATAACAAAACTGTTGATTTGAGATTGTAATGCAATGGTTTGGTTTGAGGTTGTAATGCATTGATTTGGTTTGCTAATTAAAATAGTAGCTGTCAAAGCTTGTAATGCATTTATCAAGCTTGTTTAATTTCCAGGTTTGATCAATAGTTGTTGTGAAATAGTAGCTGTTAACATGACAATTGATCAACAAACATATTCAATAATGCACATATTAATTAGCTAGTAATCTATCTAACATAAGTACACATTGAGTAAATACGCATGTATAAAAGGCACTCCGTTCCATTAGGTAAAAATATAATCTTTTAAATGCAAAGGTCACTACTATAGGCATATATATGATGTATGATCAAGGGAAGTGGTTCCCTAACCTGTCCATAAATGCAATAGCCACACAATTCAATACTTGAATCTCATAAAGCATATCAACCAAACTAAAATAGTGTTGATGGATGAATGATATAAATCATCGCCTTGTTTGGTAAATGGTTGTTAGCTGATACTTGTTAGTGGTTAGCTGATTGAGTTAATTAGAGGGTATAACTAGTTGATAACATTAGTTGAGTGTAGAAATGTGTTTGGTAAATTAACTGTTAGATGATAGCTGTTTGGTATAATTTCTTTTCTCAAAAAACTAATTAAAAAAGTTGCTTTGATTAGCTTTTTGAATTTTAGTATTTTGAAATTACAAAAAAGCTAATTAACCAAACACTTATATTAATTTTTTAACCAAGTCAAAGAGCTAATAGTGGTCAAATATGTCAAATTGGTCTATAGACTAACTATTTTACCAAACAGGGCCCATATCTTTTTTAGACAATCGGTATACCGTGCACCACGGCACACATAGCACTATGCGCCCTGCGCCTCCCAAAACGACGTTGTTTTGTTAAGTTGTTAAAAAAATCATCTGTTTCGAATGCACATAAACTTATAATAGAATACACATAAACTCATAACAGAATACACATAATCTAACATAATACATAATACACATAAACTTTTAACTGAATACACATAATGGGTTTGGTTAACATAATACACATAAACTCTTAACTGAATACACATAAACTCGTAACACAATACACGTAAACTTTTAACTGAATACACATAATGGAGTTTGGTCTATTTGGACGGACAGAGTGACGTCAGCAAGAAACGCGCGCGTTTTGTGCTTGGACACACATTGCTATGTGCGTCGTGGTGCACGTACGATATAAATTGCCTTTTTTAGATAATGGTAGTGGAACCAAAAATGTACATCAATATAAGAGCTTTCAAAGTGAAACAAAGGGAGAAACAACATGAGCAATTAAAAAAAATAACTCTGTTACTTCTAGAATAATACATAATTAACCGTGTTAACATGAAAATGGATCATGCAACTATATTCAATACATTCTCATTCAATGCACAAAAATTGATCTACTAGTCATCCACAAAATTGATCAGTAACCACATACACTAGCTAGTAAAAATACAAAATCATACATAGACCATTCTTCATCTATTACATATATATATATATATATATATATATATATATATATATATATATTAGTCATTCCATAAAGAGTAGCTATAAACACAAGCTTGTAATCATCCACTAAATAATCAACAAAAACACACAAAAAGAGGTCACTCCATCAGTCTTTATCTTGCCTTCATGGTTCGAATTCTTTCACGTAATCTACAGAAATAAAGGAAGCATTATCAAGTTGATGGATTATATGAACCCAGGGGTCCAAATTATACAACCCGAATATATGTTTGAATATAATAAATAAATAATAAATGATAAATATTATATTAATTGAGCGTATAATGCTATTACAGAGGTTCGGGATGCGTAATAACGTTACAAGTATTGTCTGAAAGGTAGAAGATGATTGAATAGGACACCGGGGGTGTTTTTATACCCCCGGCTAGATCGGGCCCGGGTCACGCGGGAGGAGCCGCGGCCCGCGCCGCGGGACTCGCTCCACACGAGGACCCGGTCCTTGGCCGAGCACGGAGCTTGGCCATGGGCTCAGCCGAGCCCATGGGGCCGAGCCCACGAGGCCGAGCCCGTGGAGGTCGGCTCGATGGCGAGCCGACCTCACGCCAGGCCGACCCCGCGTAGGCCGACCCTGGGTGTGCCGGCCGACCCCGGGGTGCCGAGCCCCTGTTGGCCGACCCCGGGATGGTTCGTCACTCCGTGTGCATAGTAGCCGGGGACCCCGTGATAGTAGCCGAGGACCCCGGGGAGGTAGTAGCCGAGGACCCCGTGGTAGTAGTCGAGGACCCCGGGGTGGTAGACCCCTCCATGGTCTGTCCGGTCGCGTGCGTAGTCTGCTCGGTGCCGTGTGTGATCCGCTCCATATTTCTTCGCTCCAGGTCCGCTCCGTAATTATTCCATCACAAGTAATCCAACACTACTAGCAACAATCTACTTGAAGTGTTTTGTTTAATTTATTTATCTGGCATTCCAACCGTACTTTCCTGAGACAATCAAGTCCCTCTTCTTCTTTCTCTCCCTCTCCCTCTCCCCCTCACAGTAGTAGATGGCCTTCCTATTCCTCTAACAACAAAAGAACTAGCAAATTTTGCTTGTTGGCTTGACAATATAGGACAAAATCGTTTGTTATGCCATTTTCCTTACATATTTGACATGTCATAATTCTTTCTTTCCTTGTCAACTTACTCACCTTTGAAATCTTATTTTGCTTGTTTCTTTCATTATCTTCAAGATTTTTTTTTATTATTTTTTTTTTGGGTATGCCAGTCATCTTCCTTAGAATAGGAGCATGTATCTCATCGATCTCCTTTAGTTCTTTGCAAATAAATCCATCCATTCAATGATTCGATTACATGCTCATAAGTAGAGCTCTTACTATACCATTCATGGATGTAATTTTCAGACTAATGCCCTTTGTGAAATATGACACAAATGTATATCATGAGGACAAGGGATACCAGTCAACTGTCAAAGTCTACAAGAACATGTTCTCAACTGTAAATTGACCTTGATTTGAAATCTACCATTTTTAATCTCATAGCCCTCAACTCCATTGAAGGTCACTTTCCAACCAGCACTCCCAAGTATGCTTTCATTGAGCTTCTTCATCACAAATGAGCCATAATTCCCTCTCCATTTTTCAGCACATGATTTTTTTTTTTTTTTTTTTTTTTTTGCAATCCTCTTCATCATAGATACTCGCATATCCTCAGTATTGGAATTATACACTTTGACCTTGCATTCAACAAAGTGTTGTTGAATGCCTCACTCAAGTTGTTATCTACCATGTCACACTTCACATCTTCCTTGAAGAAAGCCTTGCACCAGAATTGCATAGGATATTTGTCAAGTTCAAGGCGTGCAACAACATCTAGCTTCTCTAAAGTCGTCAAATTTTCTGCAAGTTCTGCTTCATTTGGGATCTTTGGAATAAGCCAGAAATAAAGCTTTAGAACCTTCCCGGGTGCCTCTCACTCCAATTGACATGCACATGCCTAGCACAGTTTCTATGTTCTATACTAGGGAATATATATTGAATGACATTGGATAACCCCTGCCATTGCAATAGCAATAAATACAATGCAAAATGAATTTGTTTATATACAAATAGTTTGACAACATGAAATTGGATTTACCTTTGCTGATCACTCATTAATGTCCATTCATTGTTGTCCCTAATGTCGAAGTTTGATTTGAGAAGCTCTAAAAACTATCTCCATGAAGAGTTATTTTCAATCTCAACTACAGCTCATGCAATTGGGTACATCTGATTATTCTCATCTCTACCCACAGCTATGAGAATTTCACCATTCAATTTGCCATTCAAGAAGCATCCATCAAGTCCAATAAACTTCCTACAGCCATCTAAGAATCCCTTCTTCATGGCATTAAAACAAACATAAATCCTTTCAAACATCAAGGGTGAAGTAGGAACTATTCTTGTAGTTTTTATCTTCACAGTAAAACCTGAATTTGAATTTAGGCACTCTTGAGCATAATCTCTATGACTCTTGAACTAACTTTTATACCCTATATGCAACTTCAACAAAATCTCCCTTGTTGCTCTTCTACACAACTGATTGTGACATTGAGTTTAAATGGACATTTTATACATAAAATAGATAGACCACACTTTATAACTTTCCACACAGTATATTAACTTTATACAGACATATGCAATAACAAATTGATAAGCAGGACCGCACTTTATACACACATATTCAACAAAAAGCAGCCTAGCATGACCACACTTTATACATACATGCAACAAAATGTAGCCTACAATGACCACATTACATCAACATCATAAACATATAAACACGAAAGAAGGTCCACATCAGCTAAAAACCAGTGTCATGTCATCCTGGTAACTAGGAAACCTGTGAAAAATGCTAGACAAAAAAAATTCATGGTAAGTGAATTTAAATAAATGTTATGAAAAGTCAAGGTGCGGCATGAACAATCCGAGGTAGTTTATGGTGTGGGATGACACTTTTGCAAAATAATTATAATTTGAAGGTTTTTTTTTTTTTAAAATAAAACTTAGGTGATTCCATTTTCTTCGGACTAATTTTAAGCCCGTAGGGCTTGTTCCTAGAGCCACTATAGAGGTAAATCGCGAGTTGCGCAACTAGTCTATCGGTCAAATTCTAATTTCATGTGCGCGCGATGCTCTAGATGAGTGTTCCGTTGTAGCTGTGCTCCTGATGAGTGTTCCGATCCATTGTAGCCGATCCTATGGGCGAAAATTTGGTCCATCAAGATTCTTTTATTTTGTTCATGACAAAGTAGCATCAAAGAATCTATATCTCTACAATAATACCAACTGGCAGACATCTTTACCAAGTCACTAACCACAATAAGGCTAAATGATCTAAGGGACAAGCTTAATGTTCTCTTTAGAGAACCTTAAGCTTGTGGGGGCGTATTATGACTCTGTATTCTATGCACACTAGAATTCATTCTCTCTCTCCCCATATTATTAAGAATATTACAATTTACCATTCATATCATGACTGAGACTCTTTGTATCCTTAATTATAAATACATCGCTTCATCATGTACTTTAAATCATCATGATTTGATCAATAATAAGATTATACTTACAACTATTGTTCTCATCCTCTCATGCGATAGGGTTTTAATTTGATCCAAATCCTATGTATATTCCCCTATAATGTATTATTTTAAAGGGATAAGGGTCAAATAGGCCCTCAAAGTATAACCAAAAGAGAAATTAGACCTTCAATCTATAAAAAGCTCAAATTAAGCCCTTTAACTTGTTAATTTAGTTCAATTCATCCATTTACCTGTAACCTTCAAGTTAATGCTGACATAAGCAGCCATGTGGATTTTTTTTTTTTAAGTTTACCTGTAAAGCTATAATGTTTATTATTATTATTATTATTATTATTATTATTATTAAAACTAAAACTAAATAAGTAAAATAAAACCCTAAACTAATAATGAGTCGTAAAATGGAAGACGTATAGTGTGTGAAGTTAGGATTAGGGATTACTGAATTAGTTTAGTGTTTTATTTTACTTATTTAGCTTTAGTTTTAATAATAATAATAATAATAATAATAATAATAATAATAATAATAATAAACATTATAGCGTTACAGGTAGGTTTTAAAAAAAAAATCCAAAGAAAAAAAAATTCACATAGCTGCCACGTGACAGCTTATGTCAACATTAACATGAAGGTTACAGGTAAAATGGGTGAATTGTACTAATTTGACAAGTTGAAGGGTTAAATTAGAACTTTTTATAGATTGAGGGTCTAATTGCTCTTTTGATTATACTTTGAGGATCTATTTGACCTTTATCTTATTTTAAATTATAAAATTAGTTGACAATTAATATTTTTATATTTACATGTTTTTGGATGCCTTTGTCCAACTATTATTTTTGTATCTGGTTTCTTAATTGTTTTCTAAACCCTTATTAACGCTAATAAAAGAGTATGTAGAAGTATGTACCTGAATGGAACACATTCTAACAATATATAATGAAGTCTTCTTTACAAGTCAATAAAGTGTGAATGATTCAACTTCTATAACACGGTTTTGTGGAAGTCCTAAATAATTGCTCCTTTAATTTCGGCTTCGTGGAAAGACTAAAGCACCTGCACTGCCACTCATTGATTGCTTGTAGGGATGGCAATGGGGCGGGTGGGTGCGGGGGATATATCCCCCCCGCACCCGCATTCTCAACCCACTTCCCTCATCTGCACTCGCACTTGTGCGGGTAATGAAATTCCTACCCTATATCCGTTTTCACGGGGATTATTTTGCGCGTGCGGGTAATACCCAACCCGCAACTCTAATTATTAATATTACACTTAAATTTAATAAAAAATTTAAACTACAATTCTTATTATCACATGGATTTTTTTTTTTATAAGTTTGAACATAACTCTAAAATTTAATAAGAGTCAATGAAGTTAATCCTTAATTGGAACTAAAATTGTGTTGGTAGTATAAATTGTATTATGTGTTTACTCATTATGTTATTTGTGTTGTTCTTACTAAATTTTCATTAACAAAAAACTAATTCATTATGCATTTGTAATTATAAAATATACATAAACTTATATAATAAATGACTACTAATAACAATATATATAAGCTAAGTGCGGGTGCGGGTGCGGGTGCGGGGCGGGGCGGGGATACCTTGCCCCGCACCCGCCCCCATACCCGCGCGGGTATACAAAACTCCCCCCATACCCCCGCACCCATTACCCAAATTGTGCGGGTATTTTAAAACCCTTAGGGGCGGGGATGCGGGGAACCCATTGGGTGCGGGTAGAATTGACATCCCTAATTGTTTGTCCATCGAATCCCTCACTGAAAAATGGCAAAAACTTGTGTGTGTTTATCTCGCAGGTTTCAATCTATGAGACGGGTCGAATCTTTAATTACTGAAGTCAAAATTTAAGATTCGATCCATTAATTAAAGTTTTGACCCATTAATTAAAGATTTGACTCTTCTTACGAATTGAGACCCGTGAGACGGTTTCACACAAGTGTTATCCCTGACAAATAAGTCTCGTGTGAGATGGTTACATGAGAGTGCGAGGCATACTCTACTAAATGTCAAGAGTAATATTATTTAATTTTAGGAATAAGTGTTAAATAAGTCATTAGACTTACAACTTTTTGTGTAATTAGGTTAGTGAACTTAAAATGTGTGTAATCAAACAATCAAACAAACAAAATATGTGCAATTGAGACATTTGTATGCATCCTTTTAATGCAATTTTCTTTCATCCTAACTAGTATAGCAAAAGAAATAACGATAATTAGTACATACCATATAAGTAATATAATCATATTTTACTTGGAAAAATTGAAAAATTGTTTCAATTGCACATATTTTACTTGTTTAATGATTTAATTGCACACTTTAGGTTCAATGACTCAATTTCACATAAGCGATAAGTTTAGTGATCTATTTGACACTTTTATCTTAATATTGTTATTGTTATTGTTATTGTTATTGTTATTGTTATTGTTATTATTATTATTATTATTATTATTATTATTATTATTATTATTATGTGATATGTTTTTATTAATGCAAGAAAAAAAAAGCGAATCAATAATTTTCAATTTTCAATTTTTTCTTCAAATAAAATCAAGGCATGTGCTTCACTACTTCCTTAAAATACATTTATCATTATTGAAAATAATTTATAATTTACAAAGCAAATGTGAAAAGAAAAAATTAAGTCCACAACTCCACAAGTTATGCCTCAATTGGTGAACTCTATTATTCAATAACCTAAGTTTCACCTCATCAGTCCACATATTTTAAGAAATTATACCAGACGACTAAGGTCCATTTTGCATTAACGTATTAGGTGTATAAATACATATTTTTAGATCAGAATTTACAATACTGTACCATGATTTATGATATAACAATTATCATATTTTGACAAAAGTGAATCTAACTAATTAAAGAGTCACGACCCATCCTGCGGGGTGAGACAATGCATGCCCATGGACGAACGTGCTTTGATATTTTTACTTCATTTTAATTTCGTAATATTTAATGGTGTTGTACTGTTGTTGACTGATATTGATTTTAGGATACTTTATTTTGTTTTTATTCTTTTTCTTTTGGATTTTAATTTTGTGACGAGGGAGATCCTATACGATGAATTGGACCAAAAAAGATGTTAACAAGAATTATATTTCGTGGCATTTAAATATGAGAATCATGTTTCACCATCACTCACCATTTTCGACACTTCCCTCTTTTGAACATTTTAATCAATCTTAATTAGAGGTATAAAATGGTGTAAAGTTTAATTTATTGGGATGTGAAGTATTTTTTTTTTTTTTTAAATTCAATGCATAAACTCTAAATCTAAATACATACTACTGAAAAATATTTATTATCGATATCTCTTTTTCTATATACTATAATCTATAAGAGTAAAAAAAATTTAAGGTCGTTGCCAGTTGTGGTGTTCATTGGGCTCACAAATTCGCCTATGTGACCCCCTTTTTTTTCTTTATTTCTTTAATTTTTTTCCTAAAAAATTGTCCCCAGCAAGAGGTTAGTTACAATAATTCCTTTTTTTCTATCACATCTCTCATTCACATTGCATGTACAAAATTCTTCCAAAACAACAACAACAACAACAACAAAACTCAATAAAGTTGCTCTAATCTTTAACTGTCGATATGATAAGGCATATACATTAAAAATTTCATATCAATTTTTTAAATGGACCATCACATTAAAAAAAAAGATAATTAAAATATTTAAAAATGTTTCAATGTACTCAAATATAAAAAAAATCTCTCTCTCTCTCTCTCTCTATATATATATATAGAGAGAGAGAGAGATTTTAATTATCTTTTTTTTTATGTGATGGTTATATATATATATATATATATATATATATATATATATATATATATATATATATATAGTATACGGCATCGGCTACGTATATAGCCGACGCCGTATCTGAATTAAAAAAATAATAATAATTAATATAGTATACGGCGTCGGCTACGTATATAGCCGACGTCGTATCTGAATTAAAAATAATAATAATAATTAATATAGTATACGGTATCGGCTACGTATATAGCCGACGCCGTATACTCATTTCATTTTAACAAAATCGAAGACAAAGACAAAGATCAGATCAGATCAGATCAACGCCTCACCGCCACCAAAACCCTCCACCACCGCCATCGTGTACTTATCTCCACCACCCCACCGTATATTCAGCTCCACCACCGCCACCGTAGACAGATCAGATCTCTCTTCGCTGCCTCGACGCTCGACGGTCGCCGCTTGACGCTCGACGCTCGCCGCCTCGCCGCCGGACGCCGGACGGCGTCGATCTGACGCATATACGGCAGGTATGTATATATATATATATATATATATATATATATATATATATATATATATATATATATATATATAATTAATCTTTTATATTTTTTGAATTTTAAATTTTATAAATTATTATTGTGTATATTTCGAAATTTTAGGAATAATTGTGTATATATTTTTGATTTTATAAGTTATTGGGTAAATTATGAATTGTTGTGTGTGTATATGTGGAATTTTATGAAATATTGTTTATATATTATTGTGTATATTTCGAAATTTTAGGAATAATGCTACTTATGCTATAATATTAATATACACATCACTAATCAGTAATACTATAATGCAGAAGGAGTTGAGTTTACTTTAGGGGGTTTGATCTAGTGCAAGGTTGTTAGAATCTAGATATATAGCACTCTAGTAGGGCTTATTATGAGGACAATGGTTTAATTAAATATAATCTAAATTTATTTTGGAAATTATAAAATTATGACAACCATTAATTATAAAATTTCTAAATTTATTTTGGAAATTTCTTACATTTGCATCTTTATTTAGGTAAAGAATCATTTGTTGAAAACCGAGATTAAATTGGCTATAAAGTTAGCAGCCCTATTACTAGTGTGTAGGTCAGACGATGCTACTTCCAATTTAATATGCAACTAGTAGCAATTTACCATAGATTATATGTATAATTGTTAGGAGAATATTACATTTAAATTATCAAGTCTTTTTTTTTAAAAAATAAATGTTGAGATTAATATTACTAACTATTGTCATAGGGTGATAAGGTATTGGCTTGATCCTAAATCAACTCTGAAAAATATTTAAAGTCACAAAATACTCTGTATGAATGTTGGTGTGTCTGACCTATTCTCACTTAAACTTTAAATTAAACTTTTCTGCTTTGCTTACTTAAAAAAAAAAAAAAAAAAAAAAAAAAAAAAAAAAAAAGAAACTTTTATGCTTTGCTACTTCGAAAATATTTGATTGGTTTATTTTTTGTTAGGCGTCAATCGGGTTTGACTAAGTTCAGTCCTTGCTGCGCTCCTCCTCCACTGTTCTTCGCCGGTCTCGGGTACGCAATTTGTCTATTGTGTTTAGCAAGATTCAATTCACATTGTGTTTGACATGTTCTTTGGTTAGTTAGGATGTATAAGAAAGCATCTAGAATTGACAAATTGTTATTATTATTATACCTAGATTGCCTTGTACGTGATGGATAAATGCTACTTGTTTGCGTCCATTAAATGCTACTTGTTTGGACTATGTAAATGCTAAAATTATTGTAGTTATTATTATTATAGAAATTTGTTAAAATAGTGTTAACAAATGTTTAATTAAGATTATTATTATTTTAGCTAGATTGGCTTGTACGTGATGGATAAATGCTACTTGTTTGCGTCCATGAAATGCTACTTGTTTGCATTATGTAAATGCTAAAATTATTGTAGTTGTTGTAGTAGTTATTATTATAGAAATTTGTTAAAATAGTGTTAACAAATGTTTAATTAGAGTTATTATTATCTAGATTGGCTTGTACGTGATGGATAAAAGTTGGATGATAGCTAATCGACTTAGTACGGAATACGATGATGGAGTTAGAAAATTTTTAGACTTTGCAAAGAGTAACCTTCCGAATAGTAATAACAGGTGGTTGTGTCCTTGTAAGAAATGTTGTAATCAGAAAAAGTTAGGTGAAGAGGACATATATGATGATCTAATCGTTAATGGGATTAATCCATATTATACACAATGGATTTGACACGGTGAACGCGATGTGTCTACGACATCTAATGTGTATATTGACAATGAAGATAATGAGTCTGAAGATCGGTTGGATGAAATGTTTCGCGATGTTGGAGAAGAGTTTACCAATCGGTCAAATGAGTTAGATGAATTATTGAATGATTCAAAACAACCGTTATGGCCGGGGTGTAGTAAATATTCCCGATTATCTGCTATATTAAAATTATTTAACTTGAAAGCTGGGAATGGGTGGAGTGACAAGGGCTTTACTGCGTTACTTGAAATAGTAAAGGACATGCTTCCAGATGGTAATGAACTTCCCAATAGTACGTATGATGCCAAAAAGATTTTGTGTCCAATGGGTATGGAATATACAAAGGTACATGCTTGCCCTAACGATTGCATATTGTTTAGGAATGATTACAAAGATTTGCATGCATGTCCAATAGCCTATTAGCCGACGTCGTATCATTATTTCTTAATTTTAAAATACATACGACGTCGGTTAAATAACCGACGTCGTTTATTTTCTTACAACGTCGCTTTAGTCAACGTCGTACGTTAGCCGACGTTAAATGGAGTCATTTAGCCGAAGTTAAAGCTATTTTCTATAGTAGTGTTCTTGTGATAACCAAACTCCAGAAAAGAGAGATAAGAGGAGAATTGTCACTAGACATCCATTAATATATTCTTCAGTGTGTTGTGTTTAGATACATAGGTAAGTATATATACAAGATCATAAAACAACAACAACAAAAACAACAACAACAACTGTAGACACAAAAAATTTGAACCCGACAAATATGTTGATAAAATTGTTATTGGACCAACGTTGAGATTAATTATTGGGCCAATTTAATTAATTGGGTCATAATAATTAAATTAATTTAATTAGTCCAATTAAACTTGATTTGGACTATTGAATTAATTAATTAATTGGTCCAAGCCCATTTCATATTTGAATTTGAATTATAAATCATAATTATAATTATAATTTAAATATAATATATTTTATTATATTTGAATTAGATAATTATAATTTAATTTGAATTTGAATTAGATTATACAATAATGAACCTAGACTTGATTCTGGGCAAGGTTCATTTTCTAGAATAATTAATTAATTAATTAATTAATTAAATGGGGAGTTTGTTGAGGAATGTTGGTTAGGCTCTTACTATAAATAGAGCCTTCACTTTCATTCCAAAACACAACAATTGAGGACTTGAGGGGTTGAGAGCATTTGAAGAACTTAAAGACTTTTGAAGGCTTTGAAGGCATTGAAGAACGCTTGACAACTTGAAGGCTTGAGAGCTTGAAGGCATTGAAGAATGCTTGAAGACTTGAAGGCATTTTTGTTGATTTTGCAGGCAATTTGAATCCATTGCAGGTACTTTGGAGCTTTGCAGAATTGATTGGCTCGAAGATCTGGAAGTCTTTTGAAGGCATTTGAGGATGTTAAGGCAACTTGAATCCATTGCATGTGTTTTGAAACTTTGCAGGGTTGATTGTTTCTAAATTCTTGACGTTCGTTGTTGAAAGTCACGCCAATTGAATCCCGGAAGCTACGCCACTTGAATCCCGATGGCACGCGCCAGTTGAATCCTGGAGGCTACGCTATTTGAATCCCGGAGGCACTTCAATAGATAACGTCAGTAAAGAATCAGAGGGCTAGACAGAGATTTTGTACCTACACTTTGAATTATACACACGCTCTACACGAAATTTTTTGAATATATACAAAGTTTACTTTTTTTGTGTTTACAACAACAACAACCTAAGTGTATCAATCTATTTTTTTTTTATATAGTAATTGATATAATGTCCTTTTGGTATTGTAAAATTTCGACATTTATACAATATGAATGAATTAGATAGTAATATAACAGATACAGGGTTACTAAATGTAAATATTTTATAGTTAGAAACGGTGCTAATCTAGACTTGAAAGTGATGTTTTTGATCGAAGTGTTAATTGGAAAAGCTACGTAAAATAGTCCACACAGAAGTCATGCCTTGCTTAAAAGTTAAAAATTCAATGATCCAATATTTGAAACACAAATGGAAAAGAGTAAATTACCAAAATGATCCCTCCACTATAACGAAAGTACTAAATTAGTCCTCGACTTATTTTTTTGACCAATCAAGTCATCAACTATTTAATTTGTGACCGATATGGTCCTCCGTCTGTTTGGGGGTTAAGTCACTGTTTATTGTAATGGCATAATAGTTCTTCACTCTCCACTTTGAGGGCATTAGACACCTTACTATAAAATTATCGTGACCCAAATTTCTTGCCCACATGGCAGGCGAATCCACCCGGCAATGTAATCGTACAAATCGAGGCCGTGGCGGAAGCTGGAGTTGGCTTCGGGGCTGAAGAGGTAGTGGAGGCTGTCGATGCCAGCGTAGTACGGGAGGTAGATGGCGGCGGCGAATCATCGATGCCATGGCGGAAGCTGGAGTTGGCTTCGACAGAATCATGGATCTGTCGTTCCCGGGGATGCATCAGGCTGAGCGACTCCGAGGTTACAACTAACACCAAAAGATTCCTTTGCGTCTTGAGAATATTCTGCGTATTGTGTTTCCGAGGGAGAAGGAGGAGCGATGTGCCCCCTCTTCGTGTGGCAGCCTCCATGATTCTTTAGTTCAATAAATCCAGCTCCCAGTGGGTCGCCATGGACGACAAATGCCCCCACTGCCTCGCTCCTTTATCTGTAATTTTACTGCCCATTCCCAATTTTTGTTTTCCATAACTTATTCTGAAAATTTTATTTAACTTTTTGCTGATTTGCTTAACCTATGTATTATGGTAGGAAGGGAGATTTGACGAAAACGGGCATTTGCAGTGGTCGTACCATGGGTGGTCGTTTGATGGGTGTGGGTCTTGTACGAGGATACCTTAAGGTTATCCTTCATCTTGTACTAGGAGACGATCCGAGCTGACAACGACGGCGAACAGGCCAACATCGAAACGTTGACGACGAGAACATCAATGTCATGCGGGGAAACCCGTTGGCGGTTCAGCAATCGGCCAATGCTGTCGAAGAAAAACTCCTCCATCTCCACGATCCCGTCCTCGTATGCCGAACACTCCTCCTGGCCATCGAACACCATCCTCGGCGCATACGTTTGTTCCCCAATGCCGGAGCTCACAATGGCCTTCAATATAAACTTGTACTCGTTCAAGCCCAGATTCTTGTTCCTCCTAATCACCTCTATTAGTGATATTGTATTTATATTAGTCACATTATATTTGTATAGTTGTAATGTGGTAATTGACTTAGTCTTAACTACTAGCCTATTGTATAGGATTAGTTAGGCAAGTCTTTCATTCCTTTTGTATCTCTGTATTTTCCATCCGTGAATGAGAATACACAGAAATTATCCTGTTATTCTGTTGTTTTTCTAGTGTTGTCTATGTGCATTTCTCTTGTAGTGTAGGCAGTTATTTTAGGGAACTTTTCATTCTCCACTCTCTCTCCAAGGTTTTCATGGATCCAAACACTTTATTTGTGTAACCAATCCATTTTCGAAGAATATTTGAAGAACATTTTCATATTTCATCATGCAATTTCATATTTTATTTTCATAGCTCTTAATCAAAGCTAAGTTTATCTTATTTGCTTTCATTGCACTTTATTGCTTCCGATTATTATTCCAAATGTCTTTAATCTCAATTCATGCTCAACTAGATTCAATTAGGGATTGGATTAAGTCATTTTTTGTGATTGATGCTATGCGATTGAACTGAATTATGAACTAGTTTAACGACTTGTTGATGACTCTAGTTGTGAGCTGAGCTTGATGGTTTGTATTGGCTCTTGTATGATTGTGGCCAAATTGTTCAAGATGTGCATGGAAAAGGTTGTCACTATGAAAATAGGGCAAAATCATAGTCATACCTCTCACTAATCCAACTCACCTTTGAGAAAAGGGGGATAGAAGGAGATGTGAACACTACATGTTTGATAAAATGCTTCAATTGCCTTGAATCGCCATGAGAGTGAGGCTTGAAGCTAATTGAGAATCCGACAGCCATGAGAGTGGCGTTGGCACCTAGTAGCATCTCCCTAGTTTCATTGTCAATGCTTTATGCTCTAACCAATGATACACAATACCATCTACACTTAAATGACCTAGTCTAAGACCCTAATTAGTTTTATTATTAATTGTTAATTGTTGCTTGATCTTTTCATTACAATTTGATTGTCGTTTCTTTTATTTTGTTTTTATCACATGAATCACATCTATTCCTTTGAAACTAGCTTCTAAACACTCTACGCTCTTGTGATTAACCACCTACTATTTAACCCCCTTCCGGTCCACTCCTTGAGACGATATCCGGTGTAAGGATATGATACTCTCTCACACACACTCCATTCCATCACCACGTTTACATAACTTTCAACAAGGAAATGTTCTTTATATTTTTGGTTGATGGCCATTATGGAATATCAACCATCGACTAACAAGCAAAATTAAGCTATCTTCTTTTCTTTTGTTATATTACATTTGTTTATTATTATTATAAGTAGTATTTATTATCTATTACGGAGTATTATTTATAATGGGTTGTCCCAGAAACCCTTGTTAAAAAAAAAAAAAAAAAGAATTTGTGACACTTTTTATTTAAAGGGCCGTGGATTCTTAATTAACTTTCTACAACCCTCAATCAAGGGTTGTGGGAAGTTCAAAGCTTTTCTCTACCCCACCATATGCGAACTTTGTACAAGGGTCGTAGATGAGCTGTTTTGTACTAGTGACGTATGCTACAAATGTGTGATGGTTGTAGAACTGCTAACGAGGATGATGGTACACAAGGTATCCATGAGACAAGGGCTTAGTGTCTTGTATCAACCCTAAGCTACGAAGGCTTGGTGTTTGTAGAAGTGTTATTATCGTCGTCAGTGGTTAATTGGTTTGACGTGTTTGCAATGCCTACCATTGTTTCAAAGTGGCATGGAGAGTAGAGTTGTAAATCCTAATAGTGGTGCCCTTAGATAGTAAAGTAGACTGAGTCGAACCAATCTTAAATGGGTGTACTTCTCTATGTCATCATTTTACTCACATCATATATATTTTATTATCAATTGCCTACGCTTATGACTAAATGGAAAATGTTTAATTGAAGAGGTAACCTAGAAATAAGAAGCCAGATTCTAACTATGATTGTGACATGTCTTGATATTGCCTTATTCATATTTAACTTGACTTGATTGTTTATAAATTTGGTTAAATAGTACCTATTTCTATTCCCACTAAATTCATTTCTTGAATGAAATATACTCTAAATTTAATAGGCTGGATGAGTAAAATTGAAAGTATAAAATGAGATATGTAATTAACTTTAATTTTTAAAAGAAATTATAGCAAAAAATTACAAATAAAGTGTTAAAGAATTTAAAGTCAAGAAAGAAATTCAGGAGGCTTGCTAATTAAACTTTGTTAGATCTATTGAATTTCATATGACTCTTGACTAGCTGTCCTGCAGCGATGGCAGACATGAGGGAGAGTTCCCCGGCCAACACAGCTCCGGCAATGATTGCCGCTAATCGCCTGGAGTTGGCTCCCGGTTCGACTTTGCTAGCACCCTTCACTCCTAAGAGATTCAAGCATGCAGCCTGAGAAGCAAGCTGAGTCCCACCTCCCACCGTGCCTACCTCAATAGACGGCATCGTTACAGAAATGTGAAGGTCTTTCCCATCATTAACTGCTTCCATCATGGTTATACAATGCGAGCTTTCAATGTTTTGTGCGGGGTCTTGTCCTGTGGCGATGTAGACGGCCGAGACAATGTTGGCGGCGTGGGCGTTGAATCCCCCAAGAGCACCGGCCATGGCAGAGCCAGTGAGATTCTTCAGCATGTTTAGCTCTACTAAGGACGCAACGTCTGTTTTTAGTACTTTCTTGACTATTTCCTCCCTTATTATGGCCTCGCAGACGACTGACTTTCCGCGGCCTTCAATCCAATTCACCGCCGCAGGTTTCTTGTCGGAGCAAAAGTTTCCAGAGATTCCGATGACGTCCATGTCAGGGAAGTCGGTGAGGAGGAAATCCAACACGTTTTGGACACCCTTGGAGACCATGTTCATCCCCATAGCGTCTCCTGTGCTGCATGTGAATCTCATGTACAGATTCTTTCCAGCAATAGCGCATTTGATGCTCTGAAGCCTAGCGAATCGGCTGGATTTGTTGAAAGCTCCGGCTATGGTCTCGAAACTTAGAGGATCCTCCAAGTAGAGCTTCAACTGAGCGGCTCTTTTGGCGGTGGAGAATCTCACCACCGGAGCTCGAGTCATCCCGTCCTTCAACAACACACTGGTGGCGCCACCAGAGGCATAGATGGCTTTGCAACCCCGGTTGGTGCTGGCCACCAAACAACCCTCCGTGGTGGCCATGGGGACTGAGTACTCTTCACCATCAAGCAAGAGCGGCCCCGCAATACCTACCGGAATCTGCACATACCCAACTGGCATCTCGCAACACTGACCTAGAATCGATTCATAGTCAAAATTCTCCAAAGGAAGTCCGTCTAGAGATTTGCCTGTTATTCTCTCCAGCGCCTCCCGACGAATGGCTGCCGCCCTCTTGCAATCCCCTAACTTAGATTCCAGGGAGTAGGACGGAACCCGACCTTCAACAACACCTTTTACTATCTCCTCGTCCTCCTCTTCCGATAATAGTATTATTGGATCAGATTGGACTTTTTTCTTGATGAGCGTAATCTGTTTTTCTTCTTCTTCTTTTTCTTCTTTTTCCTGTTCTTGAAGAGGAAGAGGATGGGCAAAAAAGCCCAAGAGGTAAACCAAGGAAACCGCGAAAGCCAGAAGGGCGGCGATCTCAGAGCTTGAGACAACATGGAGAGGCTTGGAGTGGCGGATCTTATCGCGCCAGCTAACAAGCAGGAAATAGACTGCCGTGAAGAAAACAGCATTTATAAGGTAGAGAAGCATTGGGGTGGCGTTGGAAGTTGGATTTTCAGAGAAAGAATCGAATTTGGTTGCTTTCTTATGTTTCACCGGAGAAGTGGAAGTGGCCGCCGGAATTTCCATATTTTTCAACTCCGTAATGTTGATTGCAACTTTATTTGTTAGTAGGTGTTGCTGAATATGTTCGTTGCTATACCAGAACCTATTTATAGTTATAGCTAAATGAATTAAAATAGAGTACTGGGTAAATATTCTTCTATTTCTGCAGTTTCTGGGAAATGATAAGAGAGCAGCTGAGAGAGACAGAATGAAGTTGGAATGTATAGGTGACGGCTGGTTATGTTCAACAAGGTTGGGCTAGCGTGCTTGACTGCAGCCATTATTTTTTTCTATTAGGACGCCATAGTGTTAAATACATGCATTTTATTGATTCAAAAGTCACAAGTCAAAGTAGTTGTCTAGTAGTAGACTAGTAGTGTGTTGCTAACTTGCAACGACTAGTCGTTAGCTATTAGTTTGGCTTGATTTTTTATTTTTCATTCTGAAAATTGTCTTTAATTTTGAAATGATAAGAAAATATGATAAATAATTCAATAATTTGGAAACGGAAGGAAATATAAAAAGAGGGAAAACCCCACAAGGCGTCTTGAGAGAAAAAAGTATTGAATATTGATCCGGTCCCCGGCAGCATTGATTTTTTTTTTTTTTTTTTTTTTTTTGGAATGCTACTGACCTTATTACATTGTAGTATCTGTTCAAACATACTTACTAAGCCTAATGAAGTACAAAGAGTGTTGTCCACCGAAGTTCGATCTCATGACCTCTCACGTGGTGCTTGGCCGGCAGCATTGAATATTGTTCATGGCAAAATAATTGTATATTATAATCCTAATTTCAGGATCATTTATGTATACGAGCGAAAACACTTTTTCCTTAAAAGATGAAATAATCCCAATCTTCCTTTTAGGATGATCAAACAAAAAAAAAATTTGAAAAATTGAAAAATGTTATGCGAATTTATGTAATCTCGCGTGAACATATATCATAATACAAATTAAACTCTACAACTAAGAAAATAGAAGAGAGAGAGAGAAAATCATTTTCATTAACTTCATTATCAACGGACTTTACATGTACAATATATATATATATATATATATATATATATATATATATATATATATATATATATATATATAGGTAAAAGTTCAGGTGTGAACTTCAGTTATCATGTGAACTTGTGCACTTATACTCGCCGTGCATTTGAGCTAACCAATGGTCATGAATTAATGTGCACGTCGACCAGGTGCACCGCATCCCATCTAATAATTTGTACACAAGGGGTATTTTGGTCTTCTACTTAAATTGTTTTACCATTGGTCAATTTGGGAGGTGTATCCGTGTGCGGGTGAAATTAGTTTTACCCATTTTCCTTCTCTCAGCGCCTCAACCTTTGGGAGTGGTCTACTCGCCGGACAGTTCGCAGCCCTTATCGTCGGACGGCAGCCTCGCTATGGTGTCTGGTGCTCGCGATCGAGGGGAGAAACGGCGGCCTTCCTGGTCGTTACCTGGGGTTCGGGAGGTCCGTCTGGCGTTGCTACGGCTGATGGGGATGGTGGATGACTGACGAAGCGGCGCGTCGTAACGGTAGAAGTGGCGGAAGTCACGGCTAGAAGACGATCGCAGACTGGTGGTCCATGGCCGTCCTCTTATCGGCGCCGCTCAGCTCGTCTTGCTGGTAGGGTTTCTGTGTTCGGCTGTAGTTTTTTTTTTTTTTTTTTTTTTTTTAAATATTTGAGTGTTTATTTGATCAGTTTTGCATACTCTGTGTTCCAATATTAACAATGGCATTAAATACCCTCCATGTGCAATACTACCAACATGCATATGAGAAAGATTTGTAGTTATATGACTTGTATCTTAGATACTGGCGCAATGCATTCTGTATTTTTAAGTTGCTCGAATTCAAATGCACCCCCTGCCCTTGATTCATCCAAGCCATTCATTTAGTGGGTTGGGTGTAGTATTCGTTGGTTGTCACGTTGTGCCCTCTAACATAGAATGCATTACAGTTGTGCATTCTAAATGGAATGCATTCTGTTTGTGGTATCAAATTTTAAATGATCTGTGTGTGCACTCTTCTGAATGGTATAATCAATGCTATGGGTTGGTATTCACTGTTGGTTGTTCCGTTTGTGCAGTGTTACTTCAAATGCGGTATAGATGAGCATATACAAAGGGAAAACTAAAACACACTGATTATGCTATCTAATTTTAAATGCATAGTGTGTGCATTCACAAGTATGGTACATGTACTTTTGAGGGGTGGTAGTATCTATTTGCGAACCCGTTAAGCATACTTACTTCAAATGCATGACAAACTTCTCTCTATTTAGTATGAAATAATCCTATATTATGGTGTATTCTAGCGTTTTGGATTTGCAACAAACTGGAGTTTAGCAGTTCTAAACCAATGCAAACTCTTTTCTTGCAGATGGATTTGTTGGCATCTTTCGTAGACAGCTTGGAACAACCCTTTCGTGCAGTTCTGATAAGGAACATGAAGCCAAAGCGGATGTAGATGGTATGGCGCGAAACAATAAATCCGCAAGAGTCCGGTGTATATGCAAGCGGCACATGGAATCCTACCTTGGTGAAGACCCCAAGGAGTGGGATTGCGGTCTAACTAGAGGTGACAAAGGGTAGTTAGCAGACCTCAGCAAGCACTTCACCTGAGCGGTGGAAAATAAGACCGGAGGCTGATAAGCAGCGCATCGCATGCCTCTTTGTTTTTGGAACAAAAGTCGTTGCACTAGGATAACTATTTTGTTTTTGGAACAAAAGTCGTTGCACTAGGATAACTATTTATTATAACGCTGTTTTCAGTGAACTGTGTGTTTCTTAAGTGGTTGGATATGACAGTGCAGATTAAAAGGGCCCTAACTGATGGCATTAGGCTCGAGAATTTAAAATTTGAACATATGAACAGAGGATTTAAAATGCGCTAGAGTAATTATACAATGCACACAGTGCATCTTGAACTACGCAATAAGATTAAACTTTAGTAACTGTATTCCTAGTGCCCTGAAATGATGCGCTTTGGAAACTGGATACAAGTGAATGAGTGCAACATAGAGGTTGTTGGTAGTGAATAACAAACAGATTCAAAAAGCGCTGAAGCAGTAAATTATATCAAAAATATACAAGCTAAGTCTTGGATTTTTTGTTTGGGACTTAATGCACCAGATCAATACACAAGTTCACACATTAATATGAATGTGCACCTGAAAATTAGCCTATATATATATATATATATATATATATATATATATATATATATATATATATATATATATATATATATATATATATATATATATATATATATAATAAATGCTTCCTATCAATTAGAAAGTGTAACTACCTCTGAAGCATAATGGCCACAAACTTGGCCAGAGACTAAGTCTTCATAACACTCCCCCTTGACGTTATCTTCTTGTGATCATGCCTCATTAAAAACCTTGCTAGGAAAAATCCTATGAAAAAAAAACCTAGTCAAAGGAAAAGAGTACATGATGTATGTATAGTCATGTCTTATACAAAGTTGACACTATATATACTTTGTTGAATATTCATAAACATACACTATTACAGGCATTTTTTTAACCCTATAATGGGCTATTTGCATTTAGCCAACAACAGAGAGAGGTTCCTTTGATAGTCCTTTTAGAGGTGTGCTATGGTGATGATATAAGCAATCCTACAGGGATTGATGGGATATGTGGACCAATTTTATCAAAAATTCATTATTAAGGTCCATCATAACGGGTCACTTAGAAAATTAAAACCCTTAGTCTACCGTCTGGACAAATATATATTCTCAAAATTGAGAGTTATAATCAGTGCTATGAATTTGTCTTCTAGCAGGATGTAATATTTATGGCCCATAGCAAATAATTGTTATGCCACATTTTCTTTTATTATATACACATAACCACAGTGTATAAGAAAACAAATTGTGACAAAAGTAACTGTCAAGAGCTCATCTTTTCAAACATTTTCGATGTGTGATCAAAATGATCTCATATCATTTACAAAGGGGATCTCGTGGCTCCCCCTTTGTTTTTTTTTTTTTTTTTTAGTTTTAATTTTATTTTGTATATAGTTTTATTTTGATTATTATTATATTATTAATAATAATAATATTATTATTATTGTAATTTTATTTTATTATTACATAATAATAATAATAATAATAATAATAATAATAAATTTAAATTTTCTTTTAGAAAATTTTTGCCGTGCAGTTGAATATCTATATATAATTAAATAATTTGACCAATATAATAAGTTTGGGCAGAAAAATGCTAGAATGGAGATTTTACTTTTAATTATATATAGATAGATATATAAATATAGATATTGATTACGTAGATTACATAATAATAATAATATAAATTTTCTTTTAGAAAATTTTATGCTGTGTAGCCGAACATCTATATATAATTAAATAATTTGACCAATACAATGAGTTTGGGCAAAAATAATGCTAGAAGGGGAATTTTACTTTTAATTATATATAGATATAGATATAGATTGTCTTGTATTACGAATATGAATATTAATGTAGAATTATAGTACAAATAGGAAAGTATGAAACAATATATTCTATTAGGAATTGTATAACACTATTTTATAATATTAGAATAGGAATTTTAACCTAGAATTATAGTACGAATATGAAAGTAGAAAACAATATATTTTATTAGAAAGCGAGATTTTTTAAGAATTGAACGGTAAGTTAAAGTTCATGATTTTATTTTATATATAGCATAGATTTAGGTGTCAACATATATCTATTAGGTAATGGTAATTTGACCAATTTTATTATGACTTAAACAAATAAAAATATGTCAAATGACAAAAGATTATATATATATATATATATATATATATATATATATATATATATATGTGTGTGTGTGTGTGTGTGTGTGTGTGTGTGTGTGTGTGTGTGTGTGTGTGTGTGTGTGTGTGTGTGTGTGTGTGTGTGTGTGTGTGTGTGTGTGTGTGTGTGTGTGTGTGTGTGTGTGTGTGTGTGTGTAAGGCATAACCATAAAATTACCGCCATTTTATTAACTAATTAAAAAAAAAATCATGATTGTTCAATGAAACTCACTCCTACTTGTTATGGGCGCATGAAACTCGAGATGTGCGTTATTAACTTTTTTTTTTTTTTTTTTAACATTATTGTTCAACGAAACTCACTCCTACTTGTTATGGGCGCATGCCATTTCAGAAGTGAGTTCAAAACGTGCAACTTCATATGTTTGACGGAGACACAGAGTGTATATATAATATTAACAAGTGATGTTAATTGATAAATAGATATGATATTATAAAGTAACGCCATAATCAATAAAAATGTTATAATTTTTTAAGGGTGTGTTTGGAAACGCAAAAAATTATTTCTTAAAATCATTTTTCAAATTTTTCGTATTTGGTAAAGAGTGAAAAACGTGAGTCAAAGGTAAATAAATATTTAGTTAAAGGAAAAATACACTAATTTTTTTTGGAAAACGACTTACCCTCTTTTTTGGAAAAATACCCCACGTGCGTCTCGGCCGATCGTGGCACAAATGATAAATGTGGCATAACAATTATTTGCTATGGGCCATAAATATTACATCCTGCTAGAAGACAAATTCATAGCACTGATTATAACTCTCAATTTTGAGAATATATATTTGCCCAGACGGTAGACTAAGGGTTTTAATTTTCTAAGTGACCCGTTATGATGGACCTTAATAATGAATTTTTGATAAAATTGGTCCACATATCCCATCAATCCCTGTAGGATTCCTTATATCATCACCATAACACACCTCTAAAAGGACTATCAAAGGAACCTCTGTCTGTTGTTGGCTAAATGCAAATAGCCATTATAGGGTTAACGAAGATTGTTTATCGGCATTAGGGGAGATAAGAGTCCAAATCTAGTGGAACGGAATGCCGAGAAATTTCATAAAATGAAATTGTTATTTAAATATACGTACTAGTTAGACTGAACTGGAAGTTCAAGAGATAATCGATATGCCAAATATATCTATTGGTCATAAAAGAGTGACTATGTCCTATGTACCTTCCCCAACTTGGACCAAATATATCTACCGATACTCCTTAACACTAGAAGTGCAGGAGATCTATCGGTGTAAGTGATCTAGTAAAGAAACATTGTCACTTTTGAAAATACCTAGAATAATCATGTCCTGCAGACATTCGTTCAGATGACGAAAAATCCTAGTAAAATTGTAGGTGCACCAAACAAACATAAAACTAGGGATGCGGAATGACCGGATCTAAATGTCTTTGGGAAATGACAATAATCTGGTTGATTTAGAAATTGCCATGAATTCTATGGGAGAAATTATGACAAAATATTATAATTGTCGACAACACAGTTGCTTTTACAAATTGCTGGTTATACGATAATCTGGATCCAGAGTTGGGCACCGGAAGTGTCATGACTATTTAACGTATAAAGGAGCAATTAAGGCATAGCTCGACTCGATAATATGAATATATTATGAAGCGAGTTTGCAGGTTATGGGTTCACACAGAGACCCTTTGATTCTAATCAAATATAGTCTCCCACGATAAATATTGACATTAAGTTTCGTTACATAATATCTTTGGCAGAATAATAATAAATATGCAGTTAATATTTATAGAAATCCGCGATGAATTTATAATCTCAGAACTAAAAAATGAAAATCGTAGCATGTATGCTATTAAATGACAATGGTCTTTATATGACCAGAAACAGTTAATAATTGACTGAGTATTTTTCCTCTTGAAGAAGGAATATGTATTTATTTTCCATTATGCACCCTTTAAAGATTTGCGAATGAAGTTATTATCCTCATGAAGAATGAATAATATGTACTATTATGTGCTCAATAAAGAGTAGATAATGAACTTGTTTATTATCTTAGTCAATATGTTGCACAAATGATAAATGTGTATGTTTATGAATATTCAACAAAGTATATATAGTGTCAAAATGTAACTCACGTGAGCTCTAGAAGAGTAACGAGGTTGTTTACAGAATGTTCACTCTAGTGACAATATAATCTTGAAAAATGTACAGTATTCTTTTTCTACACTTATTTTTAAATAATGTTGCCTTTGAATTAAAAGGTGTAGACTTTGAAGATTGTTATCTTCAGGGGGAGTGTCATTCATTTGATCAATCCTGAAACTTAGACTTAAATCAATCCGAAAGATTGGGTCTTGAGACCAACAGCTGTACTATTTTTCCTCTAATTAAGTTTTGATATTATTTTCTTAATTAAAGGTTTTTAATTATTGAGGCAACTAATGCAATACATAAATACGCATATCATGTACTCTTTTCCTCAACTAGTTTTTTTCCCACTGGTTTTTCTAGTGAGGTTTTTAACGAGACATGATTTTGGTATAGTAACGTCTAGAAGATTATGCCCAGAAGTTTATGTTTAGTTTATGGTTGTACTTGTTTAGTTTATGATTGTACTTTTTTCCTTATATTCATAAACATACACATTTATCATTTGTGCCACGATCGGCCGCGGCGCACGCCTCGGCCACGGTTGGTCGAGGCGACGCCTCAACCACGATCTCCTGGGCCACGATCGACCGAGGCGCACGCCTCGGCCACGAGCGGTCGAGGCGACGCCTCGGCCACCCCGCCAAGGCGACGCCTCGGCCGTGATCGGCGAAGGCATGCACCTCGGCCAGCCTAAGCCGCAGCCCGTCTCGGCCAGCATTAAAAAAAAAATTCATGTGTGATTTGGAAAATAAAATCACATACTCGGGATCAACCGGGATTCTGCACGATATCAAGCAAATTCAGTCTTACTCCCTAGTCAACTCAAACACATCCGTAGACTCAGGAGTAGGGGGGACTGGTGACAGGATAATGGTGCTGGCACTCGACCCGGATCATAAGCAGCACATGGAATGGTGCTGGCACCCGACCTGGATCATAAGCAGCATCTGACCCGACACCACATGGAAACCCAACGGGCAAAACTCCAACGGGCAGAATTCCAACGGCTGTCACCTTTACTGCCATTGAAGCCACCATTGATGTCACCATTGATGAGAGAGAATTAAAGGCTTAGCTCCCCATTTATGCTTCATGTTGTTACCGTTAGCAGCTTTTGTATAAGTAGGGGCTCCCCTCAGCTTGGAGGGGGACGTTCAATACTCTGGACAAAGACTGTATTTTCTATACTGAGACAAAAGCAATACAACTATTGTTACTCTCTCACGTAGCGTTATTATAATATTATTATTACCGGTAACATTATTACCGTCACACCGGTATCTCTATATTCAAATTACAGTATTTAAGGATGACATTGTTCCCTATTGGTGAATTCAGATCCTTCACTGTCACTGCCCTCTGGTTTCACACTTTTTTTATGATCCCCATGATAAAGATTATCATCATTCAAGTTCATTGAATCAGAATTATGCAGATTTTCTTCCAAGATGCCATCTAACTTTCCAGGCTTCTCATTGGCATGCCTTGTGAGTTCATCTTTTCCTCCATTTAGATCATTATTTTCAGATCCATGCTTGCTTTCCAGAGATTTAGATCTTGACCGTTTTCGATGCCTTGATCTGCGTTCATCTGAATGCCTTGGAGATACCCTGCTACTTCTTTCCCGCTTAGCTTTAGTTGGCCTTGATCTGGACCTCCTATCATGGCGCTTTGACTTCTCTTCCCTACTCCTGTCGGCGGTGAGTGACTGGCGAAGAAGCAGAGCAGATGATGATGAAAAGACACAAATATCCCTTCTCAAACGGAGCATCTAACGAGAAGAGTGACGGAGGACCAAAATTGTCCTCGTCAGAATAAGAGTGTCCACAAATTGTCTGATTTTATGGAGGACCAAAATTATCTTGACACTATAAGTCTAGGACCAAAAATGTCTTTTACTCTAAAAAGTTGTAATATATGGAGTGGTTCAACAAGTGTAAAAAGAACACATTTTATATCTATTAGGTATCAGTAGTTTCACCAATTTTGTTATGGCTTAATCAAATTAAAATATGTCAAATGACACAAGATTTAATATATATAACTTTTTTTTATACGTATGGCATTTTCATAAAATTAGCGCCATTATATTAATTAATTAAAATATATTAAAAATTATCATATGTGATTATTTAACGAAACTCACTCCTACTTGTTATGGGCGCATGCCACTCTGGAGGTGCGTTCAAAACGTGCAACTTCAAGGTTTGACGGAGTGAATATATATAATATTAACATGTGTTGTTAATTGATATATTATAAAGTAATGCTATAATATCACAATACAAAATGTTTTATTTTTTAAATGGAAAATGTGTTGGGTGGGGTGGATTTGCCCCATTAGATGTATTCATTGGGAAGTGAATATGTAGGCGAGATGAATATGAAAGTATAGATGGACCAACTTGGCTTAATTACTTACTAATAATGAGTTACAACATTCCTTCTAAAAATAATTTTTTAAAATTTTGGTCAGCCGGCGTGCATAGTGACCGGTTGTTATAACGTCAACCATGGTCCACACAGGTAATGGATCATGATCTGAAAATGACGTTATTTCTTTAAGTAAAAAGCAGCCGTTGTTAAATTTTTGACAATTTTTTTTTTTTTTTTGTGTATTCATAACAAAATGAAACTACAATATATCTAAAATGAAACTGGATAACTTGTCTCGCATATTGTGTTTATATTATCAAATGAAACTATAATTGAATTGAATACATTAGTTGTGTTAAAATAAACTGTAGTATGTATAAAATGAAACTGAATAAAATGTCTCACATATTGAGTGTATATTGTCTAATGAAACTGTAGTTATATCAAAATAATATTTTAGTTGTGTTGTAATAAAATTACAGTGTATATAAAATGAAACTGAATAACAGTTTCACATATTTGAATGTATATTGTCCAATGAAACCGTAGTTGAATTAAAATTATAATTTAGTGGTGTAATAAGACTACTACAGTGGGTATAAAATGAAATTCAATAGCATGTTTCACTATAATAAGACTATTGTATGTATAATGTCGAATGAAACTGTAATTGAACCAAAATTAAACTTTAATTGTGCTGAAATGAAACTACAATATATATAAAATGAAACTAAATATATTATACAAACAGAACTAATTACGCGAAACAGGTGTCGTTTCTTTTCATTAAAAAAATGATTCAACTTTGAACCATAATAAGTTCTGTGAACCATGATCCACAGTAAAATTTGCCCATAGTGACACTATTTTGTAGAATCTAAAATTTTTCAATCTTAACACATCTCATCATGGGATGGGTTAGGGATAGTCCGTGGGTCTCAACCCACTGTGACATTCTCTGTAAAAATGTATTCTCTTTTTCTCATATCATATATATAACCTTTCAAAAAAAAAAATTATGTATATATATAAAATAAATAAATAAATAAATAATCAGAAGAATGAAAATAGTGTGCATTTATTTATAATTTTTAGGACTCGAGTGGTTAAAAATGTATTACTTTTTAATGAGTATCTTAAATTTATGAATTTATATATGTGTAATAGCAGTTTATATGAGCTATGAGCAAAAATTTATGGATAATATTAAAATATTAATAAATAAAAATAATTAAAATTTTAGTTTCAATTATATTTTATAATTCCTGTAGTCAATTTTAATCATTGTATTTAAAAATTATAGAAGAAAAAAAAATTTAAAAAAAAAATATTTTGTTTAATAATAATGTAAACAATTTTGATAAATTTTATACTATGTTTTACAATATATACATAAATAAATAAAATATCTATAATACTAAATTAGTACTCACATATATTGGTATGTGTACACAAATAATACATGTATTAAATAGACAAACATATATGATTTACCATTAATAGAAATTTAACTAAAATATATTCTACTATTAAATTAATTATATAATAATTTTAATAAAATGATAATTAAATAATAGAAAATGTTCCTCTTCCTTATAAATAATAGAAAAATGGTATTATAGGTATATGTGTACGGTAATAATATATTTTCATCAATACTAGAATATAGTAGGAATATTTTGTCCAATAAAATTAAAGTGTACAACATTTAAAGTAAATTGTATACCTTTATTAGTATACAAAAAAACAAACATAAATAAGGGGTATAAACATGGATTGAGACTTAACCACTCTCCAGGTGAGAACCTGTGGTCTAATATGGATCATTAAAAACAAAGGACGTGCGACTGTGATTACAACCAATAAATCTGCTTAGATTAAGGAAATTAGGAGAATAAAATAGGAAATAGTATTTTTGGCCAAGGGTAAATTAGTCTTCCAAACAACAACCAACCGCGTAAAAAAAAAAAAAAAAAATCTTTAAAAAAATCTTTCCACACTAAAGTTTTCAAACTTATTTCTTCTCTAACTATATTGATGGAAATAAACAACTATTTTTAATTACTAATATTAACACCCACGCTCAAAAGTCAAAAATCAAAACTCCACGACAAAAAAACTGAAATGACATTATAATGCACCACAACTAACACTAGAATGCACCACAACTAAAATAGCGATGCATTAATACCTCACCAATGCACAACTCACAGTCCTACGATGCACCACCTCCTAAAATCATAGATTTATCAACAATCCTACGATGCACCTCACTAAGCGCATTAATGCACATCTCACCCGCCAACAATGCATAATTCATAACACTGGGTTGCACAACCAACACAACAGAATATACAACAGTACTACCATGTCTACCCAGAATGCATACATATACACCAACATTCAAATATAAGCTATATTATACTAAAAAAAACAAGTGGAAAAAATAAAAATTTCTGATCATTTTCACTGGACGAACACTCTATCGATGATGAAGAAATCGCGACTCCAATTCACAACAGTCATGATATAAGAAAATAGGAAACAAATCTATTCAAATCTGTAGCAGTTACAAAAAAAAAAAAAAAAAAAAAAAAAAAAAAAAAAAAAAGAAGAAGAAGAAGAAGATCAATCTATGTCATCTTACGAAATCAAATCTAAGCCATCCAAAAAAAAAAAAAAAAAAAAAGATTAGACCACAGGCTCACATGTGGAATTGTTTTCATACGGAATGCATATATATGTGTGTGTGGAATTCAATTTAATAACCTATGATTAATTCTTTGATTGTTGACCATCCTAATATGCAATTATTGTCTTCCAAAAATTACAATATATTAAAATTTATAAGAGTTAATTTCATTTTTTTTGTCCTAGATTTATAGGTAACAGTTCACTTTTAATCCTTTTTTGTCAGAACATCCCTCTTTGGTCCTAATGTTATTTTGACATGATCATTTTTTATCCTCTATCTACAAGATCATTAAAATTCTGTTAAATACAATGAAATTTCAATCTTTTTAATACAAAGTGCGGTGACCCGTTATATTTTAATATTTTTTTTTGAAAAAAAATCATAATTGAAGACTGAAATATCCTTTGTATTTAACGACGTTTAAAATGTTTTGTTAATAAAGGACAAAAAATGGTCATGCCACAATAATACTAGGACAAAAAATGAAAGTAACTGTTTGACTTTATTTACAACATCAACAATTGAGTTTTTTGAATAAATTTTTCTAATAAAAAAATTGAACTTGGATTCTTAACGATTCAGGGTAGAGTTTTTGGACATTTTTTTTTTCTTCTGTAAATGTTGGTTTGTTTAGGAGTCTAGTAGTTGAGTTATGTTAGGACTCTCTTGTATTCCTATATTGTCTTGTACGGTACATTTGTGATTATTGATTCAGACTTCAATCCTCATATGGTATCATAGTTTTCCAGGTCTTCGCCGTGGCAACTTCAGGTTCTGTTGACGGCTCTATTGGAGTTTCCTCTGAGTGGACCGTCTCCGAGGCTGCCATGTCAGTCCCGATGCCCACCAATACTTCCCTCTCCTCTGTGCACCATTTCGTTTCCATAATACTATCCACCCGTAATTACCTATTCTGGAGAACCTAGTTGATTCCATTTCTTCGTGGCCAAGGTCTGTTAGGGTTTATTGATGGCACCCTCCCTTGTCTGCCCGATTCTTCACTGGGTCAGCCGCCGGGCGACGATGTTGCGACTCCTCCGCTGGCGCCATCGTTGACTCGAGAGGCTTGGCTTCATCAGGATCAAGCCATTCTCTACCTCCTGATTTCGTCCCTCTCCGACGAGGTCATTCATTTGGCTAGCTGTGGATGGCCATTCCAGCCGCTCTGTTCCACTACACGAGCTCGTACGCTCAGCCTTCTCAGTCAGCTCCAATCCTTGGGACAAGGTGACGAAATAAAAATGAACCCGTAGCTCTTTAGTTCGTCTAGTGTTAGTAGTAGTTCTTTTAGTTCCTCTAATGTTAGTAGTAGTTCGTCTTTCTGTTCTGCGTGTCAGTTAGGGAAGTCTTGACGATTTCCCTTACCATGTTTAGAAACATCTACTTTGCATGTTTTGGAACTGTACTGATATTTGGGGCCCAACGCCTATTCTTTCCTTACTAGTTACAAATATTTTGTGTTGTTCGTGGATGATCTTACTAGATATATGTGGTTGTCCTTGGCTCCTGTTTCTTCGCCCAAGCTGTGGTGTGACAACTTGGGCGCTACCTACTTGTGTGCTAATCCGGTGTTTCATACCCGAACTAAAGAGCTGCAGGTTCATTTTATTTCGATGAAGGATCAGTTAGCTGATATTTTTACTAAGCCTTTGTCGGGTTCGCTGTTTACGTTTCTTTGTGGCAAGCTCAATGTTGCCCCCCAACCTTGTGCTTGAGCGGGGGTGTTAGGAGTCTAGTAGTTGAGTTATGTTAGGACTCTCTCTTGTATTCCTATATTGTCTTGTACGGTTCATTTGTGATTATTGATTCAGACTTCAATCCACATCGATTTTATGTTAAAAAGAAAAAGTCACGCATTTAAATTCAAGCATGCGCCTAGATAGTGACTTTAAATAATGAACCCGTTAGATTTTGGAGTGTAAACTAGCTGGTGGCCACTCTAAGTAGTATGTTTTGATTTTATATTTTTTTAAATATACTAAATGGCCATTGCATGGTCATTTGATTTTTTTTTTTTAAATAAATTTGTTTATAAATATTTTTAAAAAAATAAATAGGAAATGTAATTTTTAAACGTAATGTATAATTTAATACTCCATAATATATTATTTTAATTGCAATTTTATAATTAATAATTAAATTAAAATTTTCAAGCCTAATTTAAGTAAAAAATAATTATAATTATAATTTAAAATGATAATCAATAAAAAAGAATAATTAAAATATAGTTAATATAGATGTGTGCAGTGGGTCCATAAAAAACATGGAAAAACCTCAAACTATTAGAAAAACAAACTTTTTTATATTCATGCACTTTATATATGTAGCTCTTATGCCAAGTAGTTTGTAGTTGAATGATATTTCTGTGACTTTTCTAAATAGGAGGTCACAAGTTTGGAACCCAGATAGGTGTCTGTGACATCTATGAGATGGTATCACACAAGTGTGACCCAAAAAAGAAATATGTAGCTATTATATTTTAATGGAAAAAGGGTGAAATAAGCCTTCAAACTTTACCCAAAATGTAATTAATCCCTCCAACATTAAAAAAGTTCAATTAAAAGCTCAAACTTGTCAGTTTGATACATTTAAACCCAAATGACCGGTTGTTCACCTGAAACAACCGGTCATTAATTTTCCATACAACATTCGGTCAGTCGAAGTTCAACCATCTGCTAGTTGACCAGATGGTTACCAATCTTCGCTAGGAAGGAGTTGCTGCCAATGACCGCCGCAGCTACCTCGCCAGAAGGAATCGCCGGATCTGCTGCTTGTCCGTTGCTTCGCCAAGGAGGACCATGTTGAGGAACTAGAGAGAAGGGTGAGGTGATGGCAGTGGTCCTGCTCGCTGTAGCTGGTGCCAGTCGACGAGGAAGGGGAGTTGACGGCGTCATTGGTGATGGAGGGTGGCTTCGGTGGCAGATACTGAGCCTCGCCGGACCTGCTGCTGCTTCTCGCCGATATACTACACACGCTGGAGGAAACCCAGCTGCTCGCTGCTCATTGCTGCTCGTCGATACGCAGGAGAAGCTCTCCCTTCTTCGGTGGCGTGGCTTTGGTGTCGGAAAATGGGGTGGCAACGAGAGAGAAAGCGAGTGGCTTCCGAGGGGTCCAAGGGGAAGATGAACATTAACAAAAAAAATATGTGCGTCTTCTCCATTGGAGAAGACGAAAACAGTTCATCTTCTCCAATGTATGGGACTGGAGAAGACGATCATGGGAAAGACTGGCAATGTAGAAGAATTACCGGCGGGAAACTGAGCGTTTTGGGCGGTAATTAACCGGTAACCTATTGGTTATCGGTAAACACGGGTTATTATTTGATCTATTTTAACAAGTTTGAGTGTTTAATTGACTTTTTTAATGTTGGAGGGCTTAATTGCACTTTTAGGTAAAGTTTGAGGGCTTATTTGACACTTTTTCCTATTTTAATTTAATTGTATGCTTATTATATAGTGGTATTAATGAATGTAATTATTTATTGTTTATCACCTTCCACACGTGCTGAGACAAATCAATAATCAATATGTAGATTGTAGAGTGAAACAGTCAGCCCAACCATATTGACCCAACAAAATTCTACCATGTCACTTTTTCTTATAACCCCATCCTCCACCATTTCACAATTCATTCATCTATAAATATAGGTTCAGAGAACTCATTATTTGGGCAGGCAAAAAACACCTAACAAATCATAAGTGCTAGAGCTTCAACATCAAAAAGGTTGTAATAGCACCTGGCCTGTTAGTTGTGTGATTGTCTAAGAATTCTCAAAAATCAACATGGAGTTGAAGCAGATCCAGATTCCGGCCACTTCCACTTCTCCGGCGAAACACAAGAAAGCAACCAAATTCGATTCTTTCTCAGAAAATCAACCTTCCAACCCTCTCCCACTGCTTGTCTACTTTACCAACTTCATCTTCTTCACGGCAGTCTATTACCTGCTCGTTAACTGGCGTGAGAAGATCCGCCACTCCAAGCCTCTCCACGTACTCACACTCTCTGAGATTGTGGCCCTCCTCGCTTTCGCCGCTTCCTTCGTTTACCTGCTGGGCTTCTTGGGCGTTGGCTCCGTTTTCGTCCAACATCTTCAAGAACAGGAATCCGAAGAAGTAGAAGAAAAACAGATTTCTCTCAAGAAAAAAGAAAATGATGTTGTAGACAATGACCATGTCCTCACACCTCCGCCTATCAAATCTGATCCAATAATAATATTATCGGAAGAGGACGAGGAGATAGTAAAAGGTGTTGTTGAAGGTCGGGTTCCGTCCTACTCCCTGGAATCTAAGTTAGGGGATTGCAAGAGGGCGGCAGCCATTCGTCGGGAGGCGCTGGAGAGAATAACAGGCAAGTCTCTAGACGGACTTCCCTTGGAGAATTTTGACTATGAATCAATTCTGGGTCAGTGTTGCGAGATGCCAGTTGGGTACGTGCAGATTCCGGTAGGTATTGCCGGGCCTCTCTTGCTTGACGATAAGGAGTACTCTGTTCCCATGGCCACCACGGAGGGTTGCTTGGTGGCCAGCACCAACCGGGGTTGCAAAGCCATCTATGCCTCTGGAGGCGCAACCAGTGTGGTGTTAAAGGATGGGATGACTAGAGCTCCGGTGGTGAGATTCTCCACTGCCCAAAGAGCCGCTCAGTTGAAGCTCTATTTGGAGGACCCTTTAAGTTTCCACACCATTGCTGCAGCTTTCAACAAATCCAGTCGCTTTGCTCGCCTCCAGACCATCAAATGCGCTATTGCCGGCAAGAATCTGTACATGAGATTAACTTGTAGCACCGGCGATGCCATGGGGATGAACATGGTATCCAAGGGCGTCCAGAACGTTTTGGAATTCCTCCAAACTGACTTCCCCGACATGGATGTCATCGGTATCTCGGGAAACTTTTGCTCTGACAAGAAACCTGCGGCTGTCAACTGGATCGAAGGCCGGGGTAAGTCTGTGGTCTGCGAGGCCATAATAAAGGAAGAAATAGTCAACAAAGTACTCAAAACCGATGTTGCGTCCTTAGTAGAGCTCAACATGCTCAAGAATCTCACAGGCTCCGCCATGGCCGGTGCTCTCGGGGGATTCAACGCCCACGCCGCCAACATTGTGTCCGCCGTCTACATCGCCACCGGACAAGACCCAGCACAAAACATTGAAAGCTCGCACTGTATAACCATGATGGAGGCGGTTAACGATGGGAAAGACCTTCACATCTCTGTAACCATGCCGTCCATTGAGGTAGGCACTGTGGGGGGTGGGACCCAGCTCGCTTCTCAGGCGGCATGTTTGAATCTTCTAGGAGTGAAGGGTGCTAGCAAGGAGGTTCCCGGAGCAAACTCAAGAAGGTTGGCCACCGTGGTTGCAGGAGCAGTATTAGCCGGAGAGCTTTCTCTCATGTCTGCAATTGCTGCCGGTCAGCTTGTGAAGAGTCACATGAAATACAATAGGTCTAACAAAGCTTAGAGTTAATCAAGATCATTTCAGACTCACTACTTGGACAGAGTAATGCACAGAGAAAGCAACATCATCCATTATTAATGATGTATCTGAATTTGTTTCTCTTTTTTTAATTTAAAATAATTTTAAATTCTTTGATAATTAATTTGTAATGGTTTGATGTACTTAAAAAGTTCGAATTACAAAATTACAACTATAGTTATTGACGTATAAGGATTTTTTTTTTTTTTTTTTTTTGTCAAAAATAAACGTTTCGATCAATTTTAGAATTTACAAAAATCCTTCTCGTTAATTTTAACCACTCGGTTTCTGGCAGAAAATATATATATGTTGGTTAAAATGCACTGAAAAGAAAGAAGATAAAAAGAGGTGATTAGACTTCCTCATCCTCCTGGTAGTGGTGAGCGTCTCGGTATTTGATTTGGTTGTTTTCGATTTCGATTCAGTTTCTATTTGTTCGGAAAAGGTCTAACAAAGTTTAGAAATTAAAAGATTCACTCAAAGTGAGGGGTTCCTTGTGCGCAGTGAGTACATGTCTAGTCTCTGTAATTCATATTGAGTTACCATGATTTACATCCTCTCAAATGCTCTGTCGGGTCAGGATGTAGAGGGCCTTAGAGTTGGAGTTCTGCCTTTTGGAAGAAATTAAAAGACTCACTCTACCTGAACACACAACACAGAAGCAGCATTTATTATCCAAATTCATTTCTTCTTTCTTTTTTTTTTTTTACTTTTTTTTTTTTTTTTTTTTTTTTTAGAATTATCCAAATTCATTTCTCTTATAATGAATTTAAATTCTTTGAATTGGTAAATACTTTGTAATTTTTAGTTCTACATGTACTTCTAATTACGAAATTATAACTCTACCTATTGTAGGGTGTTTATTTCTCTCATATAATTCTTCCAAAGGTTGCACCCCAACCCTAAGAGATTTCTCTGATATAATTGTTGTTTCTATTGGTTGTTGCATTCTGACGGGGTATCAGTTGCTTCATAAATTTAGAGCATATATAATAATAATAATAATAATAATAATAATAATAATAATAATAATATTTAGTTATTTTTACTAAACCTAATCAAATTTTGCCATTCTTCATGTGGCAAGTTGTGTAGTTAATTTTACCTTTTTTTTTTTTTTTTTTTTTTTTTTTTTAAATTATATATATTTCAAAATCTTGTAGCTTCTGGGATTGGGGGTGGCACAACAATAAATGATTTGTGTAGATTGGAATAAGGTTTAAATTGGCCACTGAATGAAAATAAAGTGCAATTTGACAATTGAACACTCCAAAAACGTGCAATTAGGTCACTGAACACTCCAAATGTATGCAATTTCATCGGATAGCTGGTTACCATCAATTTTAGCAAGTTACCTGTTTACGTGGCAGCTGAGTTGGCATTTTTAATAATTTGTAAATAATTTTTAATAATAAATTTAAAAAATTGAAAAAATTAAATAAAAAAATAAAACGAAGGGGTGGCCGCTGTCATTTTTAAATTTTTTTAAAAAAATTTATTATTAAAATTTATTAAAAATGCCAACTCAGGTGGCACGTAAGCAGGTAACCTACTAAAATTGATAGTAACCTGCTATCAGGTGAAATTGCATACATTTAGAGTGTTTAGTGGCCTAATTACACTTTTTTTTTTCGTTAAGTGAAATTGCATACATTTAGAGTGTTTAGTGGCCTAATTACACTTTTTTTTTTCGTTAAGTGGCATAATTGCATTTTCAGGTTATGTTCAGCGGCCAATTTGAATCTTATTCCGTGTAAATTATTTTAAAATAATTTGAGAAATTCCAAGTTTACTTCCTCATCAAATTTTTATTTTTTTTGTGGTTAAATGAAAAGGGATAAACCCGGTTGGCAGCTACTAGGCAATAACAGTCTCAGTTCGTCTACGCGGTGCCCCACGGCCGGTCCTTGAACCCATCATGTCCGTCTAGAATCATAAACAGGAAAGGTCATAATAGGTTTGTTGGTTACGAGAATTGCGTACATAAATAATTGGACCCCAGAGAAGGAAAACCGATGTATTGATATTTTTTTTTTTGTTTTTTCAATACATTCAGACCATTGAGGTCCGAATGTATTCATATAATTTATTTTGTTTATTTATTTATTTTTTAATAAATACGGACGAATGTATTCATATTATATTTTTTGTTGTTTTCATCCGACTTATTGTTTGCAGAAATAAATGGACTCTTAAAAAAGAAGAAGGTTCATGCTCAGTATGTATAATGTCCATACTTCATATCATAATTTGAATTTAGATGAAAAAATTGGATAATTAAAAATATAAACAAAGCATTATTTTATTGATGATTCAAAGTAGGACAGTTTGGGGGAGAATGAGTTGTCCTTCGACAATACCTACATCTTCTACTTCGATTTGAACCGAAGTCCATTCATTTGGATACCTACGTGTGCGGCGCTGGCCTCGTTGATTTGGTTGCCTAGCAGAAATCGGTGGAAGGCAAGTAACTGGACCGGTACACTGAATTCTTTCGTCTACGGGGTAAAAATTACCGGCATAACAGTTCCTGTAGTTTTCAACCGAGTAAACTTCTGGCACTAATGGGCCGAATCCTTGCCCTCGGTAATTGCATGCTGCAATCACATGTGCACAAGGTAAGCCGTTGACGTTCCCAAGTCGCAGTTACACGTACGTTCCGTTAGATTCACTTGAAAGTGATTTTGTTGACTTTGGGAAACGTAACAAGTATTTAGGGCAACACCATAGATTCCGAGGGCATCATTGAAACGTTGAACGCTTGCACCGCTTGCCTCATTGTTTCGAGCTGACAAATCATCGGTAATGTTTGTCGTGAATCACAGGCCGTGTTGCTGCATCCCCTCTCCCGCAGTACGTCTGTCGGCAAACATAGTCCGTAACTTGTGAAAAGTCATTCGGACTATTGCCGTGACGGGTAACATCCGACAACACCTTAGTGAATTATTTAGTGACTCAGACGGATTGGTTGTCATGATGTCGTACCGGTGACCATCGTCGTGAGATAATGTCTACTTATCGACATCAATGTCGGCAAGATAGGCGTATGCAGCCGGCCATTTGATTTGGATTGCCTGCATGTGTTGAAGGAATTGATCCCTTGTCACAGCAGTACCAGCTTCCCACACTAATTTTCGTAACCGCCTATTTCTGGTCACCCTTGACATGACATTGCTGCGAATGTGTTGTAGGCAAAACCGACGTTTGACACGGCCCCCCTTCAATTGTTCGACGAAATTAAACGCCGCATCGATTCCAGCGTGTCTATCCGAGACGATGCACATGGAATTGTGATGTGGAAAGACATTTTCGGCAAGAAGTCGAAGAAACCAAGTCCAACTGGCATTATTTTCGGAGTCCACGATCGAATATGCCAGTGGATAGATTTCCTTGTTGGTGGTATATCCGCAGGCTAGCAGGAGATGGCCTTTGTACCAGTTGTACAAGTGGGTACCGTCAACACAAATAACCAGGATGTAGTAGCGGAAACCATCTATTGCGGGCTTGAACGCCCAAAATGCATACAAGAAATTCGCGTACCCTGTACCCCTTTCTGCGTTCTGTGTGGTCATGATTTCCACAATGGTACCAGGGTTGGACAGTTGCAACTGCCGGCAGAATTGTGGTAGCTCATTGTACGAGTGCCGGTAATTCCCGTACTGCATTTCAATGCATTTGTGTCTGGCATACCAAGCTTTCCGGTACAAAATGTCGACACCATATCGTTGTCTCACATCCACTTGGATGTGTTTGATTTTGTACTGTGGATCCGCAGTGATCTTTTGAAAGATCAAATCACATATTAATGAGCTGGTGCACAGTTTGTCCGCGGGCCCCTGGTTGAATTGAACTGTGCACTCGTGGGGCTGAGTGTACTTCGTGACCTGCCATTCAGTAGATGCCCCATGCAACTTCTTTGCAGATAATGTCCACGGGCAAGATGGTGTTGAGGTATAATGTGTATAGGAGACCTTCCAATTTGCCCTTTTTTTGTGGTTGGTGACATAGTCCCGCCCGTGCAACATATTGTATGTTCCTACTGCTTTTTTTAGCGTCGGAAAATCCGGGAATACCATTCCTTTCGCAATAACATTTGTGGAGGGGTCGTATGATAGGGTTTCATCATCGTCCCTCTCCGTAAAGCCGTATGCGAATGCAGTTGTTGGAGGTGGTATCGGTGAGTGGTAAGACGGGACCGCAGAATCTGGCAATCGTTGACCCCGACCTCGATTCATTTGAGTAGTTACATTCATTGAATCGAAGTCAAATGGAACTGACACCTGTATGTTTTCGTCCTCCGTATTTCCTGAACTCTCGGACGGTATGGACTCATCAGGTTGATACGTGGCATCACTTTCTGATGAACTTTCCACCATTGTTGACTCAGATGGGAGTTCCTCCGGTGGATCGACATCGTTAACTCCGAATCCGCCACCATAAATATCTTCTGTTTGAACGTACACATGTAACTCTCCGTTTGGCATTGTTTGTCGTATGAAGTATTCCCAGTCTCTTTCGCGTGCAATGTGCAGTAGATAGTGTGTGCTACCCATTGTAGCATCCACTATCACTCTTCCAATTAGCTCAACATTGTCCCCAATGTTGATTCCCATTGCTTGTCTGATCATTAACTCCATAGGAATGAGTCCAATATTTGATGGTATTGGAATAACTACTCGAGGCTGTAGTGAATAATTTATCTGTGGCGGTGCCCCACTTGTTTGTATTTCCCCACCCCAAAAAACGAAAACATATGTAGATATAGCTGCCATTTTAAAAAAATTGCAGTTCGAGAATAATGAATTTGGCTCTTTCTAGATATGGGATTCGCAAAGTTTGTTGAAAGAAATGTATTACGGATAGAGAAGTATTGTGGTGCAGTTGTGGGGCTTGGTTTAGTTGTTCGTATAGTAGTGTGGTATTTATAGTAGTGTATTAGAGTCCGAATTAATTCAATTTAAATGTCTCTATCAGCTTTAGTTGTTTGTATAGTAGTGTGCTATTTATAGTAGTGTACTAGAGTCCAATTATTTCAATTTAAATGTCCCTATCAGCTTTATGAAAGTGTAGTCCCTATCACAAAGTACTTTTGTATAAAATCACTTTTCACTAAAGAAATTTCGTAAGACTCCAACTGTTGTCAAGTAGTGCGAATTAATTTTTTATTTTTTATTCTGATAGTGTTGTCACTATCAAAAATTACCTTTCAGAAAATTAATTGGAGTATGGAAGGAAAATATGATAGGGTTGGTTTATGCGTACAAAACATAAAACTTATACACATGCCAAACAACAATGGAGTAAACTCATGCAAATATTTATTCAAACATTATGTTAACTTATTTGGAAAGTAGATGTTTAAATTCTTCAACGATTGCATCCAGTTTCATCGCGTGCTCATGATTCTCACGTGCGAGTTCATCTTGCATACGAGCTAAGATTTCCTCATTTGAATATGTGTTTGTATGTGATGTACGGGAAAGAGATGGTGAGTAACGGGTGTAAATTGTCGTTCCGCAAGGGATTGGGACTATGGCACGTACTTGAGTGACAACTAAAATTCTAGGCACCAAAGTATTGGAACCCACAAGAATCCAAGCAAATTCAAATTCATGGTTGGGTAAAGTTAATAATTAAAGGCTAAAAATCTAGTTAAGACAATGCAATTTAAACACAAGTAAACACAATGATAAAAGATGGGCTCAAATTAGGGGATGTTGCCTTCTAGATGCTTTAACAACTTAGGGATTAGGAGAGAACATCAACCAAGGGAACACAAGGGCAAGCACATAAAAATCCTAGCTTAAAGCCATTTTCATAAGCTAATAAACAAGGATTAGAGCAAGGATTGCCCCACTTTCATGGTGTATCAAATCCTAGCTCTTAAAGCACATAAGCTTTTAGGCCCCCAATTCTTCCCTATTTTCATAGAAAGAAAATGGGTTTAGAGAAAGGAGAGGCTTAAATTCTTCCCCCAACTTTCATTGTGGAGAAAAACTATCCAAAAGCAAGTTAATAAGAGTTACGTACCAAATATTAACAAGATTCAACATAAATCCTTCACAAACAAATGAACCCTAGGTTAGATATCTTCCCCCTTATGCAATAATCACCTATTTAGCATCTAGGTTGGCAATATCACCCTAATCCGAGCCCAAAAACGGACTACTCACACTTCATAAGCATAAATAACAACAAAGCACAAGAAAATATCATAAACATTGCACAAGAGCTTTAAAAGAAGAGTAAGAAGCTTCTCTATTGAAGATGAAGAAGTTGTGGTTGAATCCCACTCCAATCCGCGTTTACAAGCTTGCTAGATGAGTTAGAGATGTAATACTAGACTAGTCTAAGCTAAGGAAGTCTAAGGAAATGAAGAGAAATGAGTTCTAGCTATTTAGGGTTCTAACTTCCTCCAAAAATCCAAGAAAATCGCATAAATATTTTACAGAGCACAGAGGTACTGCCTTAGGGATGGCCATCCCTGAGGCAGTACGATTTAATCTTGGTTCACTGGAAAGGGCGTACGGGCATACGTATGGGCGTACGGCAGGGCGTACGCCACCTGCTTCTTTTTTGAGATCTTGGATGGGCTGACGGATGGGCGTACGCAAGGGGGTACGAGGCTGCTGAAAATTCTTAAATGCATTCCAAACTCTTTGATTGATCTCTTGGTCCCAAAATTGCTCGTATCTTCCCACAAATCATTGAATTCCTCACTTGTTGTGAATGATTGTACCTTGAAATAAAACCAACATAACTTAGTCACAATTCACACAAGTTTTTAGGATATTCACATATAAAAAGGGTTCAAGAAGGGGTAAAAATATATACAAAAATGCACTTATCAACTCCCCCACACTTAAACTTTTGCTTGTCCTCAAGCAAAGACAAAAATAAATCACTATCCTAGCAAAGAAATTGATCACACTCCCACCTTGCTCAACTTGTCAATCCACAAGCCAACTTGCTACAACACAACTTGTTTCAAGAATCATTTTAGCATTCCACACAAGTTCCATTCTCAAGCCAATAACCAAGCACCAAAATTATTTAAGTGTGTGATGATCAAGTGTGCACAATACTAAGTTGAGATTATGCAAAACTTGGCTTTGAATGAGATCCCATAGGCTTGCCCTTCATACTCCCACTAGTTCAACTCTAAGATTGCATGCTAAGATCAAGTAGGACTTTTATTGGCTTGTAACGGGGCTAAGGGTGAAAGGTTAACAAAGAAGGGGTATGGAAATTAAACAAAAGAGAGAACTTCACATTTATTCACAATTAGAGCTAGAAGAGATATAACATCTATGGACTAAGGAGCAAACAAGACTCAAAGGACAAAACAAACCTCTAAAGTGGTGGGGGTTGAGTACAACTCTCAAAACAAATTTCAAACTTTTATTCTTCTTCTTTTCATCACTTTTTCAATACTTTTCTCTTTTTTTTTTTTTTTTTTTTTTTTTTTACATCATTTTTTTTTTAAATCAACCAACAAACTTATTCAATGAATCAAGACCCCCACACTTAGGCAAAATTATCAAGAGGATTACTTACAAAACAAGCTCCAATAAAGATCTCTTCTAAGAAAAAGAACAAATGCTCTATTCTCTCAAGGGTGGAGGAAAATATTTTTGGCTAAAGGTTGAAGGTTAAAAGATTAGGGTTAACACAAGGAAAAACAATCACAAAGAGTGGACAAGCGCTTAGCACTTATTAAACAAACAAAAGGCTCAACGGGGACAACGGATGATAAAAACATATGTAAGGGTAGGTTTAAAGGCTTGGGCTAAACAAAAATGGCCTAAATCATTTCAAAGCATGCAAATCTTGGGCTTCACTTGGGGAGTAATTAGGCAAGTTCTAGCAAAACAAACATGACCGGAATCTCACATAAGCCTTCACTAGCAAAGCATAACACACAAGATCAAAAATTTATTCATTTATTAAGTGGTTAACAAGGAAATTGGCAAGAGAATAGATCAATCATATGGTGTACCTCAAATCATCAATCACAAATTGCATTGCAACAAACACCACCAATCAAACCACCAACCAACAAGTAGGGAGTAATCACAATTTCAAGCATAGATAGACAATTTATTCACACAAAACTCAATGAGTCATTCAAGCAAAAGTTTCAAAAATTTCATTTTTTTTTTGTCAAATTTTAGAAAGCACTCAAATTATTCCCTCCCCCACACTTAAAGACGACATCGTCCCCGATGTAGAAGCAAAACAAGAAGAAGAATCAAGAATAATATGCACAAAGGGGTAAGGGTCAAGCTCGGGGCATAAAAGAAGCATACTAGAAAACTACTAAGGAAAAAAGAAAAAGGGAAAAGGAAACAAAAAAAAAAAGCTGCTACAAAAGAAAAGAAAAAAAAAAATTTTGAGTTTTTTTTTTTTTTTTTTTTTTTTTTTTAAAGAAAGATACGTACTGGCCAAGGGATGGCCGTACGCCAGCCCGTCCGCTACCTGCTTCAACTTTATAGATACGGATGGCCTCAGGGATGGGCATACTAGTGGCAGTACCAGCAAGCTCAGATTTTAAAAACATGCAATTCACTCAACAACTAAGGCTCTAAAAGATAAAAACTTAACCAAAATATCACCATGCAAACTTAAACCATTCCCAACACCTTCCTAAACAATTAAGATTAATGCTCACACAATTACTCCTCAACTAAATCCACTTAAAACCAATAAATCCATCCCAGATATGCAAGCAAAATTGACACAATAAAGGATCAATGGACTCACAAAAACACAAGATACACACTTCTAACTCTAGTTAAAACACATAAAAAAAAACATATAAGGAGAATAAAGTAAGATTGCGATAAAGGAAAATGCAAGAATTTAAAAGATAACATGGGGTGCCTCCCATGAAGCGCTACGTTTAACGTCGCTAGCTCGACTTGACCTTTTGTAACACCCCGTGTTACGGCCTTCAATCCCAGATTAATTATTAAATTAATCCCGTTAATAATAATTAAATATGATTTAATTCGGTTAGGTTTCCTTTAATTAGTTAATAAAGGTCCACCATGAACCGTGGACTCTTGCCTAAATTAGAGTCCTAAGCCTATTAGGAATAAAGAAAGTAAACCCTTTACTATTCAGATTCTAATTAGGAATCCTAGACCTAGTTATCTATTAGGAATAAAGGAAGTAGGCCTTTTACTATTCAGACTACGATTAGGATTCCCTTTAATTAATTAATATGGTCCACTATGGGCCATGGACCCTTATCCCTAAACCCAATCCTTAGTTCCAAGAGGAATAGAATTAGCAAGCCCATAATATTAGTTCCTAACAAGGACTCCTAAATATATAAATAGGGGACTTAAGAGGCACCTAGAACCCCCACACGTCTACACGCCCCACCACCCCAGGAGAGCTCCAAGAATTCCCTTAGAAGAAATCAAGAAATCAAGAAAGCTTAAAGAAAAGATCCTTCATAGCCAAGGAATTAATTAAGGCTAAGAGGTAACCCATGTCTCAACAAAACCTATTTTCATAGCTATGATTTCCCCTTAGGGTTTCCCCCATATTGTTGTAAATGGCGATTGATGATGATTATTATTGATGTCGATATAATGATTCCATGAGGAATCTTGATAATCTTGATATTGGGAGTTTCTTGATAATTATGATGTTCTTGATGATTAATTGGGGTTTTGATGATTATGTGTTGTTCTTGATGATTATGATGTTTTTGATGATTAATTGGTATCCTTGATGATTATGTGTTGTTCCTACCGAATCTTGCAATTAGAAGACGAATTGTATTCTTGTTGATATAAAAGTGATTAGAACCCTAGGTTGTATCGTATGATATTATTCTTGGATTATCGGGTGGGGAAATCGCATGTTTGGGTGTTGATTATGATTAGAAAAGCATGATAGGTTATGTGCCGTTCGTTTATCGTATTTGATCCGTTAATTGTCTATGTGTTGTCGTTAATTACGTTGAAAAGTGTCTAAGCATGGTTTCGGGTTCCACAATGGTTCCCGGGACGAAAAGTGGTGAAAAGAGTCAGTGGGGGGTAGGTGGGGGGTAGGGGACCCACCACCTACCCGCGGCAATTCGGGCAGCTCCGGCAGCGGGCAGCCGGCGGGCGGGCAGCTGCCCGCCGGGCACCCGCTGCCCGGAACAGTGTTACCGGCGGGCAGCCGGCAGGTGGACCCCCACCCACCGGCTACCCGCTGGAATCTTCCCCCCCTCGGGACCCCGGCTTCCCCGTTTGATGTTTCCCCGATCCCCGTGGTGTCCCAACGGACCCCGCTTGTCGTGCCTATGTCTAGTTTGATGTTTCGGGTACCATTCGTAGGTTTATGAGTCTATTATCTTGCATGCTAGTTGAATTGGTATCCCGTTGACCTAGGTGAAAGAAGTATGAACCTCTTAGGACTATTCTTAGTATGTGATGGATCACGCATAGGTTTGTTATACGCTTTATCCCCTTGCCAAGGTGTAATGTGGGTTGCATGTGCTTGCTATGTGTTATATGTGTGTGTTACCCCAATTCGGTTGCGATCGGATTGGTTATCCTGAGCTGCGGTTCAGAAGCCGGCTACAGTCAGATGGGAATTCCTGGCTGCAGTCGGATGACGGTATCCTGGGCTGCGGTCCAGAAGCTGGTTGTAGTCAGATGGGAATTCCTGGCTGCAATCAGGTGACATCTTTCCTGAGCTGTGGTTCAGAGGCTGGCTGTAGTCAGATGGGAATTCCTGGCTACAGTCAGATGACACACTCTCTTGGGCTGCGGTCCACTGTTTGGTTGCGATCAAACATTATGATGAGCTGCGGTTCATCGGTCGGTTGCGATCGACCTCCCCGTGTTGCGATACGGGGTATGGTGCTGTGGGGCCGTGTCAGAGCTATATGCGCTGACCCGCATGTATGGGCATGCGAGTGGTCCTGTGGCGCCAACAACGTGCGTTATGTGTTGTGACATGGACGAGTTGTGATTATGAGTGTCTGGGGGATGTGATTATGGGATTTATATTGGGGATTGTTCATATTGGGTTATGATCATTGTTTATGCTCTGCCTTATCTGCCTTATCTGTTGTGAACTGCATATGCTCGTTATAACTGTTGCTTGTGTCTGACCTTATCTGTCGAGTCATTCCCGGTTTTAAAGCTAGAGTTCGTAGGGTATATCTTCATGCTCAAAATGGTTTTCGTATATCTATATATATCTCTATATGTATTGTATTTCAACGCGTTGGAGTGGGTTACCAGCATCTCTCGCTGAACAGATATATTTGGCTTTCAGGCACAGAAGATTAAGTCACTGGAGTGCGTTGGAACTTAGAAGTAGATAGTTTCCCTTTGGCCTGCGTGCCACGTTTACGTATTTACACTTTGAGGAGATTAGTTAGTTAGCCTGTGCACTTGGGTTCTCTAGCCCAGGTGTGGCATAGCACCCCGAACACTTGTATTTATATCTTGAGATTTAATAAGATTCTACCTTTATTATAAGTTTTAAATGTCTTGAAAATCTGGGGTGTTACACCTTTGGTGTTCAAGTGTATGAGGGATAGAAGAGATCCCAAACCGCATTGGCCTCCTTTTCTTTGAATTCTGGCTCATTAAAGAGCTTCAACCTTTGCCCATTGACCATAAAAGGATCTCCCGACTTAGCCACAATTGAAACGGCGCCCGATGGGTAATGTTCCACTACTCGGAAAGGGCCCGACCATCTTGACTTGAGTTTACCGGGAAACAACTTGAGCCTTGAATTGTAGAGTAACACTTGGTCCCCCGGTTCAAAGTTCCTTCTCAAAATTCTCTTATCATGAAAGTACTTGGTCCTTTCCTTGTAGATCCTTGCATTTTCATAGGCATCCATTCGGAACTCTTCAAGCTCATTCAATTGTAACAACCTCTTTTCTCTTGCCGAGTCCTCATCCAAATTCAATCTTGAAACCGCCCAATATGCCTTGTGTTCATACTCAACCGGCAAATGACATGACTTCCCGAACACAAGTTTAAACGGAGAAACACCAATAGGAGTCTTGAATGCGGTCCTTAGGGCCCATAGTGCATCATCTAGCTTCAAAGACCAATCCTTTCTTGTTGGACTCACCACTTTTTCAAGAATAGATTTGATTTCCCTATTGGCCAACTCTACTTGCCCACATGTTTGTGAATGGTAGGGCGTAGAGAGCCGGTGATGAATACCATACTTGAGAAGAAGTTTCTCCAAAAGCTTGTTGCAAAAATGTGTGCCATTGTCGGTTATGAAAGCTCTTGGCATGCCAAACCGGGAGAATATATTCTTCTTGACAAACTTGAGCACGGTCTTTGAGTCATTCCTCGGAGTTGCAATTGCTTCTACCCACTTTGACACATAATCCACCGCTACAAGGATATACTCATTCCCAAAAGAAGGAGGAAACGGTCCCATGAAGTCTATCCCCCACACATCAAACAACTCCACTTCAAGTATACCCTTTTGAGGCATCTCATGTCTTCTTCCAATGTTGCCGGTCCTTTGGCAATTGTCACACTTACGCACAAATTCTCTAGCGGTAGCAAACAAAGTAGGCCAAAATAAACCGGATTGTAGCACTTTTAGAGCCGTGCGGTCGGCACTCATGTGTCCTCCATATGGTGAAGAGTGGCAATGGCTCAAAACACTTAGAAATTCCTCCTCCGGTATGCTTCGGAGCTTGCATCATATTCTTGAGCATGTGTTGAATTGAATCCAATTGAGCTTGCATGGCCATCTTTTCTTCAACCTCAAACATCCCGACGGTTTTTTCTTTCTTGGGTGGGTCACTTCTTTCATTATACCAATATGCCGTGTTAGAAGTGATCCTCTCAATCAATTGTTCACCATACTCCGGACCCATATCAATAAAAATGCCTCCAAATGAAGATGTGTCAAGAATGGTTTTTGAGCTGTCCAACAATCCCTCATAAAAGGATGAGATGAAATCCCCCGGAGTAAGCAAATTCTTTGGACATTGTCTTCTCAACTCCTTAAATCTTTTCCAAGCTTCATACAAATTCTCATTTCCAAATTGTTGGAAATTTTGAATTTGTTTCTTCAATTTGGCGGCCTTGGAAGGAGGACAATACTCTTGCATGAAGGCCTTGTAAAGTTGTTCCCAAGTTGTGAAATGGTTGGCCGGAAAGGAATTGAGCCAACTCAATGCTTGGTCTCTCAATGAAAAAGGGAATAACCTCAACTTGATTGCATCACTAGGAATCCCATTCATCTTGATTGTTTGACAAATCCGATCAAAGTGGACAACATGAGCCTTAGGATCCTCAACCCTTGAACCTCCAAATTGATTGGCTTGAACCATTTGGATAAGAGAAGTCTTGAGTTCAAAATTGTTGGCATCCACCCCCGGGTAAACAATGCAATCCTCTTCTTCAAACTCCGGAGCTAGATGGGCCGCCATGGGTTGTCTTTGTGGAACACCTTGATAAAAAATAGGAGGAACTCCTTGTGGAAAGTTTTGAGGCATGTTGAACATAGGATTGACAAAGTTGGGGTGCATTTGATGAAGAAGATTTTGCATACCAACCCCTTGACCTTGTTGTTGTTGAGGTTGCCCATAGCCTTGAGGAATGCCCCCTTGATTCATGTTAGGATAAAATGGGTATTGAGCTTGTGGAAACCCTATTCCTCCTCCAACATAAGGATTGACATTAGGATTTGCCATGAAGTCTTGTGCCGGTAATTGAACGGGAGCAATTGGCACTTGAGAGACATTAGCATGAGCTTCATTGAATTCCCCTTGTCTCGGGCTATGTTGGGTGCTTGTATCATTGGGTGAGATTTGACCGGGATTGCTAGTGTCACCCGTCTCCATGTTTATCTCCAATGATTCAAACTCCTTCAACCAACCGAGCAAGTCTCTTCTTTGTCTCCTTAGCTCCCTTGAGAGTTCTTGGTTGAAAGGGTGAAGGTCTTGGCTCCCTTTAGACCTAGTTTGCATGCACCAAGAGAAGTACCTATAACCAAACTCAAGCAAAGACAACCTTGGAAGCACTTAGTCACAATTTAAAACAAACAAACAAAGGAAAATAAAAGAAAATAAAAACCTGATCTCCTTAGAGTCCACTAACTCTAATGCTAGAAAGACAAAGCAATCACACAATACAACCAAATAAACCAATCCCCGGCAACGGCGCCAAAAAGTTGATGTACGGGAAAGAGATGGTGAGTAACGGGTGTAAATTGTCGTTCCGCAAGGGATTGGGACTATGACACGTACTTGAGTGACAACTAAAATTCTAGGCACCAAAGTATTGGAACCCACAAGAATCCAAGCAAATTCAAATTCATGGTTGGGTAAAGTTAATAATTAAAGGCTAAAAATCTAGTTAAGACAATGCAATTTAAACACAAGTAAACACAATGATAAAAGATGGGCTCAAATTAGGGGATGTTGCCTTCTAGATGCTTTAACAACTTAGGGATTAGGAGAGAACATCAACCAAGGGAACACAAGGGCAAGCACATAAAAATCCTAGCTTAAAGCCATTTTCATAAGCTAATAAACAAGGATTAGAGCAAGGATTGCCCCACTTTCATGGTGTATCAAATCCTAGCTCTTAAAGCACATAAGCTTTTAGGCCCCCAATTCTTCCCTATTTTCATAGAAAGAAAATGGGTTTAGAGAAAGGAGAGGCTTAAATTCTTCCCCCAACTTTCATTGTGGAGAAAAACTATCCAAAAGCAAGTTAATAAGAGTTACGTACCAAATATTAACAAGATTCAACATAAATCCTTCACAAACAAATGAACCCTAGGTTAGATATCTTCCCCCTTATGCAATAATCACCTATTTAGCATCTAGGTTGGCAATATCACCCTAATCCGAGCCCAAAAACGGACTACTCACACTTCATAAGCATAAATAACAACAAAGCACAAGAAAATATCATAAACATTGCACAAGAGCTTTAAAAGAAGAGTAAGAAGCTTCTCTATTGAAGATGAAGAAATTGTGGTTGAATCCCACTCCAATCCGCGTTTACAAGCTTGCTAGATGAGTTAGAGATGTAATACTAGACTAGTCTAAGCTAAGGAAGTCTAAGGAAATGAAGAGAAATGAGTTCTAGCTATTTAGGGTTCTAACTTCCTCCAAAAATCCAAGAAAATTGCATAAATATTTTACAGAGCACAGAGGTACTGCCTTAGGGATGGCCATCCCTGAGGCAGTACGATTTAATCTTGGTTCACTGGAAAGGGCGTACGGGCATACGTATGGGCGTACGGCAGGGCGTACGCCACCTGCTTCTTTTTTGAGATCTTGGATGGGCTGACGGATGGGCGTACGCAAGGGGGTACGAGGCTGCTGAAAATTCTTAAATGCATTCCAAACTCTTTGATTGATCTCTTGGTCCCAAAATTGCTCGTATCTTCCCACAAATCATTGAATTCCTCACTTGTTGTGAATGATTGTACCTTGAAATAAAACCAACATAACTTAGTCACAATTCACACAAGGTTTTAGGATATTCACATATAAAAAGGGTTCAAGAAGGGGTAAAAATATAGACAAAAATGCACTTATCAGTATGCGGTTCGGTGGAGCTGGAACTTGAAGTGGAATTAGAACTGCATGCTCGGGAATCATGTCGTTGACTACTTATGAATCTGTTGAAAGCTTGAATGGCTTCATCCCTCGAGTTGTATGATTTATACAAGTTGTCGCTTTAGCGATGCACTTGAGTTTTTGCATCCTCCCAATTGTCATATATTCCCGGTTGGCGACCAACAAACACAACATACGTTTTACCTTAATAAAAATCATATTCCTGTTAAAGACGGAATTTTAATTAAAATAAAAAAATAATAAATAAAACTATACCGTACCATAGGAATTGTTCCGACGACGATGATGAATGCTTTGAAGTTGTAGAATGGGAACTGCAATCTGAGCAAGTAATCTTCAATGTGAGCACGTAGCGGTGATGTAGAGCAGGCTATAAATAAGCTTATAAAGAAATTATGACAGAATATATTCCCTTAGATTGGTTTTGAGAAGTAGCTCATCGTGAAGAATATGTTTGGAGTTTGTTGGAAAGAATATATTCCATTACAAGCGGAACACGGGCAGTCCACAAAATCCTCCCCGCTTTGCAATATGGGGGCAAGGCATCGAGATAGTCATCGTAAGAGGTGAAATTAAACTGCATAGAAAATATAAATGTCACGATGTTAACATAAATTACGCAGTGTATAAAATATGAACTGACTAAAATAATATTCCATGTAAAGGTATTCATATTAATAAAATCACTTACTCTATGTTCAGCTACGCGATCTAATTGATCGCGATAGACTACGACAGTGTGCGTAGTCACTGATAACCAAGAATGCCGACAAACCCGCCTAAAACAATGTCAAAGTAAATAAATACTACTACTTCAATATTAAAACATTGATGCAGCCAATTTAGAGATCGTTACCTGTATGCAATAGGGTAGTCAGCGATTTGGTTGCGCGGCAATACACCTTTCGGCTGAAACATAGGCAGCCTCTCCCATGCCCAAATCTGGACTAGAAGAAGACACCCATACACTGTACGTTTGTCGGCTTCGGAAGCTCTACACAACGCCCTGTAAAGACATCCCAGAACAACCGAACCCCAAGAATATTCACCACAAAGGTACAGATTACTAACGTACGGGAGCAAGTACAATTTATATTTCCCTTTGGTTGCGTCTGGAAATAAAAAACCGTTTAATAAATAATATATAAAATGTCGGGCTGCCAACAACACTTCTTCGTCTGTGTTCTCCGCATGAAGAGCCTGAACGTCCGGGACAGCTAACCCGTGAATCATGGTGGTTGACATGAACCTATTGGCAGGCTCAAATCCCAACAGCTGATGGCACATTAACTTTACTTCTTCTGGAGTGCCAATTGTATCCTCACCCGTCACCAAAAGTCCATCGACCTTAAGACCGAATAACACTTCAACATCTTGAAGAGTTATTCCAACCTCACCGAAGGGCATGTGGAAAGCGTGGACCTCCGGCCTCCATCGCTCTAAAAGGGCGGTAATAAGCCCATGATCCAACTGAATTTTGGGCAACTGAGAAACACCATACAAACCAGCGATTCGCAGCCACATTTTGACTCTATCATCATTCACGGTCGCACACCTAGTCAACATATCGTATTTAACGGCTTTAAGTTGGACGTCATACGTTGGATCCGTCCAAATTGCTCTACTACGGTGACGGGTTTAAAATGGTAACGCACCCTCCTGTAATGGCCCAGGATGCACTCGGTCATTTGCCATACCTGTATCAAAACAATTCATAATACTTACAAATTAAAAACATTAAAACAACTTCGAATAACAAGTTACGCAATTAACAACATGGCAACCCGATACTCGGACCATTTTGGTCCGAATTCGTGGAGAGTGCATATGTAGTTTACATATTTCAAGTACATAAATAAAATATGTACGAGGCATAATCAAATATATGTAAACTGTATTTTAAATATGTATATTTTTTAAAGTCTCAATTTCATCTTCTCTAACTAATTTTTTTTTTTTTTTTTAAAAGCCAAATGGTCCAAGTTTCACAAAATAATTTTTTTATAAATCAGACCAAAAAGGTCCGAATTACAATTTTTTTTAAAAATTGTAAAACTCGGACCATTAGGGTCCGAGTTTTACATATAATTTATGATGTTCGAATTACAACTTTTGTTTAGTACTACATGCTCAACAATTGCTCACATCTCAAGTTGATAAAGACATAGTTGTGTCTGTTTAAATAGTTCATTTTTTTTTTCACTTTCTTTTTTCATATTCATTATTTGGCAAAAAATTTTTGGAAATTTACCCAAAATTTTGAGCACACTCAGTTATCTCTTTTTGTTTTGTTTGTTTTTTTTTTTAACAACAAAAAATATATACACCTCATTTAAAAAAAAAAAGAGTAAAAAAATATGTCAACTACAAGTAATTACAGTAGCTATATACAACATTTTTTTTTTTTTTTGTTAAATAAATGTTATAAACACTACATACATCAAAGTCCGAATTTATTTTCCTAAACTTCATTTTACCGCTAAAACAAGAAATAATATGCTACAATGCGATATAATCTACAATAAAACAACATAACAAAATAATAATTCTATTAACTCAAATATAATTTTTTTTTTTTTTACCTCAATAATGCGAAACTGTAGAGAAGATGCGGTATAGAGAAGATGCTTGGAAAGATGCAGTGTTGATCCAAACTTGATGCTTGAAAAGTGGCTTGGGAAGAAGCTTTGAAGATAACAACAATTGAGAAGTGGCTTGGGAAGAAGCTTTGAAGATAACAACACTTGAGAAGTGGCTTGGGAGATATTTGGGAAATGCTTTCAAGATAAAACAAATGCTTGAGCAGTGGACTCCGAAAGAGAGAAATGCTATCTGTTATACTACCAAAGTGGACTCCCAAGCTTTGAAGACCATACATTTATGAGCATAAATCCGAAAAAGCATGCATGCATTAGTAACATCAGTTGTTGAGTCCGAAAAAGCACCTAGGGAACACAATTTGTGATTTACGAAAAAGTAACATTGGGAAGAGAAGAAAGATAAAAGGTGATGTTGGTGTTTGGGAAGAGAATGGCGGTTGTTGGGAAATTAATAATGTTAGTCAACCGACTTTGTTGGGAAATTAATTGTAAAATTCGGATGTTCTTCGTCTGACTTTCTATTTTTCATGCATGCATATATGGTATCCACCCCTAAATTCTGCATCACCGGCAAATACACCCTCATGTCTACCCACATCACATCCTTGACCAAACGCAGCGCATCATCCAGAGTCTGACCACCCATTTCGTGCATGAGCGCCGCCGCAGCGAAACGATCCGTGACTTTGTTCTATTCACGGGGCACATGTTTGAAAACCACAGCCTGAAACTTATGACGTTCACGAGTACACAGCTGCAGGATGTTGCATCCTATTCCAGGCTCCGAGACGTCTTCGGAGAGGCTCTTTATCGTACCCAATGAATCACTCTCAATGATAAGCTTCCGTGCTCCCCAACTCGCTGCTAGCCGCATCCTAAGAAGCACTGCCCATCTCTCTGCATGTTCGGCTGAGCATGAACCAATGTTATACGTGAACCCTCGTAGCCAATTCCCCAGGTGATCAAGAAGGACGCCACCACAACCCGCCTTCGCGCCCGCGTGTTTGCAGCTGCTATCGGCGATGAGCTTCAGCCATCCCTCCGTCGGCTTCTTCCACCCAATAGGCTCTGTTCTTGGATTATGAACGTTAATCATTGGAGCCCATTTGTTCTAAAAAGTCGCTCGAATGTCATTCCTCTGAGCAACGATCCAAGCATTCCGTTGATCGAGACTAATACTTTTGTCTGCAAAAACTCTATCGTTTCGTCACCGCTAGCATTACCAAAAGCATATGCCAAAGGTCACCGGCCAATCCTCCTCAAACCCCATCGAGTTGGTTGCCCGCAAGTTTACAGACAACCACTCTTCCCATCCTTTCGACAGAAGTCTGTGCGTGACCCCTCGGGGCATGAACATTTCCCAGAATCCGGCCACCTCCGTGCATCCTTTGAAAATGTGATCTGAGATCTCCAGCGTACCTGCACAATAAAACATCTGATTAGTCGTAAAATGCCTCTTGTAGCGCTCCACATTAGTCATTAATTTTCCCTGTTTCACCAGCCATAAGAAGTGGTTCATTTTGCTTGGGATTCTAATTCTCCAAATTCTCTCCCAATCTTTATCCACCTGAATAGTAGGCCTTGAGCTTAAAGCTTTGTAAACCGAATGCACAGAGAATCTCTCGCTCGTTTCTCTAGAAGAACAATTGCATGGAGCTTCGCCTTCCATGCCTCATCTAGAACCCCGTCCAGCAGCTCCCATTTCCACCCTGTCCATGTTCCCAATACTCTGCAACATATGCGTATAACTCCGGGACACTCACAAGCTTGCGCATATGATCAAAAAGCCTTTGTCCGAAGATCCAAATATCCATTCAAAATCGCGTATCCTTCCCATTACGCACCACCCGCGTTAGTCCTTGTTCGAGAATAGGTGCAGCTTTGTGAATCCCTCTACGTGGATTCAAAGTTTTCTTGCTCATGTTCGCCCTCCTCTCCGTGTCATATTTGCCGGCTAACACCTTAGCCCACAAGCTGACAGGTTCCACTTTCATCTGCCACCCTAGCTTTTCCATAAAAGGCCATATTCACATTCTGAAGCTTCTTAAATCCTAACCCACCATCTGATTTAGCTGTCGTGACTGTCTCCTATTTGACCAGACTCGTCTTTCGCGTTTTGCCGTCACCTCCCCAAATGAACCTCCTGGTTATGGCTTTTTTAGCTTTTGGCATATACCTTGAGGCAGGAGTTTATTTTGCATAGTATACGTAGGAATGACACAGAGGATGGATTTTGCCAAAGTGACCTGTCCAAAAAGAGTTAAGGTTTGCCCTCTCCAACCGTCTATTCTAGCTGCAACCCGGAGAACGTAGCATTCGTTGTCCGGCGGTGAAACAATGGAACACCCAAATATCTGCCCAGGTCTATGGTTATCGTGATGTTTAGACTGGCGGAAATCGCTGCCTTCAAGTCTGGCCCCGTGTTCTTGAAAAAGAAAACCTAAGATTCACTCAGGCTGATTCGTTGACCAGAAGCCTCGCAGAAGCGTTCCAAGCACTGCCTAATGGTATTAAGTATTAACCTACTCTAGAGTCGCCTCCGAAAAAAGAACCATGTCGTTTGCAAAACATAAATGAGAAAGCGTCGGGCCTGTTGTGGATAAACCGATTCCTTTCCATGCCCCCTTCCCCACTTCCAACGAAATACTCTAGCTTAGTCGCTCCATGCATAGAACGAACAGTGCAGGTGACATGGGGTCTCCCTATCGGATCCCCCTTTCGGGCTTGAACTGCTCCAAACGCGTCTTATTCCAGACAATTTGCTTGTTTGTAGTTTGAACGCACTCCATAATGATTCGCGCCCATCCTTCGCTAAAACTTGTGTCGAAAGGAGAGTCATTAATAAAATTCTTGGAAAGGCGATTATATGCCTTTTCTAAATCAATTTTTATAGCCACTAGCCTGATTTTTCCTTTTCTTAAGCGCATATAATGCATAGCTTCCTGGTAAATGATAATATTGTTTGAAATCTGCCTTCCAGGGACAAACGAGCTCTAAAACAGACCAATAATTTTTGGTAAGATGGCCTTTAGCTTGTTCGTGATCGTTTTTGTAATTATTTTGTAAAAAACGTTGCATAGACACATTGATTTCAAAGCATTATTAATCTTATTATGAGGAGGGTTTAGTTCGAGTCTTACTTTGAAAGAATGACGATGCTCTCGACTAAACGTTCATCGGATGATCAGGATCTCCTGGAGCGTAGCACCAAGAAATCCAAGCGAGATGTGGGCACATCATCGGAATCGGCAGGGGAGACGAGAGATGTGGTACAGGAAACGCCTATGGAGGTGATTCAGGCCTACGAACCTACAGAGGAACATCCATGCAGAGTCTCGTAGCCCTTATCGTATAGGGATACTGTGACTGGATCGAGCATTCCTAGTTCGCTTGCGGTGGAGAGGGACTAGGCAGATGATGAGTGGTGCTCACACGGCGAGGAGGCAGAAGAGGACGATGACCCGCTTTGCCCGATCATCAGGCTAACCAACAAGGAGAAGGAAGAGCTCCGGAAGCCGTGGCGGCAAGCATTGATAGTCAAAGTCTGGGGGAAGCAGGTGGGTTTTTCCTACCTTCTTAGACGCCTGTGCGCCTTGTGGAGGCCAAATAGAAGCTTAGATCTGGTCGCTCTGGACAATGATTTTTACCTAGTTAAGTTCGGATCTCTAGAGGATCTGTAATTCGCAAAGTTTGAAGGCCCTTGGATGATCCTAGATCACTACCTGATCGTGAAAGAGTGGACGCCAGATTTTGATCCGATGTCCGATAAGACCGAGAAGGTTCTAGTATGGATTTGGTTCCCCTGTTTACCTATTGAATACTATATAACGTTAATTTTTTGCAGAAGATCGGGAAGAAGGTCGGGCGCCCCATACCGGTGGACCATGCCATAGGCCAAGCATCACGGGGGAAATTTGAGCGAATGTGTGTGGAAATCGATATTTCCAAGTTCAAGCTTCGGAAGCACATGCGGTTTATTGCTTACGAAGGGATCCATCTGGTCTATTTTAATTGCGGCATGTATGGCCACAACACCAGTCTTGCCCGGTAGGCAATACCCTCACCATCGCCAGTGATCCTCAGAAGCAAAAGGACAAGGTAGACGACGCATCTGGAGGGAAGCATCCAAAGGAGACAGGAATGACAACGACTTCTAAACCACGCCTGGAGGAAGAAAATGCTCCCTTTAGTTCGTGGATGTTGGTTACAAAGGAGAATAGATGATCGAGATCACGGGCAGAGAATATGACAGAAATCGCAATACAGGAGACTAGTCGTGGCAGACACATTCCCGTTTGCTACCACTAGTAAACCCGGAGGTGGAGGTTGTGAACAATGGAGGATCAGAGGTCGTGCTGGAAGTAGCGAAGGAAGGCGCAGGAGGGGAGCACTGCCCAGGGGGTTACAGCAAGGCAGAGTGACGGGGCTCCAGTGGTGCAGATAGTGGCGAGGGTTCGAAGTCAGAGAAGGGCGAACGTTGTGGTGAACGAGAAACAGATAGCGAATCAGGAGGTCACCATGACGCCTGCCCCGGTGTCGGGGAGAATGGGGTCCTAGAGTGTGTTCTACGAATAGAGGCAGTTCACGAAGTGCAATGGAAGAGGACGAACACGTGGTCGTTAGGGGCTCGCGAGGTGGCACTCGTATTGAATCCGAAAGGATCACCCCGAACCCGATGGTTGATGTAAATCCCATGCGCGAGTTACTTCCTCATCACTTGATAGAGAAAGTATCATTTTTTAGTCCATTATCTATAATACATGTATTAATTTTAGTCCTTGACTATTAAAATTTTTAAATTAAGTGTATGACTATTTAATTTGTATCTCATTTGGTCCTTTACTATTAACATTTTCAAATTAAGTGAATGACAATTCAATTAGTATCACATTTAGTCCTGCCGCTAAATTTTCTGGTCAAATTTATAGTAAAATCACCGGTGACCGGCTAATTTATTTAATTTTTATTTTAAAAATTATTTACGACATGACTAAAAAAAAATGACAGGACTAAAAGAAAAGACAAGACTAAAAAAAAAAATTTGTCGGCCACCCCCGACCCTATGGAGACGAAGGAGGAAGGGGGAAAAAATTTTAAGGTTTTTTTTTAGTCCTGTCGTAAATAATTTTGAAAATAAAAATTAAATAAATTAGCAAGTCACCGGTGACTTGGTCGGAAATTTTGCCGAAAAATTTAACGGCAAGACTAAATGTGATACTAATTGAATAGTCATGCACCTAATTTGAAAATGTTAATAGTCAAGGGCCAAATGTGATAAAAATTGAATAGTCATGCACTTATTGAAAATTTTAATAGTCAAGGACTAAAATTGATATAGTCAATGGACTAAAAATGGACTAAAAATGATATTTTTTTTCTCTCAGTTGATATGTTATTAAGTAAAGTAGGACTTCCCCTTTAATTTTTGAAAATGGGTATTTTTCAATATTTAGTATTTACCATCAGTCCCTCTCCTCCCTCCATTTTCCTCCTTAGTCCATATTAGTATTGAAAGTGTAATCTCAATCTAGCATAAGAAGGGATGAATTATGCTATAAAATATTTATGCCAATATATCTTAAAGTGATTAAATACATTAATTATATTTGATATAATTTCAAGTAATCAAATAAATTCATTTTTAATAAGAATCATGTATAAGTAATTGATCAACGAACACTTAATCAATCTTATAAACAATCAAGTAAAGTTAATTATGAATAAGGCAACATCAAGGCATATCACAATGAGAGTTAGAAACCGGCCTATTATTTCTAGGTGACATCTTCAATTAAACATTTCCATTTAGTCCTAAGCGGCTAAGCATAGGCAAATGATAATAAAATATGCCGTGAGTAAAATGATAAAAGAGAGATGTACGCCAATTTAAGAATGGTTCGGCTCAGCCTATTCCACTACCTAATGGCACCTCCTTTAAGATTTACAACTCTACTATACAAACCACTTTTAAACCATTGTAGGCATTGCAAATGTCGCACTCACCACCCATAGTGATAGCACTTCCAGAAACACCAAGCCTTCGTAGCTTAGGGTGAGACAAGACATCGGGCTCTTGTCTCATGGGTCCCTTACACACCATCATCCATGATAGCACTTCTACAACATTCACGCCTTTGTAGCATAGGTATTGCAAACAATATAGGTAATCTTGGTTTTACGGAGAAAATTTGTCACTTTAGAATTAAAAAAATTATGTAAAAAACCTCCAAGAAGTCATAAATACAAACAGTGATCATCTAACAACTTCTGTTATGGAATATATATTTGATATATAGAATCTCTATATATTAGGCAGTCTTAGGGATTTAGGTAGGTAGGACATATGGAAACTTATTTCCTATTCGTAAACTTCTAGCACTTATTTATAGGGCTTTGTATTCTCTTTTCTATATGACAATTTGAGACAATATACGACAGCACATTAGAAACTCTCTCTCTTTCCTTTCGTAACATGGTATCAAAGCATTTACAAAAATTTTTTCGCTCTGCTGACATCACCGCCCACCTATGAACGATCGCCGGTGACCGGCGACTGGATCTAGAGGTTTTGACGCTGTTCTAGACAGTGCGTGAAGCTCACCCGCCGCCGCTACCTGCCGCCACGCACTGGCGCATGCGGCGTCTATGGTGATCAAAAATTTTTCCCGTCGCCTGAGTCCCCTCTCCTCAGTTCTGGACTTAGTTTGGACCTTTGCCTTTTGTTCTACGGTCAGGTTGTTTTGTACCCCTTCAGGCTCCCTTTATTATGTGGTTTTGTGATCTGTTTTGGTGGGTATGGCTGAGTATAAATCTGTTGTTGCTCTTGCCTCAAAATCTTGTGACGAAGAGGGTTATTGGTGCGGGGCTTGCGTCTAGGGGTCGCTAAGTTCTTAACCTCTAGAAGGATGGAGTCCGTTGTGTGTTTTGGTGTTGTCTCGTTTTGATGGTGTCTCGTTTTGTGTTTTGGTGCTGTCTTGTTTTGTGTTTTGGTGCTGTCTCATTTTGTGTGTTGGTTCTGTCTCGTTTTGGTCCTATCTCGTTGTTTGGAGCATGCGTCCCTTTTGTTAGTCAAGATGCTTCCCTTTTGCTAGTAAAGAAATTGTGTCATCCAATTTGGAGTTTTTCTTCTTTACTTTGTGTGTCCAAGCTTGTTCGGTCACTTTGTATTCACCCGTTGTTCGTGGGATTGGTGGTGTCCAAGCTTCTAGTTCAAGTGGAGGGTCCAAATCTCAAGCTTGTTCGGTCACTTTGAGTGCACCCGTTGTTCGTGGTATTGGTGGTGTTCAAAGTTTTCGTTGGAGGGGGAGTATGAGTATCCAATCTCAAGCTTGTTTGGTCCACTTTGTGTTCGTCCTTTGTTCGTGAGATTCGTGGAGTTCGAAGCTTTCGTTTCAAGGGGGAGTATTGAGTCTCAAGCTTGTTCGGTCACTTTGTGTTAACCCGTTGTTCGTGGGATTCGTGGCGTTCAAAGCTTTCGTTTCAAAGGAGTGTCCTAAATAGACTTGAGTTATTTGTTATTTAGTTATTTTGGGTTATCACTCATTTGTGTGACAAGTTGGACATTATTAAAATATATGCTTCAACTTGAGGGGAGGGGGGGGGGGGGGGGGAGGGTGTTATGGAATATATATTTGATATATAGAATCTCTATATATTAGGCAGTCTTAGAGATTTAGGTATGCAGGACATATGGAAACTTGTTTCCTATTCGTAGTCTTCTAGCACCTATTATAGGGCTTTGTATTTTCTTTTCTATATGATAGTTTGAGACAATATACGACAACACATTAAAAACTCTTTCTCTTTCCTTTCGTAACAATTACCAAATGAAGTAAATAATTGAGAACTAGCAAAAAAATTAAGAAAACCATGCCTTTATTTGATAATTAATTGTGATATAGTATATACGGGGTACAATACGTGTATGGGCAAAGGCCGAGGCTCGGGTTCCTAATGAAGGGTCGGGAAGCTTCGGTCTTGCCTCGTGCCAAAAAGTCCACCTCAAGCTGCATTTAATGCGCTTTATATAGAGGGTGGGAGAAGGCATCTCCGGGTTCTCGGCATGGCGGGCACGCATCGGACACTGGTGAGGTCGAATGTCTAACCGCCATGCAGCGTCCAAAGCCTGACCCTCTCTGGGTTGGACCATCAGCTGGATCGGGTCCGACCGACAAGGGCAGGCCGGTCGGTTCTAGCAGCGACCCGATCCGGGGAGGGGACACGGTCGGGGTGAGCGTCTTCCGTCGGTCGGTTGGGCCGACGTGTGGGGCGAGGCACGCGTGTTTTAGCAGAGGTCGAGTGTACGGGTGGTTACCGGTTGTATGGCTCGGGGCCCGGGGGTATATCCCTATCAAATTGTTATTGAGTTATGTTAGTGATTTTGACTAGTTGATTGTGGATGCTTGTGTAAGAATAGGGTGTGTAAATTTGTCATCCTTTGGGAATGGACCTTATGGCGTGAATTTGATTAAGCATTAGCTAGGCACAAGGTTAAAGAGGCAATTGAAAACTAGGCAAGGTTCAAACAAGAGAGGAGGATAATTAATCACAATAAGAAATTCAATTAAGCAAAAAAGGATTTGGGATAGGGAGCATGCAATTCTAAATGCCAAAATGTAAAGAATTGAGGGGAGAAAGTACCACAATGGGGGTTCTAAGGATTCCAACACCAACCCAGGTTTACAAGCCACTTTCGTGAGAAAGAAAACCTGAGTTGAAGATGAGAATTACCCTCCTTTTGTGATGCATCAATTCTCCTTCAACAAAGCCCAAATAATCCAATGTCCCTAACCTCCCTATTTCCATAGAAAGAGCGCGTTGCAAGAAGGGGCTATGGGAATGTCAATCCAACTCTTGTTGCGATTGAATTCCCTACAAAGATTAGTACTACGAATGTTGTGCACCCCACCTTAAAACAAGAATACTCAATATTTTCCACGACATTAGGAACCCTAGATTGGGTTTTCCCCATTCTATGCAATAATCATCAAATAGGCATTTAGAATTTCAAGCACACCTCAACCCAAATCCTAAATACGGCTACTCACACATACATAAAGAAAAATAAAGCAAAAACATAGGTAAAAGACATCATCATTAAAGCTATAAATATAAAAGCAATGAAAACACTTATCTTCAAATAGAAATGATCCAACCAAACTTTTGAAGTAGAATCTTTAATGTAATGCTTACAAACGTAAAGTAGCAAAAGTCTAAATCCCAAATTTTAGAAGAATATTTACTTTTGGAAAGCAAGGAAAAGTCTCTCTAATGCCTAGGGTTCGAATCATATTCTCAAGTCTAAAAATACAAATTAAAAATGTGCAACGGGGATAGGCACACGGGCAACGACACATGTGTGTCATTGTCCTTTTGCACACATTTCTACCTCACGACTGTGAAGCTGCCCGTATCTAGAGACAGGCATGGTCACGAGCATTTAGATGTTCGTGCTCCTGCTAGGGTGTTTCCATGTCCTTGTTTCACCCAATTATGCGCAATATCTTCCCAATTTACTCTAAAGTGTCCTCTACTCATATCCAATGACTTCTCAACTCCAAACTCGGCTAAAATTACTCCAATATTCTCCTTTTCCTCTATTGCATTAATGGGAACAACTATAGATAAAGAAACATGAATTAGTTCTAGTTCATAAATTTCTAGGCAAAAATACACACAAAATGGGTTAAAATAAGAGGCAAAATATAGTCAAATAAAGAGGTTATAAACCCCCCATACTTAAACCATTGATTTTCCTCAAGCAGTTAAAGTTGAACAAGATAAGAGAACTAACAAATGATTGTTCAAACATTCCATCTAAGCAAATTCAAAAGTGAGAAATGATCAATAAAAGAACCAAATGAATTTTTAAACATCTTAGGTTATATCCAAAAGTTGAGTAAGTATGTAACAACTCTTTTTTAACCAAAAAAAAAAAAAAAAAAAAAAAAAAAAAACAAGACAAACTCTATTAAGAAAATACTCCCACACTTAGTTTCTTGAAAACGGGTCCTCTCCACACATTACTAGACACAAACATGACTTGATCTAAAGGTCTTCTCAAGAAAGGCTAATGAGATGGATCAAAGAGTAGGTATTCAAACAAATGATGCACAAGTCAATTCAAACTGCTTTCTCAATTCCCAAAGTCCTTAATTGGTGAACAAAATTGTGACATAAGCCACTTATTTCACAATTTTGCAAGGTTTTATTCACTCTTAACTTTTTTTTTTTTTCTTTTTTTTTTTTTTGCAACTTGTAGAGCTTCACCTTAGAGAATTGAATACCCTATCACAAATTTAGTTATAGATTTGGATGTAATTCAAAACTCGGCTCCTACGAAGTTTTTCTCACCCACTCTTCTTTTTACTTAAATACAATTAGGGGTTCCTAATGAAGGGTCGAGAAGCTTCGGTCTTGCCTCGTGCCAAAAAGTCCACTTCAAGATGCATTTAATGCGCTTTATATAGAGGGTGGGAAAAGGCATCTCCGGGTTCTCGGCATGGCGGGCACGCATCGGACACTGGTGGGGCCGAATGTCTAACCGCCACGCAGCGTCCAAAGCCTGACCCTCTCTGGGTTCATGGACCATCAGCTGGATCGGGTCCGACCGACAAGGGCAGGCCGGTCGGTTCTAGCAGCGACCCGATCCGGGGATGGGACACGGTCGGGGTGAGCGTCTTCCGTCGGTCGGTTGGGCCGACGTGTGGGGCGAGGCATGCGTGTTTTAGCAGAGGTCGAGTGTACGGGTGGTTACCGGTTGTATGGCTCGGGGCCCGGGGGTATATCCCTATCAAATTGTTATTGAGTTATGTTAGTGATTTTGACTAGTTGATTGTGGATGCTTGTGTAAGAATAGGGTGTGTAAATTTGTCATCCTTTGGGAATGGACCTTATGGCGTGAATTTGATTAAGCATTAGCTAGGCACAAGGTTAAAGAGGCAATTGAAAACTAGGCAAGGTTCAAACAAGAGAGGAGGATAATTAATCACAATAAGAAATTCAATTAAGCAAAAAAGGATTTGGGATAGGGAGCATGCAATTCTAAATGCCAAAATGTAAAGAATTGAGGGGAGAAAGTACCACAATGGGGGTTCTAAGGATTCCAACACCAACCCGGGTTTACAAGCCACTTTCGTGAGAAAGAAAACCTGAGTTGAAGATGAGAATTACTCTCCTTTTGTGATGCATAAATTCTCCTACAACAAAGCCCAAATAATCCAATGTCCCTAACCTCCCTATTTCCATAGAAAGAGCGCGTTGCAAGAAGGGGCTATGGGAATGTCAATCCAACTCTTGTTGCGATTGAATTCCCTACAAAGATTAGTACTACGAATGTTGTGCACCCCACCTTAAAACAAGAATACTCAATATTTTCCACGACATTAGGAACCCTAGATTGGGTTTTCCCCATTCTATGCAATAATCATCAAATAGGCATTTAGAATTTCAAGCACACCTCAACCCAAATCCTAAATACGGCTACTCACACATACATAAAGAAAAATAAAGCAAAAACATAGGTAAAAGACATCATCATTAAAGCTATAAATATAAAAGCAATGAAAACACTTATCTTCAAATAGAAATGATCCAACCAAACTTTTGAAGTAGAATCTTTAATGTAATGCTTACAAACGTAAAGTAGCAAAAGTCTAAATCCCAAATTTTAGAAGAATATTTACTTTTGGAAAGCAAGGAAAAGTCTCTCTAATGCCTAGGGTTCGAATCATATTCTCAAGTCTAAAAATACAAATTAAAAATGTGCAACGGGGATAGGCACACGGGCAACGACACATGTGTGTCACTGTCCTTTTGCACACATTTCTACCTCACGACTTTGAAGCAGCCCGTATCTAGAGACAAGCATGGTCTCGAGCATTTAGATGTTCGTGCTCCTGCTAGGGTGTTTCCATGTCCTTGTTTCACCCAATTATGCGCAATATCTACCCAAGTTACTCTAAAGTGTCCTCTACTCATATCCAATGACTTCTCAACTCCAAACTCGGCTAAAATTACTCCAATATTCTCCTTTTCCTCTATTGCATGAATGGGAACAACTATAGATAAAGAAACATGAATTAGTTCTAGTTCATAAATTTCTAGGCAAAAATATACACAAAATGGGTTAAAATAAGAGGCAAAATATAGTCAAATAAAGAGGTTATAAACCCCCCCATACTTAAACCATTGATTTTCCTCAAGCAGTTAAAGTTGAACAAGTTAGAGAACTAACAAATGATTGTTCAAACATTCCATCTAAGCAAATTCAAAAGTGAGAAATGATCAATAAAAGAACCAAATGAATTTTTAAACATCTTAGGTTATATCCAAAAGTTGAGTAAGTATGTAACAACTCTTTTTTAACCAAAAACACAAAAAAAAAAAAAAAAAAAAAAAAAAAAGACAAACTCTATTAAGAAAATACTCCCACACTTAGTTTCTTGAAAAAGGGTTCTCTCCACACATTACTAGACACAAACAGGACTTGATCTAAAGGTCTTCTCAAGAAAGGCCAATGAGATGGATCAAAGAGTAGGTATTCAAACAAATGATGCACAAGTCAATTCAAACTGCTTTCTCAATTCCCAAAGTCCTTAATTGGTGAACAAAATTGTGACATAAGCCACTTATTTCACAATTTTGCAAGGTTTTATTCACTCTTAACTTTTTTTTTTTTTCTTTTTTTTTTTTTTTGCAACTTGTAGAGCTTCACCTTAGAGAATTGAATACCCTATCACAAATTTAGTTATAGATTTGGATGTAATTCAAAACTCGGCTCCTACGAAGTTGTTCTCACCCACTCTTCTTTTTACTTAAATACAATTAGGGGTTCCTAATGAAGGGTCGAGAAGCTTCGGTCTTGCCTCGTGCCAAAAAGTCCACTTCAAGATGCATTTAATGCGCTTTATATAGAGGGTGGGAAAAGGCATCTCCGGGTTCTCGGCATGGCGGGCACGCATCGGACACTGGTGGGGCCGAATGTCTAACCGCCACGCAGCGTCCAAAGCCTGACCCTCTCTGGGTTCATGGACCATCAGCTGGATCGGGTCCGACCGACAAGGGCAGGCCGGTCGGTTCTAGCAGCGACCCGATCCGGGGATGGGACACGGTCGGGGTGAGCGTCTTCCGTCGGTCGGTTGGGCCGACGTGTGGGGCGAGGCATGCGTGTTTTAGCAGAGGTCGAGTGTACGGGTGGTTACCGGTTGTATGGCTCGGGGCCCGGGGGTATATCCCTATCAAATTGTTATTGAGTTATGTTAGTGATTTTGACTAGTTGATTGTGGATGCTTGTGTAAGAATAGGGTGTGTAAATTTGTCATCCTTTGGGAATGGACCTTATGGCGTGAATTTGATTAAGCATTAGCTAGGCACAAGGTTAAAGAGGCAATTGAAAACTAGGCAAGGTTCAAACAAGAGAGGAGGATAATTAATCACAATAAGAAATTCAATTAAGCAAAAAAGGATTTGGGATAGGGAGCATGCAATTCTAAATGCCAAAATGTAAAGAATTGAGGGGAGAAAGTACCACAATGGGGGTTCTAAGGATTCCAACACCAACCCGGGTTTACAAGCCACTTTCGTGAGAAAGAAAACCTGAGTTGAAGATGAGAATTACTCTCCTTTTGTGATGCATAAATTCTCCTACAACAAAGCCCAAATAATCCAATGTCCCTAACCTCCCTATTTCCATAGAAAGAGCGCGTTGCAAGAAGGGGCTATGGGAATGTCAATCCAACTCTTGTTGCGATTGAATTCCCTACAAAGATTAGTACTACGAATGTTGTGCACCCCACCTTAAAACAAGAATACTCAATATTTTCCACGACATTAGGAACCCTAGATTGGGTTTTCCCCATTCTATGCAATAATCATCAAATAGGCATTTAGAATTTCAAGCACACCTCAACCCAAATCCTAAATACGGCTACTCACACATACATAAAGAAAAATAAAGCAAAAACATAGGTAAAAGACATCATCATTAAAGCTATAAATATAAAAGCAATGAAAACACTTATCTTCAAATAGAAATGATCCAACCAAACTTTTGAAGTAGAATCTTTAATGTAATGCTTACAAACGTAAAGTAGCAAAAGTCTAAATCCCAAATTTTAGAAGAATATTTACTTTTGGAAAGCAAGGAAAAGTCTCTCTAATGCCTAGGGTTCGAATCATATTCTCAAGTCTAAAAATACAAATTAAAAATGTGCAACGGGGATAGGCACACGGGCAACGACACATGTGTGTCACTGTCCTTTTGCACACATTTCTACCTCACGACTTTGAAGCAGCCCGTATCTAGAGACAAGCATGGTCTCGAGCATTTAGATGTTCGTGCTCCTGCTAGGGTGTTTCCATGTCCTTGTTTCACCCAATTATGCGCAATATCTACCCAAGTTACTCTAAAGTGTCCTCTACTCATATCCAATGACTTCTCAACTCCAAACTCGGCTAAAATTACTCCAATATTCTCCTTTTCCTCTATTGCATGAATGGGAACAACTATAGATAAAGAAACATGAATTAGTTCTAGTTCATAAATTTCTAGGCAAAAATATACACAAAATGGGTTAAAATAAGAGGCAAAATATAGTCAAATAAAGAGGTTATAAACCCCCCCATACTTAAACCATTGATTTTCCTCAAGCAGTTAAAGTTGAACAAGTTAGAGAACTAACAAATGATTGTTCAAACATTCCATCTAAGCAAATTCAAAAGTGAGAAATGATCAATAAAAGAACCAAATGAATTTTTAAACATCTTAGGTTATATCCAAAAGTTGAGTAAGTATGTAACAACTCTTTTTTAACCAAAAACACAAAAAAAAAAAAAAAAAAAAAAAAAAAAAAAGACAAACTCTATTAAGAAAATACTCCCACACTTAGTTTCTTGAAAAAGGGTTCTCTCCACACATTACTAGACACAAACAGGACTTGATCTAAAGGTCTTCTCAAGAAAGGCCAATGAGATGGATCAAAGAGTAGGTATTCAAACAAATGATGCACAAGTCAATTCAAACTGCTTTCTCAATTCCCAAAGTCCTTAATTGGTGAACAAAATTGTGACATAAGCCACTTATTTCACAATTTTGCAAGGTTTTATTCACTCTTAACTTTTTTTTTTTTTCTTTTTTTTTTTTTTGCAACTTGTAGAGCTTCACCTTAGAGAATTGAATACCCTATCACAAATTTAGTTATAGATTTGGATGTAATTCAAAACTCGGCTCCTACGAAGTTGTTCTCACCCACTCTTCTTTTTACTTAAATACAATTAGGGGTTCCTAATGAAGGGTCGAGAAGCTTCGGTCTTGCCTCGTGCCAAAAAGTCCACTTCAAGATGCATTTAATGCGCTTTATATAGAGGGTGGGAAAAGGCATCTCCGGGTTCTCGGCATGGCGGGCACGCATCGGACACTGGTGGGGCCGAATGTCTAACCGCCACGCAGCGTCCAAAGCCTGACCCTCTCTGGGTTCATGGACCATCAGCTGGATCGGGTCCGACCGACAAGGGCAGGCCGGTCGGTTCTAGCAGCGACCCGATCCGGGGATGGGACACGGTCGGGGTGAGCGTCTTCCGTCGGTCGGTTGGGCCGACGTGTGGGGCGAGGCATGCGTGTTTTAGCAGAGGTCGAGTGTACGGGTGGTTACCGGTTGTATGGCTCGGGGCCCGGGGGTATATCCCTATCAAATTGTTATTGAGTTATGTTAGTGATTTTGACTAGTTGATTGTGGATGCTTGTGTAAGAATAGGGTGTGTAAATTTGTCATCCTTTGGGAATGGACCTTATGGCGTGAATTTGATTAAGCATTAGCTAGGCACAAGGTTAAAGAGGCAATTGAAAACTAGGCAAGGTTCAAACAAGAGAGGAGGATAATTAATCACAATAAGAAATTCAATTAAGCAAAAAAGGATTTGGGATAGGGAGCATGCAATTCTAAATGCCAAAATGTAAAGAATTGAGGGGAGAAAGTACCACAATGGGGGTTCTAAGGATTCCAACACCAACCCGGGTTTACAAGCCACTTTCGTGAGAAAGAAAACCTGAGTTGAAGATGAGAATTACCCTCCTTTTGTGATGCATCAATTCTCCTTCAACAAAGCCCAAATAATCCAATGTCCCTAACCTCCCTATTTCCATAGAAAGAGCGCGTTGCAAGAAGGGGCTATGGGAATGTCAATCCAACTCTTGTTGCGATTGAATTCCCTACAAAGATTAGTACTACGAATGTTGTGCACCCCACCTTAAAACAAGAATACTCAATATTTTCCACGACATTAGGAACCCTAGATTGGGTTTTCCCCATTCTATGCAATAATCATCAAATAGGCATTTAGAATTTCAAGCACACCTCAACCCAAATCCTAAATACGGCTACTCACACATACATAAAGAAAAATAAAGCAAAAACATAGGTAAAAGACATCATCATTAAAGCTATAAATATAAAAGCAATGAAAACACTTATCTTCAAATAGAAATGATCCAACCAAACTTTTGAAGTAGAATCTTTAATGTAATGCTTACAAACGTAAAGTAGCAAAAGTCTAAATCCCAAATTTTAGAAGAATATTTACTTTTGGAAAGCAAGGAAAAGTCTCTCTAATGCCTAGGGTTCGAATCTTATTCTCAAGTCTAAAAATACAAATTAAAAATGTGCAACGGGGATAGGCACACGGGCAACGACACATGTGTGTCACTGTCCTTTTGCACACATTTCTACCTCACGACTGTGAAGCAGCCCGTATCTAGATACAGGCATGGTCACAAGCATTTAGATGTTCGTGCCCCTGCTAGGGTGTTTCCATGTCCTTGTTTCACCCAATTATGCGCAATATCTTCCCAATTTACTCTAAAGTGTGCTCTACTCATATCCAATGACTTCTCAACTCCAATCTCGGCTAAAATTACTCCAATATTCTCCTTTTCCTCTATTACATGAATGGGAACAACTATAGATAAAGAAACATGAATTAGTTCTAGTTCATAAATTTCTAGGCAAAAATATACACAAAATGGGTTAAAATAAGAGGCAAAATATAGTCAAATAAAGAGGTTATAAACCCCCCATACTTAAACCATTGATTTTCCTCAAACAGTTAAAGTTGAACAAGATAAGAGAACTAACAAATGATTGTTCAAACATTCCATCTAAGCAAATTCAAAAGTGAGAAATGGTCAATAAAAGAACCAAATGAATTTTTAAACATCTTAGGTTATATCCAAAAGTTGAGTAAGTATGTAACAACTCTTTTTTAACCAAAAAAAAAAAAAAAAAGACAAACTCTATTAAGAAAATACTCCCACACTTAGTTTCTTGAAAACGGGTTCTCTCCACACATTACTAGACACAAACAGGACTTGATCTAAAGGTCTTCTCAAGAAAGGCCAATGAGATGGATCAAAGAGTAGGTATTCAAACAAATGATGCACAAGTCAATTCAAACTGCTTTCTCAATTCCCAAAGTCCTTAATTGGTGAACAAAGCTGTGACATAAGCCACTTATTTCACAATTTTGCAAGGTTTTATTCACTCTTAACTTTTTTTTTTTTTTTTTGGTTTTTTTTTTGCAACTTCTAGAGCTTCACCTTAGAGAATTGAATGCCCTATCACAAATTTAGTTATAGATTTGGATGTAATTCAAAACTCGGCTCCTACGAAGTTGTTCTCACCCACTCTTCTTTTTACTTAAATACAATTAGGGGTTGCAAAGAAATTTTTAGTATTTTAGAATTGTCTCTTTCGCATCCTCAAAAACCCACAGATTGCCTCTTTCATAATGGGGACGGGATTAAAGTAAATCTCACAAACTCTCCTTTTGTCTTATTGCCGCATTATTGTTTACTTTGGACTATTAACCATATAACCCAAAAACCAAAGAGTTGTGCACATTAGAGTTGGGAAATATAAAGGCCATGTGGTAAGAAGAGCTAACTTAATGGGTCATTAATAAACGAACATGTTATGTTCAACTGGGTTACACCTAAGGGGTAAATGAAGGATAAATAAGGTGAAACAGGGATGTAGTGGATGTGTAACTCGTGTTTTATCATTCCAAAATCTCATGTATGGTGTGTATGCTAAGTGTGGCTCTAAACTCTAAAAGTGTAAATGTCATGTTCTAAAAGCTTTTAAGGGAAAAAGAGATATTCAACAAATACTCAACATAATGGATATACAAAAGATAAAACAAAAATTCACAATATGCTAACATTAATTACAGATGACTAAAGAATTTGCCAAAATAAAATAGTTCAAACAAAAAGTTTGTAAAACCCTTTTGTCCCATTTTGACCCCTTCCCCAAACTCAATGTTGCATCATCCTCGATGCAATAATGATGAATATAAACACGAGGGCAAGAATGAAAGAATGAATACACGGGGATAATGGTTGCATAATCAACATAAAAAAGGAACAATATGTATGAATTTTCACAGGTGTTAACTCCAAAGAACCTAAGCCCTTAGATATGGGCATTCGGGCTGGTCAGCTTGGGATTGGGATGAGAGGGATTTGGCATGCGGTAGTAGGATTGACGCCATGATGGGTGGAAGTCAAAGGTGTGGCGGATTGGGCGAACGAAGAGAATGACTCTTTCAATTTCTTGATGGAAGAATCAGAACCAGATAGGAAACTCTAGCCATCTCGCTAGGAGATGGAAACATAGCAGGGGAAGTGTGTCCATACCGGACTACTAGGTAACTTGAAAGAGCCAGCTAAAATGGGGGAGAGTGGCAGGGATATTCTGGCGATGGAAAACTGCTAGGAAATAAGAGATTAGGCGATGGGAATTGGGGGATAGTTGGGATACTGTGCCAAAATACTAGAAAATTTGGTTGAGTAAGGGGGGCGGGCGGTAATCAAAATTTATAGAAGATGGAATGGAGGTGGATGGAAATATTGCCACCATCAAGGAGAGAATGGCAAAGTTTAGATTGTTATCAAAGAATTTGGGACCACGGGCGAAGAAGCCAATGGGGTGGATGGCATAGAAAGGGAACAATGAGAGTGGTGTGAAAATGGTGAGATGAAAATAAGTATGGGTAGTGGTAATGAAGGTTAGATCTGGGAGAGCGGGTGGTGCAATTGAGGGAGAGTTAGATGGAAGAATATAGGGTAAGTATGAGGAGGTTTAGGGGAGCGTGGGTGAGAAGTGAAGGGCTCGAGGTAGTCGGTAACACCAACTCGACCTGTTTGGGGAATGCAGGGGTGCTCGACGAAAGAAAAAGATGAGGAAGAAGAAGAAGAAGAAGAAAAAGAGGAGGAGGGGAGGTGGACGTGATGGCTCACATGGGAAAAGGAATGGCTTTGTGCGGTGGAACGAAATTTGGGGTGGACTACTAGTCCGTAAGCATGGAAACCAGGTATCTAATGGGGATTACGATGGGAGGTTGAAAGCAAGAAGGGAAATTAGAAAGGGCCAAAGGGTATTTATAGAGGAGGATGGTCAGTGAGATGGGGACACATAGCGAGGATCCAACGGTGTGTCAAGCAAAGAGATGGGTAACTAGATGATTTTGAGAAGTGGGAAGATAAAAAATTATCGCGCCGCACTATGTTTCATGTAGTTAGGCTTTTATACCGCATTAATCATAGCTAGATTTCTGGGAAAATCGAATGCACTCTATCCAGGAGGCCTGAATGGTTGTGCTAAAGGAGAAGGGTACCCAACATGCTGAAAGTGGCCGGATGAGGTCGATTTGTATGTAAGGTGCTCGGAGCGAAGGTTGGAGGAAATGGAACACAATAAGGGAGGTGGGTAGTAAAGGGTAAGAAAGTGGTGGAACAATGTTTTTCTGCTACTTTCTTGCATCGTAAACTTTGTGAGCTGCATGCAAGAAAGTGGGGGACTGGATGATAGATGGGATACTGGGACTTGGGTGGTCAGCCGTAGAGTGGTTGCTCAGGCAACCTCAAATAGATTGCCCGACACCGGATCCCTGGGCAAAGTAGTGAAGTAAGTTCCCCAAATAAGCTCCCATAGATAATAAAGGGGGGGGGGGGGGGGGGTCGAGGGCATTAATGGTCATGATTTATGGAGATTTCTTGCCTTAGTGAAGTACTTTCCTTTGTCTAAATTAGGAAAGTGATATATTATTTTAAGAACTTTGTTTGAGCCTAATCCGGTGTGTGATTGACCGGAGATTTGTACCATTTTTTAGGGATATTTCTTTCCTTATTTGTTCTATTGCCTCTTGTTAAATACCCTGAAAAAGTGTGAGTAAAGAGTTCTGATTTTTCAATGAGTTCAATGCAATAAATTGTTTTCGACATTCACTCTCATGTTTGAACTTTTCTTATTACTTTCATCTTCTTCCAATCGGTTGTGTTGCCCAACCGTCAACCATTGATAAGCCACAAATAGACTTACAATTGTGCTCTACACATTCTTATTTTTTGTTAAATCTTTGGGTAATGGTATAAATAGTGGCTTTTTGGTGTGGTTTTGATGGTAGGAAGGATAGATTAGGCTTAGGCTTGCACAAGCTTGAAAAGAGAACAATTTCAAAAGATATCAATGCTAAAAGGTTCAAAATAGAAGCTCGAGAGAATGGCACGGAGTAAGGGAGCGAAAACGGTGTCCAAAAGTGCTTCCGAGAGGTGGTGACGATGGAGTTCACATCATGAACTCCACCGTGACCACACTTACCAGCTTGTAGGTTCTAGGTGTCATGCTGATGGTGACCATCAACGTGAACCCTGGAACCTGAGAGTTGGTTTGGGGGGTCATGACGACCTTCACAACATCACCGTGGACACATGTGCTCTGTAAGCTATTGGGCAATGTCACGGTTGAGTTCACGGCGTGAACTTGACTATGACCATGAGCCCAGTAGCAAATCCAGAGCGGTTATTTTGGTGCGGACTTCGACTATAAATTGCTTGGAGAAGTTGTTTTGACTTATCTTTTGATCCCTTGACTTCTCTCTCTAGGTCATCTTCCATAGGAACTCTCCAAAACACTTCTACATTGTAATCCATCAACATTATTGAAGATCTAGAGGAAGAATTCAACTTTTAATTGCTTTTTAATCTTCAATTTCATATTTGATCTTCCTATTTTCATAATGAAAGCTAAGTGTTCATTTCAATTGCAATTTACTTTCCTTTCAAATGCTTCTATTGATTCTTCATCTTAGCTATTCAATTGTGACAATGTCTAGCTAATTCTTAGGTAATTAGGATTAGGTTTACTTGTTTAGGATGCTAGTATGTTTTGATTGCAATTAGGAAGTGATTTGATGTATTTGATTTGATTCTTGTTAGAAGTGGACTTTGTATAGACTATTGTATGGTGATGGTCATATCACGCAATAGGTCTTGGAGGTGTGTAGTTGCTAAGAGATTGGAACTACGCTATTGCCTAATCCACTTGAAATTCCCACTTTGCATCAAGAGGTAGAGCTCGGAAGAAGATGTGGACTCTAAGTGTTCGATGAAATGTCTCAAGTAGTAAGGTTGCTATGAGAGTAGGACTTTACTACTGGATAGGTCAAATAGACCATGAGAGTGGCTTGGCAATGGAAACACCTTCCAAGAATCATGATCAATGCATTATACTACTTCCTATACTTAGGGTTATTCTATTGCATCCAACCAATGAACACCTTGTCCTAGTCCTATCGATTTACTTACTTGCTTCTTTAGAATTCTTGTTGCTTTGATAATGGTCTTTATTTAAGTTTGAGACCGAGCTTTCTACGGCTCTTACGCACTTGTGCTAAGCCGCACATTGTTCAATTCCCATTAGCCATCCTTAGGGAACGACATCTCGGGGAAGCTTCACCTTTTCTAAATCTTCTTTCCATCCTACGTATTCTACGATTATCAGCCACCAAAGGTTATAAAACCAATACTATCATTTAATAAATATGACTAGCATGTACTTTCATCATTCAATTAAAAATTTTTACAAGAAATGTAGATAAATTATGTTTTGAGGCAAGAGGCTTAATGATAAAATTACATGTTAATCATCTTTATTAAACGGTAAAACGAAAAAAATTTAAATGAAGAACTAATTGTGGCAAACAAATAAAAGTTAAGGATGGAATAAGACAAAATTAAAACAAATATGATTGAATGTGGCAATGTCATAATAGTTGATAATTAAAAGTAAAATTTGCCCCAGATCTGAAGATTACGAGTTTTATTTGTGAAGAATTTTCTTAAAAGTATATACATGTTTTTCCAAAGTAAAATAAAAAATATTGTCTAAAATTATTTCAATCATTCCTAAACAATTTAAGAGTTGTAAGAATTTTATTTTAGAAATACATTGTATTATAGAAAATATTTTTTAAATTAATGTTAATATTAAATAAAAGTATAGAAAATTAATTAATTAATTAATTAATAATAATAAGGTAATTAGCTAGCAGATATGCAATAATAATAAATGAGAATAATCCTGATATGGAAAGATATCCGCATAGGGCCACCTTAGGAGGATCCTGAAAAACTTCCGACATCATATAAAAGATGGTGAAAGGGGGCCAATTCAAGGGAATGAAAGAGTGGATAACAACAATGGAGGCAGCTCTGCGAAGATCAGACGTTTCGTTTAGAAGTCAAGGCTCGTCAGGGGTGGTCTGGTCCAACATGTTCTACTCAGGGGAGCTTAACAAAATTGCAACCAGAGAATATACAGGAGAAATAACCGAGGTAGAACCTCCCGCCGTTCAGCGTAGCAAATCGACCACCGCGGATGTTTCGCCGCCGTCATTTGATCCTCCTTCTCCCAAGCTTTCCGGTTGCGGTCTCTGTCGCTTTTTCGGGAAGCCTGTAACTTCTAAGCGCAACGAAAAGAAGAAAACACAACAAGCATAACGTACAATTTGGATTGTATTTTGGGTAGCTCAATCTTTATTACCCAATTATATCTCTATACAAATGTATGGTTTTTATATTTTATTTTCTCTTGAATATGTGGTACAGATGGATTTTTTTTATTTTTTTTTTTTTTGTTTTTTATTTTTTTGTTTTTTTAGTTTTAGAACAAGTAAAAGGTCTTACTTCGTCGATCAATTGTTCATGTGACTGAAAATTTACTATGAATCATGTTTCTGTAATAATTTTCACGTGGTCATATAATTTGGTTAAATTGATGAGAAATATGTTTGAAATATCCTCATTTATTTTGGTGTTTTCCATCATTTGTTGTGCTCAATCATTTGAGTATTGGTTTTTAGATTTAATTTAAACTAGTATTTGTCCCCGTGCGATGCACGGGAAATATGTTGTAAATATGGGTGTTTATTTCAAGATGAGCAAGAAGAACTAAGTGGGAACAATATATTTGCCCCCCGTGCGATGCACGTCATAAAATTTAAGTAACTTTATTGTTGATAATATTTTTAAAAAGAGTTAATACATAATATAGTCCTCGAAGATTTGCATTTATGCGTGAATCTTAATAATGGGAAGAAGAAGGAACCATCTTAAATGGGATGAAGGATGAGAAATTACCATTAGGATCCTATTTCTAACAGTCAACTAACAGAAGTTTTAACAAAGGACTAAATTGTGTAAAATCATCAAAGTCGATGACTAAATTGAGCAAAAAAAGTCATTTAGGACTAAATTGAGTAAAACCGATATAGTCGATGACTATATTCGGTATTAATTCTTTTAAAAAAATGATAAAATCAAACATTAATGATGAAAATTTATTTTGAAATGTATTTTTCTTTAACAATACTAAATTGGTTTTTATATTGAACATTATCACTTACTATTAACATATATTATAAAGCATTGTGTCATTAGATACCACATCAGATAGTTATGAACAAATAGTACATTGTAATATAGTGGGTAATACTAAAAAAAAAAAGATATCGCATGAGATTTGAAAAAATTGACATTTATTCAATTAAATTCAAACTATATACAATAAATTAGAAAATCAAATTATATACAATAAATAAAAGATTTTTTATTTTCTCATGAGAAAATATAAATGATATTTCAAAATTTCAACATGAAATTTCAAAATTAGAAAAGTATGAATACTCATGCTCCTTTGCAACCATTTAATGAAATTGGATGTTGTTTAAGAAATTAAAGTTTATTATATATGAAAACATCAATGATTGTTATGTGATATTTAAATGATCTACAAAATAACATTTTTAACAACAAAGCTTATTTTATAAATATTTGGATATTACTTAAGATAAAAATAATTGAATATATACAAAAAATTAAAAATTTATTCAAAGTATGTTCAAATATTATAATTATTAGTATGACACTTATGTGATATACATACTAAAAATTTAAAATATTAAATTATACAATGTTATAAAAACTATTAATGTTATTAAATTTTATATATAAAAATGTGATATGAGCTTTATTCATTCATATATATGATTTTGTAATTTAATAATTGATGGAATATAATGAGATGGGCCTGTGTTCGTAGGCATGAGGGATGCAAGCCCAAGACGGAGGAGCCAGTAAACAGGCCCGTGGGTGTGTGTAACAACAGGGTAGGGGTGCATGCAAGGTGGCGGCAGTCCGCGGGCCATGTGGTCGCATGCATGCAAGGTGGCGGCGGCTCGCGTGCTACACGGCCGCATACATGGAGGGTGGCGGCGGCTCGCGTGCTACACGGTCGCATGCATGCGGGATGGAGGCGACTCGTGTGCGTGCGTGGTACGTGGGAGGCGGCGGCCAGCGCACGGGCGAGCGTGCGGGGGTATCATTCAGGAGAGAAATGTGGGTTGGGGAAGCGTTGGTTGCGTGGACGAGGGTGCACGTACGACGTTGAGTGTGTGCGAGGGGGACGTGGGATGCGCGGTAGAAGGCGGCACGCGTATGGCCCTAGAGAGCGGTGTCGTTGCCATCCACGTGGTCAGATCGGAGGGTCCCTCCTCCAGTATAAAAGGAGGGGGGTCGTAATCCAAAGGGATACGGTGTGAGGGGTAGAGGAGGTGGTAAGGATCACCGAGCGAGCAGCAAGCGGTCGCGGGATCGATCTTGGATAGCGTCAATCGCTGGTCGTCAAGTTGGGCTTATCGTTGGGCCTGATAGTGGGTCAGGGAATCTGGGCCTTGTGTTCCTAGCATAGTATAGTCACTTCTATCATCTGTATTCACTTGTTTGGTTTAAGGTGCACCCGTTTACAATAAAACCATCATTGGCACCGTCTGTGGGGTTCGCGACGAAGAGCCGTGTTCTCAGACCCGTTACCTTGCCATACTGTGTTATACGCCTGATTCTCGAAGACGATCATGGGATCACAAAGCCGATTCCTGAGGGCGCCAATCTCCGACGTGGGACAACAGATCCCGCCCCCACAACGGAGGACGAGGCATTCCTATTGGCGTCCGGTGGGCCCACTCGACTCTGCCCACGTAGAAAGCCGCCCGCTTTGATCGCGGGGCCAACAATGCAAGGCCCGCGGCCCCCGAGGCCCGCTTCCCTCATCACGGCCCGGGGCAACGCGAGAAGCCCGTTGCCGACGCCAGCGTGGGCAACAGGAGGATCGCACCCCAGGACCGAGGCTCGGAGTGGGGCCGGGTAGGCGATGCGGACAGGCGCGCCTGCGATGACGAGTCGGAGGGAGAAAGCGCCCACCAGGCCGCGGCGGACCCCAGGGTGGATACCCGGTCCGCCCTATAGCTGGGGGGTGGACGAAAGGTGTGGAGGCTAAGATAGCCGAGCTGCTCAAGTGGAAGGAAGGGGGCGGATTACCCGTCCCAAAGATCGAAGTCACCCCACCCTTCACCAAGAGAATCATGAGGGAGCCCATCCCCTCCACCCTCAAGCCGCCCAGCATCACACGTTTCGACGGCCAGGGATCCCCACAAGAGCACATAATGACTTATCAGGCCACCATGATGCTAATGGGGTCTTCGGAGGCCATGATGTGCAGAGCCTTCTTCTCCACTCTCGTCGACCAGGCACAACGCTGGTTCACGAGCCTCAAGAGAGGGACCGTGGACTCTTTCCATGACCTGGCAGTGAAATTCATTATGCCTTTTATGAGGGGGAGAAAGATCCGAAAGCATTTCACTCACCTCACTACGGTGAAGCAAGGAGTCAGAGAGTCTTTAACTGACTTTCTGGTCCGTTGGCGGGCGAAGGAAGCGAACGTAGAAGACATTGACGAAAAATATGGTGTGGTCATGTTTGTCGACGCTGTAAGGGCAGGGGATCTATACAAAAGCCTGCGACGCAAAACCCCTGATACCTACGCAGCACTGATGGTGAAGGCCGATAGGTATGCCGAAGCTGAGGAAGCCAATCAATTGAAAGGGTACGAGGAAGAAGCTCCCTCCAAGAGGCCTCGACCGACCGAGGAACTTGCTAGGTCGGGGAAGAAGGGGGCGAACCCCGCAGTAGAAAGGCTTATCGGGGGAAGAGGAAAGGAAGATGTCGGAGGCGTGGCGGCGACTCATAGGGCGCCCCGCCCACCCATGAGAAGTCTCCCTATGGCGCCCCTCACCCCTATCAACGCCCGACCCAGCGAGGTGTTAGCTTACGCCGAGGAGTGTCAAATGGTTAAGGCCCTCGAGCCACGCACCCAGGGCGCTCCCGCCGACAGCCGAGGGCGGTACTGTCGATTCCACCGCAGGCCTGGACACAGTACTAACGAGTGTCAGGCCTGGAGGAAGGAGATAGAAACCCTCATCCAGTCATGCCACTTAGGCAATTTTATCGACTGGAACAGGATGTATTACGGGAACGTGTGGAAGAGGGAGACAATCGAGGTCAGTGAGAATCCTAACCCCCGAAAGAAAGGCCAGGAGGGGGCACTAGCGACAGGGGTAAACGCCCTGTAATAAACGTAATATTCAGAGAATGGTCGACAGGAGAAAAGGAGGAGGATTACGTGGGGTCCGTCAAGAGTGCACTCGCGATGAAGAAACAATGATAGCAACCTCCCACGCGGGGGGACTTCGTCCAAGGAAGCCATGATTATCGCAATGGAGATCAACGGCACCGTGGTCAGGCGGGTGCTACTCGACACATGGAGTAGCGTAAACGTCATGTACTACGATGTCTTCGTCAATCTAGGTATCGCCCAAGACCAGCTTAGACCGATCAAAGTCCCGTTAGCCGGATTCACCGGGGATACAGTTGAGACAGAAGGTATGATTCGACTACCCGTGGAAGTTGGCGACCCACCACGCACGCTAAAGGCGGAAATGGACTTTGTGGTGGTCAGGATAACCTGCGCCCACAACATCATATTGGGCAGGCCGGGGTTGGTTGAGATAGGAGGGATCTTGTCCATGGAACATTTGTGCCGGAAGTTTCACACCCCCCGTGGGGTGGGGATAGTGCGCGGCGATCAGCAGTCTGCGCGAGAGTGTTACGAGAAGGCTTGTCGAAAAATCGATCGACTCCCTGTACACACAGTCAAAAAGGGGGGAGGAGCAGAATCAGAAAAGGGGCCCGGGCCAGCAGTAGAATTAGAAGAAATACAGCTAGACCCATCTCAACCCAGCAGAACAGTGAAGATAGGAAGGGGGCTCGAGAGTGGCTGCGAGAGGAGATCGTCCAAGTCCTCAAGCGATACGCGGGCGTATTCGCATGGGGACTGGAGGATATGCCAGGCGTAGATCGGCCAGTGATCACGCACAGCCTGGCAGTGGACCCCAGGCATCGGCCCGTCAAGCAGAAGCGCCGCTACCTATCCGCTGAACGGAGAGCGTTCGTGAAAAAGGAAGTGGACACGCTGTTAGCTTTAGGGCACATCCGAGAAGCCATGTATCCGGAGTGGTTATCCAACGTAGTGCTGGCACCGAAACCACCAACTTGGCGGATGTGCATCGATTACACGGACATGAACAAGGCCTGCCCCCAGGATCCCTTCCAGCTACCTCGTACAGACCAATTAGTGGACAAAACGGCCGGTTGCGAACTGCTGAGCTTCATGGATGCATTCAAGGGGTATCACCAGATCTTCATGGCGGAAGAAGACGATGAAAAAACCGCATTTGTCACCCCGGACGGGGTCTATTGTTACAAGGTAATGGCCTTTGGTCTAAAAAACTCGGGAGCCACGTTCACACGAATGGTGGCAGAGGTCTTCAAGGGCCTGTTAGGAGACATCATGGAAGCCTACGTCGACGACATGCTTGTTAAGAGCAAGAAGGCCGAGTCCCATCCACAGTACCTGGTGCGATGTTTGGAGGTCATGGAGCAACATCATCTCCGCCTCAACCCCAAAAAATGTGCGTTTGCCGTGAAAGGGGGAAAGTTCCTGGGTTTTATGGTGACGCACAGGGGAATAGAAGTCAATCTGGAAAAGGCAAAAAGCATCCTCGACATGCGACCACCCAGGTCCATAAAAGACATTCAACGCCTGAACGGAAAATTGGCGGCTTTGAGTCGCTTCATGTCCAACTAGCGGAGAGGTCGCTGCCTTTCTTCCAAGTCATGAAAAGGAGGGACGGATTCGCGCAGAATGACGACTGTCAGGAGGCATTCAATCATTTTAAGTCTTACCTAGCCTCCGCACCTGTCCTGTCGAAGCCGGAACGTGGGGATGTCCTGTACGTCTACCTCGGGGTAGCCCCGACAGCCGTCAGCTCGGTACTCCTGCGGGAAGACAACGGAGTCCAAAAACCCGTCTATTACGTAAGCTGGGCCTTGCATGATGCGGAATTGCGGTACACCCCCCTAGAGAAAACCATATATGCACTGATACGCATGACCCGGAAACTAGTGTTCTACTTCCAAGCCCATCCCGTAGTAGTACTGACGGACCAGCCGCTGGGGTCGGTGATGAGAAACCCGATCTCCTCAGGAAGAATGATGAAATGGGCTATTGAGCTGACCCAGTACAACATCAAGTACAGGCCTCGAGTGGCCATAAAGGGGCAAGCGCTGGCCGACTTTATAGTGGAGTGCACGGCCCAGGAAGACAGAGTAGAGGGCCAAACCACCCCCGAACCCGAATGGGAAATGTATACGGATGGGGCTTCTAGCCGGAAGGGTTGCGGGGGCGGCATGGTCCTAATATCCCCTGAGGGGTTCAAAGCATACCGAGAATTCCGTTTCAACTTCCAGCTATCTAACAACGAAGCAGGGTACGAGGCTTTAATCGGAGGGCTATGGTTAGCCCAGACCCTCCCGGTTCAACGCCTTAAGATCAGATTGGACTCCCGCCTGGTGGTGGGGCAGGTGAACGGTGTATTCGAGACCAAAGAGAACAGGATGCGGCAATATAAAGAAGTAGTGAAGCAATTACTCGCAGGGTTGGAACGATGGGAGTTGCAGCAAATCCCGAGGGCGGAAAATGGGGAAGCCGACCTACTGTCGCGCCTAACACAAGGGGTTGAGGAGTACCTCGAAAACATATCGCGGATTGCCCAAATCACGGACATAGATAGTCCAAGTATAGAGAGAGACGAGATCCTCACCGTTTCACCCACCCAGGATGACTGGATGCGCGAAATGATCTCGTATAAAACCGAAGGTGTCACTCCTGGGAACCCCACGCGGGCGCGAAAGGTGACATTAATGGCCCCCACATACCAGATCCACGGGGGAAAACTTTCCAAGCAATCTTTCGGAGGACCACTGCTGCGATGCCTCACGAAGGCAGAATCCGAACGAGTAATGTCAGAACTCCATGAGGGCATGTGCGCAATGCACCAGGGCGCTAACACGCTTACACGAAAAGTGATTTTGCAAGGATATTACTGGCCGCGAGTCAGGACAGATTGTTTGGAGTACGTAAAACGGTATGGGACCTGCCAACATTTCGCGATCTTGCCTGGCCGTCCTGCGTCATATTATACCCTGGTCACTTTGGCCATCCCGTTCGCAAGGTGGGGCATCGACATACTGGGCCCATTCCAAAAAGGCGTCGGCGACCTAAAATTCGTAATCGTTGCAGTGGACTATTTCACCAAGTGGGTGGAGGCAGAAGCCTTGGCATCGATCACCGAACACCAATGCCGCAAGTTCGTCTAGAAAAACATATTCACGAGGTTTGGATTACCATTGCAGATTGTATCGGATAACGGAAAAGAATTCGATAGTGCGAGTTTCGGACAATTCTGCGCATATTTCGGGGTCGAACATACCAAGGTGGCTGTGGCTTACTCACAGGCGAATGGGCAGGTAGAAAACACGAACAGGACCATTCTGGACGGTCTGAAAAAAAAAGTTCGAAGCAACGGGGGTGGCCTGGCACGAAGAGCTCCCGTCAATATTGTGGGCTTATCGGACGACACCGCGAAGGGCAACCGGGGAAACACCATTCGCCCTCACGTACGGGTGCGAGGCACGGTTACCCATAGAAGGACATATACAGTCCAGCAGAATGTTACAGTATGAGCACGACCAGAACGACAACGATATGAGGGTGGAATTAAACTTACTAGAAGAAAGGAGGGAATATGTGCGCAAGCACATGGCAGAATACCAACGGGCCGTCAAGCGAGACCACGATATCCGCGCGCGCCTAAGACATTTCCAAACAGGGAACCTGGTGCTCCGACGTAGAGAAGCCAGCAAACCTTTGCAAGGACGTAAGCTGGCCAAGAATTGGGAGGGACCCTACAAGATAGCTGCCCTCGTGCGGGATGGCACATACAAACTGGAAACCATTCAAGGTTATCTAATAGACCGGCTATGGAACCCGCACCACCTGAAGCATTTTTTCCAATGACCCGAGCCACGAGGAGCAACACGAATAATCCTCTAAGGTACCCCTTAGAATTCCCGCGTTACATACATCGTCTTTAAAGATTATTTGCATTGTAATTTTAATATCGCACACGCGCGTCTACACCTGGTTCTACGGAACAAAGTACGTAACCAGCGTGCCACCCCAAAAAAAAAAGGGGTATAGTGTGTGGTGCCAGCATGAGGCAGCAGGCGGCCCACAGTCTAGTATACCATCCATGATGAGCATACACATATCCAGACGTTATGCCATGGAACCGTGTTCACCATTCATGGTGAACACGGTTCCAACGGTGTTAGTACACCGTTATCTTTTTTTTTCTTAATTAATTGTGTGACTTTTCTTCTTTATTTTCACATTTTGCGGTTTCACTTTAATTTGAGGTGAACAAAGATTTCGAACATTCATAAATTATGAATTCATGCCTGCACATTCACTTTGGAACCATGCCTACACATTCCCATCCGAAATCACGGACATTCATAAATTATGAATCCATGCCTGCACATTCACTTTGGAACCATGCCTACACATTCACTTTGGAACCATGAGATTATGAATTTTCTGTTATAAGATTATGAATTTTCTGTTATGAGATTATGAATTTTCAGTTATGAGATTATGAATTTTCTGTTATGCGATTATGAATTTTCTGTTATGAGATTATGAATTTTCATTACATTCATAATTTCGGACATTCATAAATTATGAATTTATGCCTGCACATTCACTTTGGAACCATGCCTACATATTCCCGTCCGAAATCACGGACATTCATAAATTATGAATCCATGCCTGCACATTCACTTTGGAACCATGCCTACACATTCACTTTGGAACCATGAGATTGTGAATTTTCTATTATAAGATTATGAATTTTCTGTTATGAGATTATGAATTTTCAGTTGTGAGATTATGAATTTTCTGTTATGCGATTATGAATTTTCTGTTATGAGATTATGAATTTTCATAAAATTCATAATCTGATGAGCTTTCGTAGGCTCCCAAATTAAAACCTTACAAACGTAGTAGCGGGAGTAAGGATCGATCCCACGAGGAGTAACTAGTTTAACTTTTGTGCTCAAATTAAAGGTAGGGGGTTTGGAATATATCGAGAATAAAGATAAAATAAAAGAGAATTTAAATAAATAGGAAATTTAATTGAACGAATAAAGCAATGAAAATAATATATCGAAAACACTTATAATAAGAAACCTTGGTTAGTAAAGATCCACCACCGGAATTCAACACTGATCATTGATTAATAAAGTAATTAATATGCAATTGAATATTTGTCGTGAAATTATTTCGTTCCTGTTTTCCCTTAGTTGTAGGTAAATAAAGCACAAGCGGTTTAATTACCCCTAACTACTAAATAATCTAAGACAAGCGCTATAGATTTAATTTAATAACAGCAATAGGAACTAGGAAAACCGACAAACTAAATAACACAAGCACAAGCGGTTGCATTTCATTTAGGAAAATATTCTACCCGAGACCAATTATCACTAAGCCGTCAATAATTAACCTCAGTTGCTACTGAATATTAGAATAATTTGTAGCACAATATTATCTAATATAGCAAATAATTATATCAAATAAATAACTACTAGGCCTCCCTAGCAATTAAATGATACAACTATTCAAATAATTTTAGCAGAATATTTAATACTCAAATGCATAGAAACATATATAATAAAAATAAATAAATAATCTTACAGCATAATCAATTCCGGGGCATCAATTCACTAAGCCAAGCTAGAAGAAATTAGCCACGAATGGACATTGGTAACAACTTTAAAGAATAATTGAGAGGGGAAGAATGAACATTTTACAATAGGAAACTCCTACTATTTATAGCATTCTAAAAATAGGCTCAATGAACCTCAACCATCCAATTCTTATTTTTTATCGCTGCATGAAAATGTCTTTTGCATGACTCTCGGCGATGGAATCGCATTTCCTCTACTTTCCTGCATGATCCACACGAATTGAAGACAAAAAAGGACAACATAATTATAATCCTTATATTTGTTTTGTTTTTTTACTAAGAAGTGGGCCACTTAATTTATTTAAATAATATATAATATATAGATATATATATATATAAAATGCATATATATAGTAGTAGTACGTAATAGGTATTATAAATTATATAAATTATATATTATATATTATATATTATATATTATATATAAAAAGAACTAATTATAAGATAATATTAAATAACTAATGCAAAATTATTAAAAATATGTAGCTAAAATATGAGTGTAAAATGTGCCTATCAAACTCCCCCACACTAAAACGTTTGCTTGTCCCAAAGCAAAAATATTATTTACGAAGTAAATTGAAATAAAATTCCCAAAACTCATAACATATCATGAACAACAATCTGAAGCACCCTGCAATCAATAAGGTAGCACCCCTATCTGAAAATTGAGAGAACTAAATAAGTAAGCCCTCACAAGAATATCACTCATCACTCAAGTGTTTGATAGGTATAAATTTCACTCAAGTTCATTCCTATAAAATTGTTCTACCATAGGCTTGCATATCTTCTCAATCACCACTACAAGAGTCATGCATGACACAAATCATAAGGACTTTTCATAGGTTGTAATGGGGCTAAGGTTAAGGTAGGGAATATTTTCGGAAAGTAGTTTAAATAAAACCTTCAAACTAGAGGAGCAAAATAAATACAATTAATCCAACACCATCAATTTTTTTTTCATTCAAAGCATTTCTCATTGACACTTCAACTATCATCCTCAAAAATAAAGATTTCCGCAATGTTACCAGAAATTCTCCTTGCTTCATTTATTTAGCGGTAACTTCAAACTCAAAACTAATTGTGGATTCTTTCTCATTTTCAGCAACATTTTTCCTTTTCAAACATATATTCTCCATTTTTCTATTTCATTTTTTTTTTTCAATTTTTCATGTTTTTTTTTTTTTTTTAAATCGTGAACTGCTTCCTCTTTCCTTTTTCATAGAAGACCAATGACATATTGGTAACGAAGATACAACTCACCTCACTCTCAATCATATTAATAAGAATAAGTGATCTCCCCCACACTTATCCTTCCCAACCTCACGTAGATTACAAAAATAATCCAAAATTTGCTCCACTAGTTATTCAGCTGGGTGAAGGCATTATTTTAGATATAAAAGACTTGTAATGTGGTTCAAAATAAAGAAAGGAATGGCCATAAAGCTCAAAGTGGTTAACAAAGGAATGATAAATCATAAGACAAACCGGTTATTTGGCTAGTGAGGCTCAAAGTCAAATAATGGCCTTAATCACATTTGAATCATGCATGGTCTAATTAGCTTTAAAAGAGAATCAAGACAAGTTCTAGAGAAACAAAATTATGAAAGAAATCACACAATAGAAAGAAAATAAGACCGAAGTGTCAGTCAATAGCTCAAAACACTCACAGGTTTATTGCTTACTTAATATAGCCACTACATATCAAACAAGAGATGCTAACAAACTAATCACAATTTGCCAAACTATTTATTCAATCACATTATAAATTTCAGGAAAGGAATTTTTTTTTTTCAAAATAATACTTATTTTGCATAAAATACTAGTAAAATATTTTTTGAAAATTTTTGAAAATTTTGACATAAGCAAACAAATAATAAAACTAAATTCCCTCCCCCCACACTTATTATCAACAGTGTCCTCAATGTTGAATAAAAAAGCACAGAAAAAGGGTTATTGAATGAGAATATGGAATAAAAGAAAAAAAAAATGGAACAAACACACCTTAGGTTGCCTCCCAAGCAGCGCCTTTGTTTATCGTCGTTGGCTCGACTTATGATATTTCTTTAAATTTCCATCGTCTTTTTGAGTACCTTCGATGATTATGAATATTCAAAGAAACAGTCCCTTCATGCAGATTAGTACTCAAAGATGATTTATTATTTGGTTCTTCTTTATTTTCAATAGAAGCAATTGCATTAAATTTAACAAGTTTCAAGGAATCAACAAAAATTGCAAAATTATCATCACTAGGAGATTTCATGGTATCATAAATATTAAAGTTCACAAATTTACCATGAGACTCCATTGTAAGCATGCCACTATGAATATCAATTTTCGTTTTTGCGGTTTTTAAAAATGGTCTTCCTAACAAAATATGAGAAATTTGATTATTATTTTCCATATCAAGGACATAAAAATCAGCAGGAAAAACAAAGTTATTAACTTTAACAAGTAAATCCTCAACCACACCCCTAGGATATGTAGTAGATCCATCAGCCAATTGAATTACTATACTAGATTTATCACTACAAAAAAACGCATAAATAGTGACGGATTTAGCGATGGTCGAATTCCGTTGCTAAGATAGCGACGGAATAGCGACAACGTAGTAACCGATTTTATTTTTTTTGTTAAATAGACATTTAACGACGGACTAGCAACGGACTTAGCGACGGAAATATTCCGTCATGAAATCCGTAGGTAATTTTAGTGGTAAATTTCCGCGCAAAAAATAGAGACAAAATTGCAACGGATTAACGACGAATATTTCGCGGGCAAATTCCATAATTTAATTGCGACATATTAGCGACGGATATATTCATCCGTCGCTACATTTTGAAGGCAGATGCGTGTTTGTTCACATGTTAGCGACGGATCTAATTATCCGTCGCTATCTAGCGACGGATTTTCAAATCCGTCGCAAAATCTATATATATCGGAAATTTTTTAACAATCTAGCAACGGCCTTTTTGAATCCGTAGCTATATTGACGAAGCCTGTTAGGTTAAATACTATAGCGATGGATTTTAAAATCCGTCGCTAGTTTACAAGCGGGAATTCGAAATTGGGAGGCAATATATTTTTAACTCTAGCGACGGACTCTGAAATCCGTCGCTAGAGTTGATAAATTAAAGTTAAGACCGCGATTTTCTACTGCTATCTCACCGCGATTTTCTATTGCTACCTAACAAAAACCCTACCCATTACTGCGATTTTCCTCTGGCCGCCCACCACTCACCGCCCACCGCTCACCGTCGACGGTGCTATCTCCTCCGCCGACCGCCGCTGCCTCTCCACCGGCCGACGTTAGTTGCCTCTCCACCGACCGAGGCTGCCTCCTCCGTATATCTGGTATGTATCCGAGAAATTGATTCTTTTCTATTAACATCTTTGTATTGCCATCTTTTCTATTTGATGATATTAATTTAGTTATATCTTTGAGATACTCTATAACAATATAGCTTATTAATTTCTACTGCACTGCATATTAGCTTCTCACCCTTTAGCATTTCTAGATTCGGAGTTGTTGTTTGCCTCTGATTTTTAAGCCCCAAAGTGACACTCTAACTTGCCAAGTCTCTTTCTAGCCAAATTAAAAAACTGTGGTGAACAAAGTGAGGAAGTTTTGGGGTTGTTACTTTAAACATTGTTGATGAGGATATCGTGTATCATTACATTTCACTATTTGTCTTCATAAATTAGTTGCTTTTTACTCATTTTGGTACATGGATTACTCCAGAAGCATATACAACTTGTATCGTGTTTCTGATACTATTTAACAAGGAAGCATATACACCTTGAGTTTCTTTGTCTCTCTTTAATTTTTTTTTAAAAAAATTTTTGTAACAAGATAAGGATTAATGGACAGGGAACTCCTATTAATTAAGGAATAAAAAGGTTTTGCTAAACTCTTTCTTTTAATTTCCTTTTCTCATTCATTCTTCTGGTTTGATTGTCTGATTGAGCACATATTTTGAACTTAGTTGATTGTTTTCTTTGTCACAACCTCCCATTAAATTTGATTGGAAGTTATATATTATTTCTCATCAATAAAGTAATTAAAATTTAGTTTTGAAGGAATTATTCCCTAGAATCTTGACACAAGCAATAACAACCTAATCAAATGAATAAACTGAATTGATTAATAATAAGCAGGAAAGTGAAAGTTTTAGAAAAGTTTAAGTATTACTTTTGTTCCATTGTCGATTCTACTGTACCTCAAAAGAAATGGATCAAAAGTGAATATATTTGTAAAGTTTAGAATAGAGCTTGTAATTTAATTTTCACTTGAGGATAAGGCCAACAACTAGGGGCTAACAAACTGGCCAAGGGTATTAAAATTGTCTTATATATTTAGTTATATTTCATTTGTTAGTATACTTACAAAAGTCAACTGAGGGAGGTTTTCAATCTTCAACTTGAAACAGACTAATGCATATTTGTTCTTATGCATCTAATAAGAAAAGCATTACTCTTAAGTGATAACTGACTATACATCATATCAATGCAAGTTCAAGGAAGGCATTACTCATATTGTTTTGACAACTGACTGTAAAAATTTTACATTTTCATTTTGATGAAAATAAATATGCAAAACACCAACTAATAATATCATTAGTTTTTGTCTTTAGTTTGGATTAGTAGTTTAACATTTTTTCTCTCTTTGTACTTATCGTGTATGGAATGAGAGATGTATCTTGATAATTGTTAATATAGATTATATTGGGAGGGTCTATAATATAATTGTCATTCTTGGTTCTATTATTGGCAGATTACATATATACACAATATTCTTACACTCAAGATTCTACAAGATTCCATAATCAAAACTATTGGCTCGGAATCGTATTATTACACTCAAGATTCTTCAAGTTCTTCATCGGTTGATAAGGTTTGAACAATTACAAATTTTTCATTTGTTGTTTATTTGCTGGCTAAACCGTCTGTGGGTACCGGCACTTGTGTTTTCTCCGGCTAAATCGCCTGTGGGTACCAGAGGATTATAAAAATATGCATGATTGTTTATTTGTTGTTTATTGGCTGGCTAAACCGCCTGTGGGTACCGGCACTTGTGTTTTCTCCGGCTAAACCGCCTGTGGGTACCGGAGGTTCATGAATGCATGATTGTTTATTATAAGCTTTATTTGAATGTCTCAGTGATTGTTTTTTTTTTTAAATGAAATGTAGCATTGAAAAATATTTTGAAATAGGTGATAAATACAATGAGTTTAAATCTTCATTGGATGTATACACGAATTAGAAATGGTCTTCTCATTGAAGAGTTTTTGGCTAGTCTTGAAACTTTATATTGTTAAATTGATAAAATTCTTATATACCTTTATATATTTGTCTTATTTTGTATATGTTTTTAATTGTAGGAAGAAATACCAGCACGGTGTGATGCTGCAATGCAAGAGGCGGAAGGGTCAACTGAGCCACCAGTTATAGACATGTCACAGATGTATGTGGATGTTGTTGGTGGGGTAAAAAAAATAGCGTATTTATGGCTTAGGGACTAAGTCATTTGCATTTATCAGCGGGAATAGCTGTAGTTCATCTGCTACTTCACAGCTTCAACAAGAGGCAATAAAGGATATGGTGAACCAACAGTTAGATACCATGCGAGTTGAGATGGAAGCTAAACTACAAGCTGAAAGAACTCAAATGCAGGTTCAAATGCAAGCTCAAATTGCAAGTTTGATGGATGAGTTGCGTCGCAATGGCATGTTATCCAATCTAAGTACTCAAGCTCAACATTCGGCTAATTCAAATGGTGAAACCTTAGGAGATGATTAGATTATATTTATTAATATATTTGGTACTGGTTCTAATGATGTAACATAATACTACTATACTTTTGTTGTTGTTATTCACTTTGAATGCTTTAATATAGTATATTTTATAATTATATTATTCAAGTACTATATTATAGGTTTAATGCATGTTTTTTATATTAATTACCGGGTACAATTGTTTTATTAATTTTCAAAATTTAGGGACGGACAAATATGATATTAAGGTAACGAAATAGCAACCAAAAATTCCGTAGTTAAATTTAGCGACGGATATTTCTGTCACTAAGTTGTAATTAAATCACGTCCAATTCAAATAATAATAAAATATTATCGACGGATAATTTCCGTCGTTATATTAACGACGGACGGTAGCGACGGTCATGTCCGTCGCTATATTTAGCGACGGACAAATCCGTAGCTAAGTCGTTGCAAATCTCGTCGCCGGAGCATAGTAGTAGCACTTTAACGACGGAATTGTTGTTGCTTTAGCGACGGAAATTCCGTCGCTAATTATGGCGATGGACTATTCCGTCGTTATTCGCTCGCAATAGTCGTCTTCGGATCCGTCGTCGAAACGAATTTAGCGACGGATATATTTCGGCTAGCGACGGAACTGTCCGTCGCTAAGTCTAGCGACGGAAAAAAAAAATGTCTCGCTAACTTTTAGCGAGGAGGGTTTTTGTGACGGATGGATTCCGTCGCTAATCCGTAGCTAAATACATTAGCGACGGATTTTCACTATTTAGCGACGGAATACGTCCGTCGCTATTCTTGTGTTTTTTTGTAGTGTATTCAGGGGTCCAAGATTTAAAGAAGCATACACAGGATATGGCATAACATTAATAGAAGCTCCTAAATCTAACATAGCATTTTCAAATTTCACCCCACTTATCATGCATGGAATAGTAAACATACCTGGGTCTTTGCACTTTTCAGGAAGATTGCTTTGACTAGCCATAGGGACATTCTCTTGCACTTTCACTTCCTCAATTCTTTCATTATTTCGTTTCTTTTTCATAGTGCGTACCTCTTTTAGAAAATTTGCATAGCGAGATACTTTTTCCATAGAATCTAAAAGTGGTTTATTAGCATCACATTCACGAAAGGTCTCATACAGATCATTATTTGAGTTTCCTCTTATTGGTTCTAAAAGAGCTTGAGGAAATGGGGGTACTGGTTCATAATCAGAAAAAGATGAAAGCTTACCTTGAGACTTCTCTTTATTGTTGGCAATGATTCCTGCACTTATTTCCTTATTCAAATCAACATTCTTTTCCAGCGACATACTTTCAACATTAATTGCACTTACATTCTCTTTAGGATTAACAACTGTTTGAGAGGGTAGTTTGCCAGAACTCTGTGCTTCCAACCGACTAACCGTAGTTGCTAGTTGGCCCACTTGCCTTTCTAAGTTTTGAATACTAGCCTTTGTTTCTTGAATACTAGCCCTTGTCTCTTGTTGGAATAGTTGTGTTTCTTGTTGAAACTGCAAAGTGTTAGTAGCAAGAGATTTAACAATATCTTCTAGATTCATACCTAAGCTAGAGCTTTGGGCTGGTTGGTGGCTGGAAGGGAATTGTTGTCTATACGTTTGAAAGTTGGAACGATTCGGAACAAACTGGTTCCCTTGTGAGTTCCCATAGTTAAGGTTCGGGTGATCCCTCCATCCAGGATTATATTTATTAGAAAATGGATCATACTTACCTTGAGGTTGTCCAGGAAAACCTCCAGCCATGTTGACTTGTTCAATAGGTTCTTCTTGAAGAGTTGGGCAGGCATCAGTTTGGTGCCCAACTACCGAGCAAATTCCACATGCTTTTACAGTTTGCATATTGCCTACTGCTAATTGACGAACAAGAGTAGTTAAACCAGTAATTTGTTGTTCAAGAGCAGAAATATTTACTTTATTCACTTGCTTAGACGGTTGGACAAGTCTATTGCCAAACTGTTGAGAATTTGCAGCCATGTTTGCAATTAGAGTTCTTGCAGCGTTCGGTGTCTTGTCAACTAAAGCACCACCGCTTGCGGCATCAATCATGCTTCTATCCATTGGAAAAAGTCCTTCATAAAAGTATTGAATGAGTAATTGATCACTAATTTGATGGTGTGGGCAGCTTGCACATAGTTTCTTGAAACGCTCCCAATATTCATACAGGGACTCTCCATTGTTTTGCCTTATACCACAGATTTCTTTCCTAATGTTGGCCGCCCTTGAAGCTGGGAAATATTTTTCAAGGAATGATGTCTTTAAGTTATTCCATGTGGTGATGCTCCCAGAAGGTAGATAGTATAGCCAATCCTTCGCTGAATCTTTCAACGAAAAGGGAAAGGCTCTCAACTTGATTTGTTCTTCAGTAACCCCTGTGGGTTTCATACTCGAACACACCACATGAAATTCCTTTAAGTGTTTGTGCGGATCTTCACCTGCAAGTCCATGAAAAGAAGGCAAAAGATGAATTAACCCAGATTTTAGTTCAAATTGTATATTAGCATCCAGAGCGGGAAAAGTAATGCATAAAGGTTGCTGATCCAAATTTGGAGCTCCAAGCTCTTTTAAAGTCCGATTTTGAGCCATGGGTTCCTCTTCTAAATCAGAATTGGTAGAATCGGTAGCCAGATCACTAAACTCCAATTTTCTCAAAGCTTGTTTCTTCCACCTGCGTATAGTTCTTTCAATTTCCGGATAGTACGGCAAGAGTTCTTGATTAGCAGATCGAGTTATAGGCATAAACAAAAAGAAAATATATTTTGATTTGCAATTATGTAAAAGTAATGAAAGAAAAGAAAATTATTATTTTTATTTTCGTTTGGTTCAAATTGAAAAACAAATAAACAAATAACAAAATAAATAATTAAATAAATAAACAAACACAAAATAAGCTAGAAAATCTCCCTGGCAACGGCGCCAAAATTTGATGAGCTGTCGTAGGCTCCCAAATTAAAACCTTACAAACGTAGTAGCGGGAGTAAGGATCGATCCCACGAGGAGTAACTAGTTTAACTTTTGTGCTCAAATTAAAGGTAGGGGGGTTTGGAATATATCGAGAATAAAGATAAAATAAAAGAGAATTTAAATAAATAGGAAATTTAATTGAACGAATAAAGCAATGAAAATAGTATATCGAAAACACTTATAATAAGAAACTTTGGTTAGTAAAGATCCACCACCGGAATTCAACACTGATCATTGATTAATAAAGTAATTAATATGCAATTGAATATTTGTCGTGAAATTATTTCGTTTCTGTTTTCCCTTAGTTGTAGGTAAATAAAGCACAAGCGGTTTAATTACCCCTAACTACTAAATAATCTAAGACAAGCGCTATAGATTTAATTTAATAGCAGCAATAGGAACTAGGAAAACCGACAAACTAAATAACACAAGCACAAGCGGTTGCATTTAATTTAGGAAAATATTCTACCCGAGACCAATTATCACTAAGCCGTCAATAATTAACCTCAGTTGCTACTGAATATTAGAATAATTTGTAGCACAACATTATCTAATATAGCAAATAATTATATCAAATAAATAACTAGTAGGCCTCCTTAGCAATTAAATGATACAACTATTCAAATAATTTTAGCAGAATATTTAATACTCATATGCATAGAAACATATATAATAAAAATAATAAATAATCTTACAGCATAATCAATTCCGGGGCATCAATTCACTAAGCCAAGCTAGAAGAAATTAGCCACGAATGGACATTGGTAACAACTTTAAAGAATAATCGAGAGGGGAAGAATGAACATTTTACAATAGGAAACTCCTACTATTTATAGCATTCTAAAAATAGGCTCAATGAACCTCAACCATCCAATTCTTATTTTTTATCGCTGCATGAAAATGTCTTTTGCATGACTCTCGGCGATGGAATCGCATTTCCTCTACTTTCCTGCATGATCCACACGAATTGAAGACAAAAAAGGACAACATAATTATAATCCTTATATTTGTTTTGTTTTTTTACTAAGAAGTGGGCCACTTAATTTATTTAAATAATATATAATATATAGATATATATATATATAAAATGCATATATATAGTAGTAGTACGTAATAGGTATTATAAATTATATAAATTATATATTATATATTATATATTATATATTATATATAAAAAGAACTAATTATAAGATAATATTAAATAACTAATGCAAAATTATTAAAAATATGTAGCTAAAATATGAGTGTAAAATGTGTCTATCATAATCTCATAACAGAAAATTCATAATTTGATCAAACGCGCGCCGTTAACTCCATATCCGTGAAAATTTTTTTTTTCCCTAAAAACGACGTCGTTTTGCCTTGTGTTCACCATTCTCGGTGAACACGACTCCATGGCATAATTTGCGACACATATCCACCTGGGCCTGCAGGGAAAGGTACGCAGCCCAGCGTGCAAGCCAAAAAAAAAAAGGGCTACTACGGGTGAACGTGGCAAAAGTCCCACAAAACCCGCACCTAATTTTGCAGGCAATGATAGCAGAGGAGCACAAAATACAAGTATGAAGAACGAAACGAGTTATATTATCGACCATGTAGCGAAAGCACAAGGCAAGGACGAATCACGTCAAAGCAACGTCAAAAAGCGAAAACAGAATAATAAACATAGCAAGTGACCGAGACAAGCCCTCGGCTCATCGCACGGTGCGGCAGATCCTTCGGCCGACCCAGAAAAACCAGATGAAGACGACGCGGTGTAGCCAGCCGCGCTAGACGGATTCACGCTCCCCGCACCGCCGGTACCGGGATTGGAGGACGGATCAGAGGGTGTGGCAATAGCTGAACTAATCCCTCGTCCAGGTCTCTCCTGCGTAACCAAGAAAGCACTTCCAGCTGGAGAAGGGGTCGTGGGTATCACTGGTTGAGCCGGTGGTTACAGCGGCAGAAGCTTAGGCAACTCCAACCCACCTACGCTGAAGGTAGAAAAACGACGACTGGGCTTGCCGTACAAAACATCCTGCATCTGCCGTTGCCCCATATAGAAGGCGGCCTCACCCTCGCGAACCATCCGGCTTTGACCCTCGGACGTCTTGCGTAACCAAACCTCATCAGCAACAGGAGCCATAGAAATGCGCCCCCCGGGCGTAGTCACCCAATCCTGAAAAGCACCCAAAGAAGGTGGACAGATGAAATGACGAGGATTTTGCGCCTCCTGCCACTCGGCCATAGCAATAGTACTGGCATGCGTGACATGGCATGCTCCTCCACCGCTCGGGAAAAGCTCTCGGAATCTCGCCAGTTCTGGATCGTGGCCTGCACGGCGGCCGCGTGAGCCGCCTCCTGACGACTGTGCCACTCCTGCAGGGCAGCCAACGCGTGCTGCAACTGTCCATGCTCAACGGCCAGGGCATCGTGTGCCGCACATAATTGGCGATGCTTCCATTCGGACTCCGCGAGGTTGGCCGCCACCATCTCCCGGGCTCGCTCCGATTCTGCATACTCGCGAGACACCGAGTCTAGCCATTGTTGGAGCCCCACGACTTGCATGGTTACCTGAGGCGAGACAAAATTCATACATATATATGCGCAGGTCATAAAACGCAAAAGCAAAAGCATACTCGCGAGACACCGAGTCTCACCGCAGGTCACCCGCGAGGTGAGAGCTGAGGGCATCTAAGGAGATGCCGCCCATCCAGAACCGCTTAGCGGGGGTTACCATGTCATGTACGCTACACCGGATAAACTCAATGTGGCTGGATTTGTACGGACGCAACGCCCGAGAACCGTTGGAGTTCCGCACGGTAAGAGGATCCTCTAGTTGAAACTTTTCACGCCATGGGGGAAGGCGCGGTGAGGGAGATGCGGAACGCTCGGGAGGAGGAACACGGTCTGCCCTGGAGGGCTCCACAGCATCCACCATCATGGACGAAGACGGTCCACCATCCAAGGTGGGATCCGGTAGCGCGCCAACCAGCGAGTCCTCATCATCCGCATGCGCGATGGCTTGGCCGCGAGTCCGATACTCATGATACATCTACGAAGTGCTGCTCGCCGGTGCTGGTAATCAACAAGAAACATACACGGTGAAAAAAAAAAGGGTGGGTGGGGGGAAGGGGGGGGGGGGGGGGGGCGTACATACGGAATGAAATGGGAGCACTGAGCTGGGTGATGTGCAGTGGGTCATGATATCTCCTCTGGTCGTAGGGGCCGCCGGCGCAGAGACGCGCCTGGTGAGAATCCAAGCCGGCGTACGTGGACGGTGCGACATGATTGATACGAGCGGACCAAACATTGGAAAAACCTAACTCAGAAGCATCACTAGCATACTCCACATATAAGAATTTTTCTTTTCCAGTTCCATAATGCAGGTAGAGGGGTCAAGAAAGTATAACTGGGGTGTGGATGGAGGTGTAAAAAAGACCCGTTTGACCCACACTAAACACGTGCAGAAACAGAGATAAAGATGGTGGTACACTAACCTCGCGGCAACGGGTGAGAAAACAGGTGAGAAGCCTATGGACGTTGGGGGTGAGTTGACAGGGAACGACATTATGCGCACGGAGGAACGCAGACACCAAGGGGTGTAGAGGGAACTGCAGACCAGCTTAAACAGAATGAAAATGAACCGTCACAAAGGGGGGACTTGGGGGCTCGGTCATGGTATTTGTGGCACCGGGGATGATCATCTTTAGTTCCTCCCCCAACCATTCATCTTGTGATATCAGTTCGGCATTAGACAGCCGGAACGGAATCCCGCGGCGGATGGCGAGACCTAGAATACGACAGATCGAGGACGCAGGAGGGGAACAGTCATCTACAAGATCCACAACCGGAGATACCAACCTTTGGGGTTTCGAATCAACTTCTGGATTAGCCACGTGAGGAGGGATCGGTGACATCGACGTGCGGGGCGCCCGGGATTCCACCCGATCATACGGAGTGGCCTCACGAGAACGACGGGCAGGCAGGGCGAAAGGATTCTGATGGCTGCCGGCGGCCGCGAGCAGAGTGGGAGGAGCAGATGGCGCGGTCGCGTTGGTGGTGGCATTGGCGCCGACGCCGTTCAGGGGGACGGTGAACAGAGATTGACTGAACTCCCCGAACGTGGGCGTGGCCGGCGGAGAGTGAAGCGGAGGAGTGGAGAAAGCGCCCGAGGCCGTGGGGGCGTTGGCAGGGGCGGGCGATGACGAATACGGCGTGGGAGAGGCGAACATGGGGGCGACAGGCGATGCGGCAGCCGGGGCGGGAAGAGCATCAGTGGATCGAGGCATGGTGATAGCGGTGGTCGAGGGCGTGGCGGAGGGGGCGAGCGGCGATACTGGCGATAGGGTGAGCGTGGTTTTGGGGAAAGGGGTGATGGGATCGACATCCATGGTTGAAATAGCAAAGGAGGTACGGTTCTTGGCGAAGAAGACGGTGTAGATGGGGGGTTGTTGCGCGTGAAGAGGAGTGGACGCGGCTTTTGGTTAAGGGGGAATAGTTTAAATACCTGAACCCTGATTATCAGGGTTTCTATTCGTTCTGGGCCTCGCTTGATGGGTTGGACCTTCTTTAGAATCATTCATTAAATGATTAAAAGAAGTGGGGGACTTATGATGGAATATAATGAGATGGGCCTGGGTTCGTAGGCATGAGGGATGCAAGCCCAAGCGGGAGGAGCCAGTAAACAGGCCCGTGGGTGTGTGTAACAACTGCGCAGGGGTGCATGCAAGATGGCGGCGGTGTGCGTGTGGTCGCATGCATTCGGAGTGGCGGCGGTCCGCGGGCCATGCGGTCACATGCATGCAAGGTGGCGGAGGCTCGCGTGCTACACGGCCGCATGCATGCAGGGTGGCGGCGGCTCGCGTGCTACACGGCCGCATGCGTGCGGGATGGCGGCGACTCGCGTGCGTGCGTGGTATGTGGGAGGCGGCAGCCAGGGCACGGGCGAGCGTGGGGGGCTATCATCCGGGGGAGAAATGTGGGTTGGGGAAGCGTTGGTTGTGTGGACGTGGGCGCGTGTACGACGCGGAGTGTGCGCGAGGGGGGTGCGGGATGCGCGGTAGAGGGCGACACGCGTATGGCTCGAGAGAGGGGCGCCGTTGCCATCCACGTGGTTGGATCGGAGGGTCCCTCCTCCAGTATAAAAGGAGGGGGGTTGTAATCCAAAGGGACACGGTGTGAGGGGTAGAGGAGGTGGTAAAGATCACCGAGCGAGCAGCAAGCGGTCGCGGGATCGATCTTGGATAGCGTCAATCGCTGGTCGTCAAGTTGGGCTTATCGTTGGGCCTGATAGTGGGTCAGGGAATCTGGGCCTTGTGTTCCTAGCATAGTATAGTCACTTTATCATCCTTATTCACTTGTTCGGTTTATGGTGGACCCGTTTTCATTAAAACCATTAATAATTATGTTGATTTGATAAGAATAATTATTAATATACTCAATAGATATTAAAGGTATATTTATCCTTTTTTTTTTTAAAGCAACCGTAGCAACGGTCATATATTAGAGAAAACCAGCAATAGAGTCAAGTGGGATAGCATCCCAGTACATGGAAATAGACTGAGCAAAAGCTAAAGATGCAAGTGTATGAACAATTAAATTAGCTGATCTAGGAACAAACTTAAAAGAGCAAAAGGCAAAAGAGGCACTAAGAGTTCTGCATCCATCAATAACAAAGCCAACGTAAGAACGGAGTGGCCCTGTGTTGGTGGACAAGTACTGTTGTAGAGTCATGTAGTCTGTGTGGAGTTCCACCCTGTGTTCTCCTCGTCCCCTTAGTCAGGATAAAGCTTCTTTGCATGCTAACGCCTCGGCCATTAGAGGGGAGAAGCAGTACGGTAACCAGGTGTTAAAGGCCGAGATGAAGCCTCTATCGTCGCCAAGGAGTACATCGCCGACCGTAGCACAATTCGTCGTAGGTTGATAGCCGGCATCAAACCAGCACCGTCGAACGGGAACCGCGGCAGGCGACGGCGTGGCCGTAGCAGTGGGATGCTGTCGACCAACGTTCGGTCGAACGCTGCACCATGCATGTACAGCAGCGGCGGACGAAGCCACCAATCTTCTCAGCGTCGGCAAGAAGTGCTCCCACACCGCCCCGTTCCGTGCTCTCCAAATATTGTATAAGATTGCAGCTGCGGAAATCATTTGATTAGAGTCTAGAATATCCAAAACTTCTTTAAACCAAGTGTGAAAAACATTTGTCAAGATGTTGGGGATTGGAAGGTTAGCTTCGCGCCAAATGGAACTAGCAAAGCCACACAACACTAATGCATGCATAGTGTCTTCTTGATTGATGCCACACATGGCACACAATGGATCAACTTCCACCCTCTTTATAAGTAAATTCATAGTGGTGGGGAGAATATCACTCAAAGCTCTTCATAGAAAAGTTGTCTATTTTGGGGGGATTTTAAGGCACCACAACTTGTTCCACTTATCAAAGGAGCCGATATTGCCAGCAAAATTTCCAACAATGGTTCTATAGCCACTCTTCACCGAATAACAACCTTTGGGGTCCCCAGGCCAATACCAACAATCCTCATAATCTGGTGAAATGAGGAATTTTAAAATCCTTGAAACATCCACATGAATAAAAATGTCAAATAAAATAAATATATCCCATGTACCACTATCCTGGTCAATTAAGCCTGCCACACGAGAGCCAGCCAATTGCGGGAGCATCTCCGTCTGAATCAACGAATCCTGATCGTCCTGAAGCCAGGGGTGGCCCCAAATGAGCGTGAAACTCCCGTCCCCAATCCTGCGCCTGATTCCATCACAAATTAAGCCCTGAGCAGCCATAATACTACGTCAACAAAAGCTGGCATTATTCCCTAAACATGCCTCAGAAAATGACTCCTTGGGGTAGTACCTGGCTTTATAAACACGTGCCACCACCGAATCTGGTTTAGTAAGAAAACGCCAAGCCTGTTTTCCCAGCATTGCAAGGTTAAAAGCTCGTAAATCCTTGAAACCCAAACCCCCAAATCTTTTTAGCACACATAACCTATCCCAAGCCTTCCAATGTATACCACAATCATTACCAGTACCCCACCAAAAACGGTTCATAGTACGCTCAATAGAGGTGCAAACAGAGAAAGGAAGCAAGAAAACACTCATAGAAAAGGTAGGCATAGATTCTGCTACACTTTTCATTAAGATTTCCTTACCAGCCTGTGATAGTAACCTCTTGTTCCAGGAACCAATTCTTTGTCTTATCTTGTCTTCAATGTAAGCAAAAGCGGCCCTCTTATTCCTTACCAGGAAGGAAGGGAGACCCAAATACTTGCCAAAATCAGAAGCCTGCGCCACCCCCAACACATGCGCCACCTCCTCCCTGATATCCTCTCTAGTATTCTTACTGAAGCATATACTAGACTTGTGGTAATTGACCCCCTGGCCAGACAGACTCTCATGCACTGACAAACAACGCTTGACTTCTGTGGCTTCCTGGTTATTAGCTTTAAAAAACAACAGACTGTCATCGGTAAAAAATAAATGAGAGATAGGGGTCACCTCTCGCCACTCTACAACTATGAATAGATCCAGAATTCTGTGCTTGCTGCAGTAAGAGGGAGGGTCCCTCTGCACAGATAATAAACAGGTAAGGGGATAATGGGTCACCCTGTCTCGGTTCTCGAGTCGAAATCACTGATCTGCTGCATGATCCGTTTACCAAGAAACTGTAAGAGACCGTAGTCACACAATGCATAACAAGCTCCACCCACCTAGCATCAAAACCCAGGACCACTAGCAATTTATGTAGAAAAGACCACTCCATACGATCATAGGCCTTAGCCATATCCAATTTAAGGGCTCCCCACCCAAACGCCCCACACTGCTTCTTATTCAAAAAATGACCCACCTCTACAGCAATTAGGATATTATATGTAATAAGTCTGTATGGGATAAAGGCGCTCTGAGAGTCAGAAATAATGGTTTTCAAAAGGGGCTTCATTCCATTAGCAATCATCTTGGGCATAATTTTATAAACCACATTACATAGAGCTATAGGCCTAAGATCAGTCACATACTCAGGGGTCTTCTTCTTAGGGATCAAAACAACATCTGTGTCATTCACTCCTGGTGGAAAAGAGTGAGAATCAAGACAACCAATGACAAAAGAGGAAACATCCCCACAAACAACATCCCAGAAGTGCTGGTAAAAACCTGGGTTCATATCATCTGGTTCAGGAGATTTATCGGGGAACATGGAAAACATAGCTGACTTAACCTCCTCTAACTCAAAGGGGCGCATAAGAGACTCATTATTTGCTTGGTTATACGAGGGGCAATATTACCAAAGAACTCAACCCCCTCAGCAGGGCCACTAGAATAGAAAATACCATCAAAGTAATCCAGAATAACCCCCTTCATAGCTTCCCCTTCTACCCAATCCCCCACAATCATTCAAAAGTTTTGACAAAGTGTTTTTCTTTTTACGATGAGATGCATACCTGTGGTAAAATTTGGTGTTTGCATCAGCACCCCGCAACCAGTGTCGTTTGGCCCTTTACCTCCAATAAGCGTCTTCCTGGGCTTCAGTGCGACTCAAAAGATCCTCAAGTCACTGGAACTCAGCCAATGAGGCTGGGTCCCTAAGTCCACGCAAACGAAACTGCTCTTTACGGAGAATCTGAATCTGCTCCCCAAACCTGTGGAATCGGTCCCCCCCCCCCCCTCCCCAAACGTGAGAGACGGGTGCCACACAGCTCGATGCAGTCCTGAAGCCCCATACCTCGCCCCTCGCCCCAAGAATCCTCCACCACTGTCCTACAACCATCATCATGCAACCAGGCCATCTTAAAACGGAACCTCCTCCTTCCATCCCCTCCACCCCTCTACGAACCTGAGATCCCTAAGAAGAGCGCAGAGTGATCAGAACAACGAGTCAATAAGTTGGTCACCTTGCCCCCCACCACACAATCATGCCAGGCATCTGAAACAAACACCTTGTCCAACCTCTCTTCGATCCAGTCCACCGTACCACTTCCCTTTTCCCAGGTAAACTGATAGCCTTGCATGGCCATCTACGAGAGACCACAACAGTCAATAGCTTCCCCAAAGCCGCGAAGGAGGCTATCTAGTTGTGGGTTTCCGCCCCTCTTCTCATGATGAAAAAGGAGGTCATTAAAATCACCAAGCACCACCCATGGGAGTTTGGACCTAGGAGCAAGAGATTTGAGAAACTCCCAGGACTCATATCGTTTGTTACGTTCCAGGTAACCATAATAACCTATCATACGCCAATTAGAGAATCCAGGAATACTAACCTCCACGTCAACATGATTCCTCGAATAACTAAGTAGCCGTGCTGTATTATTCTTTCTCCACAGCAAGGCCAGTCCGCCACTCAGGCCAACAGGATCAACATAAAACAAACCTTCAAACTCAATCTTCACACGGAGCCGCTTAGATGCGAACGCCCCACCTTAGTCTCCAATAACAACACAAAATCAAGCTTCTTACGGGACACAAGGTCCACAACTTCGTGAACTGTTCGTGGATTTCCCAAGCCACGACAGTTCCAACTCAAAGTATTCATTGAGACGGGCGGGTTTGGGAACCAGAGCCCGTCATGTGCATGTTTTTTGAGACGTCGGTCATAGCAATGTCACTTCCCCTACTTCCCGACCGACGACCACCATTACCCGCCACTTCCCTTCTGCGTTTAGATACGATTGTAACCACCGCCTCCTCTTCTCTTTCGTTCACCAACGACGGTCCCTGCCCGCCGCCATGCACCGCGACCACTAAGCCCGACTCCACCTCCCCTGTGACACCTCGTAATCCAAATTCAATTAAGAGATTAATTAAGTAATTAATCCTAATCCAATTGGTAATTTAATTCCTTAAATTCCTGAAAATTCAATAGTCGGGGACTAGTAATTGACTAGTCAACCCAAAGTCAAGTGTTGTACCTAAAGCTTTGTGAATAGTTCCCTTGTTCCCTTACACTTTTCATCTTAGTAAAGGTAAAGAAGACATTTTCCTTGTAATGGTATTCCAAGCTAACCTAGGAGACACATTTCATTTCTTCCCAAACACTTTCCAAATCATAAGCTCTTCTTTCTCTCTAAAAATCTAGCTAGCTTTCTCTCCAAGCTAAGTCTAGGGTTATCAAGATCTCTAAAGTTTGTCTTCAAGATTTCACCTTTCCTACTCTTGAGCATCTAGGAGGGTAAGATCTATGCTCCTTTTGTGTTTTAAGTGGTATATTTTTCTAAAGGTGAAATCTTTATGATCTTTAAGTCGGGGCCAGACCGTCGGGAAGAGTCTTCGTGATGGGGCGATCGCAGGCGGAAACCGAGAGCTTAGTTGAGGAGGAGTTAGCAGGTAACCCTTTCCTAGCCTACCCTTGTCTTTAGAACGCATCTTGTTTCTTGTTGCCTTGGTGTGTTGTCTTGTTTCCTTCGTTGACTGTTTGATTCGTTGACTGTTTGAGTTGCCTTGTATCCATGTCATGTTTTTCCCCTTGATGAATGATTCTTTTATTTTTAAGTTTAAGCCTTTCGTAATAAGTCATGCTTGAGTTAATCCCTTAATCCTTGCACATGTATACCTTGCAACCTTACCTTCTTATGAGTCATCTAGATTTCTCCAAGTGTTCTTTTAAGATCAATGATTTTGTGAGATCTGATGGTGGTTATTTTTTGAATGATATATTATATTTTTAATAGTCTTTTTAGCATCTTTTGTGGCAGTTTTTGAAAAGTTCAAATCCCATGATTTTAAGAATCAAATCCATGCAAACTTCTAATTGGATGGTGTGGATTAGACCACACATCCTCACCTAAACCTTGTTATATATATATATATATACATATATATATATATATATATATATATATATATAATTAGGTTCTGATGCGGTTGGCAGCCACAGGTGGGATTGTGGTGTTAAATTTGAGTCATTGATCTTGCTTAAATCAAGCTCTAGGATTACCAAAAAAAAAAAAAAAAAACGGTGGCAATTTGGTAATAATTTTTGCATCTAAGTCGTCAAAATTAAGGTGCGTGACTTTTGTGCTTAATGTGCGTGAGTTTGTGCTTAAGGTGTGTGGGTTTTGTGTGCTTAATGTAAGTAGTTGTTAAAACTTAAAAGTGCGTGAATTTTGTGTTTAAGGTGCGTGAGTTTTGTGCTTAATGTGCGTGAGTTTGTACTTAATGTGAGCCATTTTAAAATCTTAGATACGTGGGTTACGTTTTGTGTCTAATGTGCTTTGTTCTGTGCTTAATGTTCGTGATTTATTAACTTAAGCTGAGTGATTTGTATTCTTAAGGTGCTTTGTTTGTGTGCTTAAGGTGCGTGATGATTTGTGTACTTAAGGTGCAACATTTTAATGCTTAAGGTGCATCCAACCGCACAACTGCGCGGGAAACCATTAGAAAATACAAAATGAGAGATACCGCTAGCTTTCAAGAATGTTGTTAGTAATACAATGAATATACCGCTAGCTTTCAAGAATGTTGTTAACAATACAATGAATTCAAGATTTACATGGACATCTAGTCGAGCACTGTGAAAAAAGATAAAATATTCACTCACTTTTCATTATTTACATTTCTATAAATAGTTTTTAAAAACAATATATAGCTTTTAATAAAAATACAAATTTTAAAAAGAAAAAAAGAGAAGAAGAGTCTAACGATTTGAAGGATATCATGAATAAAGATATATTTAATTGTGTAAAGCTTTTTGAATTTTAGTCTTGAACACTAAAATATAAAGCTTCTCCATTGAGAAATAGAGGAAACAACCTGTTGAGTGGGTTACAAATGACCCGAAACTTGAGCCCACAATGCAATGCCAGGCCGGTCCATACACTCTATCAAATTCCTGTATATAATTTTAAAAAATAATTATTTTTTTCATTGATAAGTATTTCAATTCACACTATATTTAAGAGTTGAATTGTTGAAATAGTTATTGCCTTTGAATATATATATATATATATATATATATATATATATATATATATATATTAATTGTTAGTAGTAGTAACATTTTTGGTTCTTTAATTGCTCTCGAGTTATAAATCTACTCCATCTTTCATTTTATATGTCATACTTACTATTCATTGGTCAAACCAATTCTTTTTCTTTGTTTTTTTTAGTACTTTTTTACTTATTTTTAAATTTATTTTTTTTTTTGGTGTTTAATAGTACTTTTAGTGTAGTTTCTAAATATATAAATTTTGTATATTAATATTAAATTTAATATTATAAAAAATTAAATTAAAAATAACTTCAATCAGACCTCGTTAACTGAACAAAACACATAATATTTGACGGAGGGAGTAATTCATCTATTTTAATTTTTATAAATTAAGTCTTTGAATTGTTAAACAACTTGTAAGTTTAATTTCTTGATTGATTGAAATGTCAAACTCCTTTTGTATTTAAATTTATATATTTGTAACTTTCAATCTATTATTTTTCTCATTAAATTATAAATACAAATGGATTTTGATGTTTCAAATATTGATAAACTAAATTTAAAAACCAAGACTATGTAGTCTAATGGTACCCGGGTTGGATTTTCATTTGGAAGGTTATGAGTTTGAGCCTTAGTGGAGGCGTTATTAGTTCTTTGTGTTTTAGTAAGTTGAGAAAGTATATGAACAGATACTACATTGTAATAGAGCTAGTAACATTCAAAAATAAACTGAATTTTAAACTACTATTTTAACAATTAAAGGAGCAAATTTGTATAAAATTTTAACCTTAACTACAAAATAATTAAGAACAAAAAATAAGGGATTTTTCATAATAATAATAATAAAAGAAAACACTTAATACATCATAAGTATAATATACCACTAGACAACATAGCACCACAATACCCACCTTATATTTATTATTAATTAAAAAATAAGAGTCAAACTTGATCAATTTTTTTTTCTTTTGCAAATTAAATATCTATTTATATAAAATTCAATATTTATTATAAATTTTAAAAAGTGATTCTTTTTTTATGACGAGAGAAACTTGTAACCACTATCACAAGATGCGCAATGGTTAAACCTACTCATATACAATAGCTTGCAAATCACACATAAGAGATAAACTACACAAGAAAAACCTTGTACTAGCTACAAACTTGATTAAATTAAAAACAAGTTAACAAAAATCAAATTTGTGACCAATTAGGTACCAAAATCATACTCCACCAGACCACTTCTTTCAAAACTAGTTTAAATTTATTCTTGATGTTGTGATTCATTGCATGTTTAGCTAATCTATACATTGAATATTTTGTCTATTAGTAATAGTACCGATGCTCACTTGTTCTCCACATGAGTTGGCAAAACATGATTAGAGATAATGAAATTTAGCACATGATTAGGTAGTAGTTACTGTCAGATCTGAATAGTGGTTTGCGTACGCTAATTTGTCATCACATACATGTGCAACATGCCAACATGGATGATGAAAATTTCAGGATTTAAATTAAGCCAAATAAAATAGACAGAAAACAAAAAATAAATATTTGTATTCAATTATTTTTGGAATAAGAGAAATTATCTATTATTATATATGTTACATTTGGCATAGTGGTGAAAATTTCAGGATTTAAATTACGCCAAATAAAATAGTGAGAAAACATAAATATATATTTATATTCAATTATTTTTTTTGAAATTAAAAAAATTATCGATTATTTATATATGATACACTTGGCATGGTGATGAAAAAAAAATAGTATTAAAATATGATTTTTTTACAATATAATATATCATTAGCATACTGTCATAGTTCTTAAAAGAAAATTTTGTTTCACCATATATATATAATTGTATGCAAAAACTTGTGTGAAACTGCTTCACGGATCTTTGTCTATGAGACTGGTCAAGTCAAGATGAAATGTAATACTTATACTAGTAAATATAATACTAAATCATGAATAAAATATTTATTACTTAAATGAGAAAATGTAATATTTTGAAGGAAAATATAATACTTTTTACATTTTGATGTAAAAGTATTATTTTTTTTCATCAAAAGTATTATATTTTCCCTTATAAGTAATGAATTACTTATAAGGAAAAATATAATAATTTTGATGAAAAAAAGTAATACTTTTACGTCAAAATGTAAAAGTATTACATTTGTCCTCAAGAGTATTAGGTTTTCACTTATAAGTAACAAATACTTTATTCCTAATTAGTATTACATTTGCTTGTATAAGTATTACCTTTGCATATTGAACCGACCCGACCCGTCTCACGAATAAGGATCAGTGAGACGGTCTTATATAAATGTGACCCATAATTGTATTCCTGACTTTTCCAAAAATAACAAGAGAAGTACAACAATTTCAAATAAAAAGTGTATTTAAAATATGATGTGGTAATGTCCTGTAAAATATATTGTTATAATAAATCCTAAAATGTGTTCCTAAATTTATTAAATTCAGAGTATTATGTTTATGACCTTTCTACGAACCAAAAAGGAAAAGAAAAGAAAAGAAAAAAGACAAAAAGATTGCACATAATAACACGAGCTACACTACAAATATTTTTTACTCAATGTATATCATGCATTGTAATTCATCAACAATATAATCTAATTAACAAACTTCTAATTTGACAATTAATTAAGAATAAGGCAAGGCAAAATATTATGGGGACTCGGGTCCACCTTGCAATGTGGATCCAAGTCCAAATGTTCACAATTTACTTTTTAAAAATTCACAAATTGTATAATACGAACACACAATATTAACATATATGTAATTGATTACCTTGTTTTGTGTTTACAAGTTCATTTCAAATAATGTAGTCACACAATATTAACAGATTAGAACTTTATGACCTTGTATTGTTTTCACAAATTCCCTTCTACAGCTCTGTTATGTGTTATGATTCAGAAACACAATTTATATTTTAGAAGTTACAATTTCAATATTAAAAATACACAGTTTATACGTGGTTTAGGACCAGAGTCTACATTATTGCAAAATAGACATTGGCCCATGGTATAACAACTCTAAAAATAATGTGTAATATTAATATTTTTTGTTTTGTTAAAAAATAACTCTACCTTGCCCTTTCAAGAAAAAAATTCTACCTTGCAGTCCTAGGTATCATTTTCCTTTATTGCATTAAATGCCCTCACTATACAAACAAAGCACATCTAGACCTTAATTAATTAAGTATATACGGAGTATATGTATACTTTTTATTACTTCTTTTCATTCTACCTAAAAAAAATAGTGATTATATTTTCCAAAAATATTAGTATCAATTTGACTTTAATAGATTACATATATGTGCGTGCATGTCAAATTTCCTTTCTGTTTTGTTTTTCATATATTTGTAAGTAGTACTATTAGCTCTGTTACATTAAAATATCTGTTCATAACTATTTTCTTAATTTATTGAAGTACAAAAAATCAATACCACTCCCAACCTCCCATATAAGAGAAAAAGTTGATATCACTAAACAACAAAGTACTTGACCTACTTTATTTTACTTTAGTACATGTTAAAATTTCAATACTCACTTTCATGCACTACGGAAAAACACGCGTTTACCAAATACCAACTTTAGCAACCAAAAGAAATTAAAATTTTGACCTTATTTTTTGCATAACGAGGAAACCTACTATACAACTCTTTTGAGTGCGAGTAAATCCTATAATCCTAATTAGTAAAGGATCACAAGAAAGTAAACTAACCTATGTTAGGTTACTTATAACTAGTGGGCTCAAATCAAGGGAGTAAGGATTCGAACTCGTGACCTTGTGATTACAAGTTTGGATCTCTGGCCATCTTGGCTTGGGATTCCTCCAATTTTTTACATATTTCGATGTATCAGTAATCATTTATTTTTAGTAGTGATGAACACAATGTGGATTGCTTTTTCGCAAAAAAACAAATTGATGTTAAATCTAAAAAAAAAAAAAATGTTTTAACAACGTTAAATATGGTGATGAAATGAAATTTGAGGAAATAAAAATAAAAGAAAATACCTTCTTAATGTTGTAAGCCAAGTGCTTAGAACTAAACTTCTCCAAGCTATCATAAGTAGTCCTCGCACATCTAAAGGCATGCAGTTGCATAAACCCTGGCATGTCACTCGCCATAACTTTCACCTGAAGCAAGCTTGCCGCTGACCCCACGTTCACTTCTATATTGCACACTGATTTTCTCGACGAAACCGACTTCCTCGCCGCCGCTGCTTCCACCGTCGGATTCACCCCGCCGTCTCCCTCCGCCGCCTTCTTCCAATAATCCGGTCGACCGCCTTGGGTTTCGCGGCAGGTTTTGGATCTCCTCAGCCCGGGCCAACCTCCGAAGATGGCTTTCTTTGGCTCTGGCGCCTTGGGATTCTCGAACTTGTAGACATACATGGATCCTTTCTTTGCTGCCATGTCTGTGTGTACGTTCCGATGAATATATGGTGTGCTGCAGATGAATGTTGATTAGTAATGGCATGTATGTGTTGGCTTGTGGTTTAGAGTGATGAGCAGTAATAAAGAAAAGGTACGGGGGTCTTGATTAGAAGGTATGGAAATTTACATCAACTTAGCAAGCCATGTGCTTTTGCCTGCTGGAATTTCGGATAATTAATTTGTGGAATTGCTTCGGAGAGATGATATGATGGATTTTGTTCTTTTTTTGCTTCAACTAATATATGGATGTTTTATGAGTGAGTGGTGATCTTTAGCCTCTCAGGCATATTGACAACACCAACTAAGCAGACCAGGGTGTTTAGTTGTTTACTCATTACTATAGACAACTTAAGTTGATTTACCTCCTTGTGATTAAGGTTATTGTTCTTTTTATGAGACTGATTCTTTACACGGTAATATCTATATACTATAATTTCTCAATTTTTCTTGCCTAGAGAATCAATGCCCCCGACCCCTACCAGGGTTGAATATAATATAATGCCAAATCTAATTAGGGTAAGACTCTAACCCGAGACCTTCATTATGAAAAGTAATAGTGATGTCATCAAACCACAAAGTATTTGACTCTTATAATTTGTTATAATGACTTATTTATTGTTTATAAAATAATTGTATCTATTTCTGATCTGTAAGATAATTAATTCTGGCTTGTGTTAGCTTAGCCCGGCCTAGTTATTAGCAGATGACTAATTAATGAAATAGGGGATGGAGATATAGCAACAATTTGTTCCTCCCTGGCAGACAGCTTCAAAAGGAAAAGGACCAGGCTGCCCATCTATATGATAGTTAATAATAATCTACTAATCTACACCTACAAACTTAAAAAGACCAATAAAGTTAGACTTGGGAACTAAAAAAATGTTTTTGTAATTGTTTGATGAAATGAATGGTTAAGATTATTTTGATTTTAGTTTTTTTTTTTTTTTAGTTTTTTTTAGTTTTTTGTTTTTGTGATTTTACTACTTTATTCTTTATTATATAATTTTCGAATCTCATCCCAATTAGAGTTGGTATAACTGTTGGCCATATACTACGGAATACAGATATATTAGAGTGTATTAAAAAAAATACAATATAAAAATTTAACATGAACTTTGGTAAAATAATTACTACATATCATTCAAAGTTGAGTATAAAAAATTACAAATAAGGAATCTTGAAAATCATTTTCTTATTTTTTTAAAAACAAATTTAGTTTAAGTTTTTTGTTTTTCATTTAATTAATCTTATTTTGATTATTTAGAATAAGATTCAATATTACATATTGAACAATAAAGAACATTCAAGCTCTTGTACAATGATATTGCTTAGGGACTATTTTGTAATGTCACTCTCTTGTCAGTTGTAACTCCCATTCCCGCTTCTTTCCATCCTTTTATCCTTTGTGTATAAGCTTGCAAGATAGTTTCATGAAGAATAACAACTTTCATTCCCTTTTCACTCTCTCTCTCTGTTCTCTTCGCTGGAAGCTTCTTCTTCCCTTCACATCATGGTATCAGAGCACCGAAAGGGAAGCTATGCAGCATCCGTCTTCGGTGCCGGAGAATCAACTCAGGGAGCTCATCCGCCAACTCCGATCACAACTCCGGCCGATCGTTCTCCCGCTCACAATCTTCAGAGAAACCTAGCTCCGCAGAGGAGTAGCTCAGAGGACATTGAGAATCCTCTATTCCTTAGCAGTAATGAAATGCAAATGCTGTTCAAACTAACTCAACAAACACAGAAGAAATGATAGCAGCTTCTGCCTCTGTATCTAATGAAACAAGTGGCACGGCTGAGCAACTTCAGAAGCTCATATTGCTTCTACAAAATCAGATGGGACAGAACCAACAAGCAACTTCAGCAGCTGTCACATTGAAGCCGAAATTCAATGAAGAATCTGCCACAGGAGAAGACAAGTTTACTGTAAAAAATGTCATTAATTCTGTCTCTCTTCATTCATCTAATTGGATCCTGGACTCGGGGGCCACGGATCATATAGCCTGCTCTATAGAATTATTTGAAAATCATCACTCTGTAAATGGAACAATGGTTAACCTGCCAGATGGGAAACAAGCCATGGTTACACATGTGGGAGATATAAGACTAAGTGAAAATTTATGCTTGAAAAATGTTCTGCATATACCATCCTTTCAATTTAACATTGTTTCTGTCAGTAGGCTGCTTCAAACTTCTTCTGCGATACTAATTTTTACTTATGATCAATGTCTTCTTCGGGGGGACAATGGGAAGACAATTGGTTTTTCTAAGGAAGAAAACGACTTGTATCTACTTACTAAATCACCTACAGCTCACTTGAATAATGCTAGACATTTTGCTATGCCATGTAGTGTTGAGATTTGGCACCAACGGTTAGGCCATTTCCCCGTGAATAAGATGCATCTTGTTACAGATATTTCTACTTCTCATGCAAAGAAATTAGCCTCTGATGCTTGTGAATTTGCAAAACATAAGAGATCTCATTTTCCTTTGAGTAGTACAATGGCAAAATTTTGTTTTGAGCTAATTCATGTTGATATTTGGGGACCCTTTGTGGTTAAAGCTTTGGGAGGGGAAAGATATTTCTTAACAATAGTTGATGACCATTCAAGATACACCTGGATTCACTTGATGAAAAATAAGTCTGAAACACAAGGATTAATTAAGATGTTCCACAAACTGGTTCCCACACAGTTTGGCTTGAATATCAAGACTATCCGCAGTGACAACGACTTAGAGTTTAATATGAAGGAATTCTTTGATGAGAATGGGATTATCCATTGGAAAACCTGTGTCAACACGCCACAACAAAATGACGTTGTTGAACGAAAACACCAACACATTTTGAATGTTGCTAGAGCTCTACGATTTGAAGCTAATCTTCCCCTAGAGTTTTGGGGACAATGTGTTTTGCATGCAGTTTTTCTTATCAACCGCCTCCCATCTCCAGTTACTTAGTGGTTAAGTCCCTATAGAAGGCTATACAATAAGGAACCAAACCTTACAAGTCTCAGGGTGTTTGGTTGCCTGTGCTATGCCTCAACGTTGCCACATTTACGCCATAAGATGGCTGCCAGAAGCAGAAAGTGCATTTTTATTTGGGTTCCTGCTAACATCAAGGGCTACCTATTATATGATATGCATGATGGTTCAATTCTAATCTCACGTGATGTATCTTTTCATGAAGCACAGTTTCCCTATGAAGAGATGAAGTCTCAATCAGCCCAGGATGCCAGCTCCTCTCTTGGTCCTTCCTTACCTCTGGTTCCCACATTTAACCATGAGGAATTCAATTTTCAAGTGATTACTAATGGTCAATCCTGGACAGCCAAGGACCACATGGATATTAGCAGACCAATGGATAATAATATAGCTCAATGTTCTGACTCTTTACAGCACATCGATCGGAGTGGCAATCTTGAAGATCACAATATAGCCTATGATCCAGTGGATAATCTTAACACCTTGATAGGAGATCATTCAGATCACAATATAGCCTATGATCCAGTGGATAATCTTAATACCTTGATAGGTGATCATTCAGAAGACAATGTAGCCTACCATCCAGTGGGTAACATGTCTCACCCTTTGAATTTAATGCAGACAAACACTGATGCAGACAATGTGAGTAGTCAGCCTACCATGTAGCTTCGAAGATCCAATAGGCAACGCCAAATATCTAGCCGGCTACAAGATTACTATTGTGACTTGGTCATGCAGCACAGAACCACTCCTCACTCCCTCTCAAAGGTAATATCATACGAAAATCTTCAGCTCCCACACAAAATATTCTCCATGTCAATTACAGCCATCAGTGAGCCAATGACATATGCCTAAGCTGTAATGCATGACTGCTGGAAAGAGGCCATGGCTGCGGAGATAGATGCCTTACAAAAGAACAACACCTGGGAGCTAACCAACCTTCCCCCTGGAAAGGTTCCAATAGGTTGCAAATGGGTCTACAAGACCAAGTTAAAAGCAGATGGAAGTATAGAAAGGCATAAGGTGAGGCTCGTTGCAAAAGGTTACACACAGCAACTCGGGGTAGATTACTTTGATACCTTTTCACCAGTAGCTTGAATGACAACCATCCGTACATTTCTAGGAGTGGCTGTCTCAAGAGCTTGGCACATACACCAGATGGATATCAACAATGCATTTTTGCAAGGGAATCTTAATGAAGAGGTTTATATGGTGTTTCCCCGGGCTTTCAAAGTAGAACCTCGAATTAAGTATGCAGATTGCTACGATCATTGTACGGTCTTAAACAAGCAAGCAGACAATGGAACGCAAAACTTTGTTCTGCCCTTTCTCATATTGGTTTCAAACAGTCCAAATAAGACCCCTCTCTCTTCACCAAAGGAAATGCTGCTAACTTCATGACGGTCCTTGTATACGACGACGATATATTGGTTGCAAGTTCCAGGTTAGACTTGATTCAAGAATTAAAAACATTCTTGGACAACACTTTCAAAATCAAGGACCTGGGGGCTCTTGGCTATTTTTTGGGAATCGAGGCAAGTTCAACTGCAGATGGCCCCAATTTTTGCCAACGCAAATATGCGTTAGAAATTCTTGAGGAAGCTGGCTTCTTGGGATGCAAGCCAACCAACACACCAATGGTTCATAACTTGAAACTGACTCATGATGGCACTCCCCTTGCTGATGCCAGTTGCTACAGAAGATTGGTGGGGAAATTACTATATCTTACACCCACAAGGCCGGACATTTCCTATTCCATCCAACAACTAAGTCAATTTGTGGATAATCCCACGGACCAACATCTCACAGTAGCACACTGTGTCCTACGCTACATCAAAAAATCACCTGGCCAAGGGCTCTTCTACCATGCCAACACAAATTTACAACTCAAGGTATTCTCAGATTCCGACTAGGCAACATGCAATGAGACTCGAAAATCTATCACAGGCTACTATGTGTTCCTAGGGCCAGCACTGATCTCGTGGAGGTAAAAAAAAGCAAGCTACTGTATCAAAATCTTCAACTGAAGCTGAATATCGTGCCTTGGCTGCAACAGTTTATGAGGTGCAATGGTTAACATTCCTTCTTCAAGACCTGCAAATCAATATGGACAAACCAGCAACATTATTCTGTGACAGTAAATCAGTAGTAGCTATAGCTGAGAACCATGTACTCCATGAACACACGAAACATATTGACATGGATTGCCACATTGTCTGGGAGAAACTAAGCCAATGACTCATTAACCTGTTATAAGTATCATCCTCCAACCAAGTAGCAGATGGGTTCACGAAACCTCTACCTGTTGCTCTGTTTCAAAGCTTTACATCTAAGCTAGGCATACAAGACTTGCATGCTCCAGCTTAACGGGGGGGGGGGGGGGGGTATTGAACAATAAAGAAGATTCAAGCTCAGGAGCTGTACAGTGATATTTCTTTGGGACTATTTTGTAATGTCACTCTCTTGTCAGTTGTAACTCCCATTCCTGCTTCTTTCCATCCTTTTGTCCTTTGTGTATAAGCTTGGAAGATAGTTTCAAGAAGAATAACAACTTTCATTCCCTTTTCACTCTTTCTCTGTTCTCTTCGCTGGAAGCTTCTTCTTCCCTTCGCATCATTACAATTATGCTTTGGTATTATTATGAATGATTTAGGTCATTATGGTATTAATATTTTTTTGTTTGTATTTCTATAATGGTACAATTGTACATTACTTTACAAATATTGTACTATTATTTTTTTATCGGAGAAAATTGTTTTTATATCATTATCAACCTGCGTAACCTAACTACAAAGTTGTTGATAAAAAATACAACTATCTCTGGACTATAAACGGTAGGACCATTGTCCAAATTAAACAATTGACAATGTTGACACCTCACTGACTCCAATTAAACAAGTTTTATACATCATTCTCAAAATTTTATCAATGCATGAAAACTTCTAAAGAAATTTGTAAGTTAATTATATTTTTACTATATCATTATAACAATATCTATTGTAACCATATATTTCTGAACTACTTATCTTCATCCTCTATTGACAACAATTGTAACAATTGTCATTGATAAACTCCCAAAACAATTTGTCTCAACAACGAATATAAATAATAAAAAAAATCAATGACTTTGTTGTTGTGGATAAAAAGTAAGTACCCCACTTTATTACTCTTATTAAATTAAATAAATTAGTAGCTATAACAAAAAATAATACATATGCATTTATTTAATTTAGAATTAGATGTCTACAATGCTTTAATTCAAAAAAAAATTTATTCATTATCAAAAAATTAAAAAAGAGATAATTTTATTAGTTATATTGTTTTTATTTTTTACAATGCAAAGATTCCTTACCTTCAAATTTATTAATTAATTATATTAACTAGATCTAATCATATACACAACAAAGCAAATCCATAACTTTCTACACCAAAATCTCATTGTATGACGCTGTCCTCTATGCTACCATTAGTAACCCAACTGCACATGACACACAACCAGTTGGTCCCAAAAGAGGTATGGTAAAAGTCTAGAGGGCGGGGGGGGGGGGGGGGGTGAATAGGCTTTTAAACCGTTTTGCCAATTACAACAATTTCTACGGCAACAGAGAAACCAAAACTCTTAACTTGATTATTAGAGTCTTGTGCACAGCGGAATAATAAAATGAGTGTTTTGTGATTGTGTCAAGTATATCTACATGAGAAGCAAGCAAGAAGCAGTAATTAAATAAAGCAGTAAAGAACACAAGACAATTATAGTGGTTTGGAGGTGATGTAATCCTCCTACTCCACTTGCTCTTATCTCCAAGAGCAACTCACTATATCCACCACTTCTTGGTTCCAAGATACAATGAATTTTGTGATCTAATGATTTGATCACTAAGCCCGCACTAATCACGCCCTTTCCCAGTGCCTACAACACTGCTACAGGATTTCACGTCTCCGCGTTACTTTCCTCCCCTTTCTACGCTCCGGTAAAACTACAGTTCGAATTTCACAACTCCGTGCTACTTTCCAAGATTTCACAACTCCGTGTTACTTTCCCCCCGACTTCTACGCTCCGGTAGAACTGCTACTTGGATTTCATAACTCCGTGCTACTTTCCCTTCTCCAAGACTTCACACTTCTTTGTGACAGTCTCCTTCCTGCACTCCCGTAGGGACTTCACTTGTCTGTAGAAAAACAAGTTTCTCTTGCATCCAACTTTGAGACTCTGTAGATGATCTTCAATGTGCTGCAAGTCTCTTGTGATGAAGATTTAACACTCTTGAATGATTTCTTTTGAAAGCTCTATATCTCTGAGTGTTTTTCTATTCAGAACTCTTGAAACTCTGCTTCCAATCTTCAAATCTTCATCCTTTTATAGCTGGTTTTGAGAATTTGTCAATTGGAAAAAGACAATCTCAATTTGAATTCTTGTATCTTTTGTCAAAGATCTTATCTAACCTTCTGGCAATGTGTCAGAAAGATATTCTAGCCGTTTGTAGAGCTCCAAGTCCACGCAAATGGGTTCCCAAACCTCATCTGGTGTTGATCACATTTCTTGGGGATTCTTGAGCTTTAGTTTCATGAGAAACGGCTTCTCTGATCTTTCTCTGAAGTGGTTCACGTTTTTTGGGATTTTAATACTTCAAAAAGTATTCTTTAATTTAATCTCATACTAGTTAGGACTAGTATTTTTCTTTCTAAGATTTCTTCCAGTAAATCTTTTTCATCTTCATGCCTTTGCTGTTCTCAGATTTAATCTGGCTTCAATTTTCTTCTCTTACTATATTTGGCAAGTGAAATCTCATCCCATAGGTTAGAATCTCTCTCCTCTCCCCAAACAAACCCACCGCCGATCACTGCCTTTCCCGTAAACTCCCAAACACCAATCACCCACCACCACCCTCTTGCATGTCATGTCTACCAACTCATCGGAAAGAATCGTAACTGCCGCCACCGTAACTCCTTCAGCCACCACCCCAAATAACCTGTCCTCGGCGCATCATTTTTTATCAATTAAGCTGACGTATCGCAATTTCCTCTTCTAGCGAACTCAGCTTGTACCATTCCTCTGAGAGAAGGGGCTCCTCGGCTTCGTCGATGGTGACACACCGTACCCTCTGGTGACCAACGAAGCTGCTCCATCCTCCGGCGATTCGGCCTCAGCTGCAACCACCGCGGTTCAATAGCCAAACCCGGCATACCAGGCATGGATACAACAGAACCAATCTATAGTATCCCTGCTGATATCTTCCCTTTTAGATGAAGTTATGCATTTGGCGGTCGGCAGGAGCACATCAAGGGAGGTATGGCAGTCTGTGACGGTTGCTCTCGGCAGTTCCACCCGTGCCTGGTGCTTGAGCCTCCTCGGCCAATTTCATTCTCTTCGGCAGGACAATAGGACCGCGGCTGAGTATCTTGGTTGCGCTCAGCTTCTGGTAGAAGACCTCGCTTTGGCCGGCCGGTCGATCTCGCTTAACAAAAAAACCCGTTCATTTTTCGGGGTCTTCGTCCAGAATTTAGAGCCATGGCTTCGTCGCTCACCGCCACAGGTATTCCCATCTTCATCCCTCAGATTTCAAACTTCTTACAGGCATAGGAGTTCATCTATGTCGATGACTTTACGCCTGGTGGTGACGGCGGCTTTGGTGCGGCTCCTTCCGCGATGTTCGCTGGCAGAGGCCGTCGTAACAATGTGATGGTCGCAGAAATAGATCGAATGGACAGGGTCGAGGCAATCCAGGCCATGGTCATGGCGGACAGAACTGTGGACGAGGTGGGCACACCGCGTGTATTATTACAAGAGGTATACACCGCAACCACCGTCGCAGGCAAATCTGGTGGTTTCCGGCAAAGATGTGGCGGCGACCTCGACCACGAGTTGGTTTCCGGACACCGGGGCGTCGGCTCATGCCACGCCAGATGCGTCTATGATGATGCAATCGGATGAATACATCGGGGGTGACGTGTTACGCGTTGGTAATGTCGAAGGTTTGATTATTTCACGAGTTGGTCATGCGTCTATACCTTCTGTGTCAAAGTCGTTACGTTTATCCAATGTGTTATATGTGCCTAAATTGTCAGTTCCATTACTATCTGTTCAGCGGTTTACCAATGTCGATAATGTTTTTTTTTTTTTTAATTTCACAAAAATTGTTTTATTGTGAATTATTCAATCACCAGGGCGGTGCTGCTTAAAGGGCACACCTCGGGTGGCTTATACAGGCTACCGGTGTCTCAGTCCCATTTTGCGTATCTCATTTCCTGCGCAACTCCCGTGGTGTGGCACCGGAGGTTGGGTCACCCGCATGCACATGTCTAGAACCGCGTTTTAAAGTCCTGTCTTGTCGCTCCAAATAAAGCCAATTTGTTGGGGTCGTGCACATCTTGTCACCTCGGCAAAGCCTCGAGATTTCCATTAGATAGGGTTTCATTTTTTAGCAAAAATGTGTTGGATTTATTGTGTATTGATATCTGGGGCCCCGCTCCTGTAATTTCTACTAGTGGGTTTAGATATTTTCTGCTTTTTGTAGATGATGATTCCCGCTTCTGCTGGTTTTATCTCTTACCGGAAAAATCAAACATATATAGAATTTTTGAGTCATTTCGTGTCATGGTAGAACGCCAATTTTCGCGTTCTATCATGTCTATTCCATCGGATTTAGGTGGCGAATAGCGCAAGATACATCATACATTTAACAAGCTTGGCATTATTCACCGCCAGTCATGTGCATACACGCACGAGAAAAATGGCCGAGTAGAAAGCAAAAACAGACATATTGTTGAAACCGGGCTGGCACTACTTACCGAAAGCTCAGTCCCACTACAATACTGGGAATACGCATTTGAAACAGTTACTTGCCTAATAAAATATCTACCATCGTCAGTTATACAATTCGAAAGCCCATACACTCGTCTTCATAAAGTGGCACCACCATACACATTCCTCTGTGTCTTCGGGTGCTGGTGTTACCCCTATCTAAGGCCTTATAAATGGGCACAAGATAGAGTACCGCTCGGCGCCCTGTGTCTTCTTAGGTTACCCACCATCCTTTTGGGGCTATAGATGCATAGACTTAACAACTGAAAAATCTCTATTTGTTGCCATGTACGCTTTGACGAGTCTGTTTTTCCTTTTTCAGACACAACTTTTCAAGAGAAATCACAGGCTGTGCCAACCCCAGTGCCGTGGGCAGCCAGTCCAATAATACCTCAACTCCCATATGCCACTCAAACGGCACCGACAGGGCCAGACACTGGCCCCGTTACTCCGGCCAGTCCAGTACCCTTGGCTCAGGACCCTCCTCTATTTGCCATTGAAGGGCCCGCTGATTCCCAGCCTGTCAAAGCTCGAGTCAACCGAACTCAGCAACAGGAACGAGGCCTTGTCATGAGGCTTCGGCACATGACCCGGGGCATAAGTGAACAGTTCCATGCCTTAAGTGCTACTAATTACCCAACCTGCTATTTGCAGGCTGTACGCCATCCACAGTGGTGTGATGCCATGGATCAGGAGTTCAATGCTCTACTACACAACAATACTTGGCGCCTTGTCCCAGCCGAGCCCTACATGAATGTCATTGGCTGCAAGTGGGTGTTTCGCACCAAATGTAATGCAAATGGCTCAATTGTACGGCATAAGGCTCGCCTTGTTACAAAAGGGTTCAATCAGGTCACATGCGAGGGCTTTTGTGATATCTTTAGCCCTGTTGTCAAACTAACGACGATCCTGCTTCTATTTTTTCTTGCTATGTCAAATAGCTGGACACTGCGACAACTTGACATTCACAACGCCTTCCTCAATGGGCACTTAGCCGAAACAGTCTATATGAAGTAGCCACCGGGGTATGAAGACCCGACACACCCAGATCATGAGTGTCACCTTCAATGCTCATTATACGGTCTCAAGCAAGCCCCACGGGCTTGGTTCAAGAGACTACATGACTTCCTTGTTTCTGTAGGTTTTTTACCGTCCAAGACGGATGTCTCTCTCTTTCACTACTCTACTGGCACATCCCGAGTGTACTTGATGGTGTACGTAGACAACATTATTAGGATGGGGAATGATCCCACACTGATTAACGCTCTACTACGCCGTCTGTTGTCTACTTTCAAGATTCGTGACCTTGGTACCCCCGGGTTCTTTCATGGTATTGAAACACTCATGGTTGATACCGGGATAATGTTGTCACAACGCCGGTATATGGGCGACATTCTAAACCGCGCCGGCATGGTCAATTGCAAACCGTTAGCAACTCCAACTTCTGTTACGCAAGCTGTTTCTCCCTCCGACCTACCGTTTGTAAACCCGACACAGTATCGACGTATTACAGGCGCCCTACAATATTTAACTATCACCCGGCCGGATTTGTCCTATGCTATTAACCGTCTATGTCAGTTCATGCATCCCCCGACTAACGAACATTGTGGCCTTCTCAAGCGAGTCTTGCGGTATATCAAAGGCACTTTAGACTACAGTTTACGTCTCTTGGTATCCGCTTCCTCGACTATCCATGCGTTCTCTGACTTCGATTGGGCCGGATGCCCGTTGGACAGGAAAAACACAAGTGGTTATTCAGTTTTCTTAGGCTCCAATCTCATCTCTTGGATCTCCCAGAAGTAGGGCACTGTGACTCGCTCATCAACTGAAGCCGAATATAACGCGCTAGCGGATGTCTCTGCAGAGGTCACATGGGTTGTCTCGTTGCTACGCGAACTTGGGCTCCATTCTGGCGAACCGTCTACTCTGTGGCGTGACAATCTCGGTGCCACTTATCTCTGTGCCAATCCAGTTTTTCACGCCAGAACGAAGCATGTGGAAATTGACTTCCACTTTGTCCAGGACAAGGTTGCATCTAGGGACCTGGTGGTCAACTTTGTCTCTACTAAAGATCAACTGGCTGACATTGTAACACCCCCGATTTTCATGCCATTTTAAACTTAAATATGCAAGATAATCTAACCACAAACATAAGCAAAACACAGCGGAAGTCTGTATATAAATAAAGCCAGAAAAATGGAGTGTTATGCCACGCTCACACCATTGTGAACGCACAGGCAAAAACCATCATCAACAATCTAACGTATTGTTTAACATCAGGAGCACACAGGCCCAAAACACAACTAAAAACTGTCTAGGAGACTAAACTAGCCATCTCTAACGCGCTCGCCGACTACTCAAGACCTGAAAAGCACATAAATAAATGGGACGACGCCCGGTCAACGAATGATGCTGGTAACCCATCAATACGCGTCAATAACATATATAGATAGTTATTACAAAATCATTTTCGAAACTGGATACAGTATATATCAGTTCAAAATCATCAAGGGAGAAGTCAACCGCAAAGACTCTATTTCACTCTCAATCAAGACACAGGAATCAACATCCAAAGACAACATCAAGACACGAACAACAATAGAACACTCAACACGCACAAGATGAAATCCACTCATAGCCCACGATTTATCGGCCCCTATGAAATCATAGAAAGAGTTGGGAACCTAGCCTATCGCCTCGCTCTACCCGTTGAACTAGAACGAGTACACAACGTATTCCACATATCCCAGCTAAAGAAATACGTGCACGACCCAAGCCACGTGCTTCAACCCGAGGTCGTGGACCTCGACGAGTCACTAGTATACGAAGAAAAACCCGTGAGAATCCTGGACACCAAGACAAGAACCACCCGACGTCGAACCATAGAAATGGTGAAAGTCCTCTGGACCAACCATGGGACCGAGGAAGCGACATGGGAACTCAAGGACACAATGAAGGAACGCTACCCCGAACATTTCACACCAGGTAACTAAGAAGAAGTCACTCGACAAGGACCAAGCTTCGGGGACGAAGCTTCCTGTTAAGGGGGGGAGAGTGTAACACCCCGTGTTACGATCCCTAAAACCAATTAATCATTTAACGAATTACCCAAAAGAAAGAATTAAATCACAATAATTAATTAGGAAATGCCCACCATAGTCCATGGGCCCTTATCCCTAAACCCAATCCTTAGTCCTAAAAGGAATAGAGTTAGCAAACCTATAGTAATTAGGCCCTAAGTAAGACTCTTAGATATATAAATAGGGAACATAAGGAGGCACCTAGAACTCCCACCACAATAATCCCTCACCACACAAGAAGTTCCAAGAATTCCCCTAGGAGAAATCAAGAAAGAAGAAAGCTTCAAGAAAGACCCTTCATAGCCAAGGAATTAATTAAGGCTAAAAGGTAACCCATGTCTCAACAAAACCTATTTTCATAGCTATGATTCCCCTCTTAGGATTTTTCCCATATTATTGTGTATTGATGATTTGTGATATTATTATTGATGATTGGTGGGATGATTCCATGGGTGATCTTGATGATGAGAGGTTCTTGATAACTATGGTGTTCTTGATGATTATATGACGTTCTTGATGATTATATGGTGTTCTTGATGTTCTTAATGATTATATGATGTTCTTGATATTTATATGATATTCCTACCGAATCTTGATTTTAGAAGATGAATTGTGTTCTTGTTGATTTAAAAATAATTAGAACCCTAGGTTATATCGTGGAATTCATATGGTATCATTCTTGGTATATTGGGTGGGAATTCGCATGATTGGGTGTTGATTATGTTTAGAAAAGCATGATAGGTTATGTGCCGTGTGTTTCTTGATTTTGATCCGTTAATTGTCTACGTGTGTTATCAATTGCGTTTGAAAGTGTCTAAGCATGGTTTCGGGTTCCACAAAGGTTCCCGGGGCGTTTTTGGTGAAAAAGAGTCAGTGGGGGGTAGGTGGGGGTAGGGGACCCGCCACCTACCCACGGCCAAAAGAGGTCTCGCCGGCAGCGGGCAGCCGGCGGGCGGGCAGCTGCCCGCCGGGCACCCGCTGCCCAGAACAGTGCCGCCGGCGGGTGACCCCTCACCCACCGGCTACCCGCTGGTTTGTACCCCACCTTGGGATTTTGGCTTCCCCGTTTGATGTTCCCCCGACCCCCGTGGTGTCCTAACGGACTCCGTCTATCTTGCCTATGTCTAGTTCGATATTTCGGGTACCGTTCGTAGGTTGTATGAGTCTTATATATTGCATGCTAGTTGAATTGGTATCCCGTTGACCTAGGTGAAAGAAGTATGAACCCCTTAGGATTATTCTTAGTATGTGAAGGATCACGCATAGGTTTTGTTATACGTTTTCTCCCCCTTCCCAACGTGTTAATGTGGGTGGCATGTGCTTGTTATGTGTTATGTGTGCATGATACCCCAATTCGGTTGCGATCGGATTGGTCATTCCTGAGCTGCGGTTCAGAAGCTGGCTGCGATCAGATTTACTCTCTTGGGCTGCGGTCCACCGTTTGGTTGCGATCAAACGTTTCTACATGAGCTGCGGTTCATTTTCCTGGCTGCGGTCAGATGACATACTCTTGGGCTGCGGTTAACTGTTTGGTTGCGATCAAACTATGATGAGCTGCGGTTCATCGGTCGGTTGCGATCGACCCCTCCGTGTTGCGATACGGGGCTGGGTGCTGCAGGGCCGTGTCAGAGCTATATGCGCTGACCCTCATGTATGGGCATGCGATTGGTCCTGTGGCGCCAACAAAGTGTGCTATGTGGTGAAATATGGATGAGTTGTTGTTATGAGTGTATTGGGGATGTGACTATGGGATTTTTACTGGGAATCGTATATGTTGGGTTATGATTATTAATTGTGCTTATCTCTACCTGTCTTGCCTGTTGTAAACTGTATATGCTTGGTATAACTGTTGTCTGTGCTTAGCTCTATCTGTCGAGTCTATCCCTGTTTTAAAAGCTAGAATCTCGTAGGATATATCTTCATGCTTCAAAATGGTTTTCGTATATCTATATATATATATATGTCTATATGTATTGTATTTCAACGCGTTGGAGTGGGTTACCAGCATCTCTCGCTGAACAGATATATTTGGCTTTCAGGCACAGACGAGTAGATCACTGGAGCGCGCTAGAAGCTTGCGGCGTAGCTTAGATAGTTTTCCCTTTTAGCCTGCGTGCCATGATTTAGTATTGCTACTGATTGAGGTTTTAGAATTTAGCCTGTGCACCCGAGTTCTCTAGCTCGGGTGTGGTATAGCACCCCGTACTCTTTGTATCGTATTTTGGGATTCAATGAGATTCTATCTTTATTATATAAGTTTTAAAAGTCTTGAAATTCTGGGGTGCTACAGTTGGTATCAGAGCCTAATTTTGACCCTAGGATAAGACTATTAAGACAGACCTTAGGACATAGACTTGAACTTTAGGTACTTAGGAACATAAGATTTAGGAATCGTAGGACGCGCGGTGAGATTGTGAAACCTACACATAACCCCCTCACTTAATCCCTCTCTGACTTAAAGAAACTCCCCCCTTCACTTATTGCATCAAGGTGAGAATACAAAATAACATCGACCTATGAACACTAGGATGGCACCGAAAAGGAGACAGACAGGAACACCGAAACCCCCCACTCAGGAATTCTTGACACAGAATCTACAACGCCTGGCCCAAATTGCCCAGGCACTGAGTACTACCATTCCCCAACCCTTACCAACAAACGAGAACTTGGAAATCCACCACCAAGTCTCGGCGCATCAACCACCCACCTTCTCGGGGAACGAAGACCCCACGGTCCTCGAGGAATGGATCGGAACTTTTAACAAGATATTCCGGGCAACCGAATGCCCAGAAGACCACCAAGTCAGAATAGCCTCCTTCTACTTCAGGCACGAGGCCGATGCCTGGTGGGCCCACGAGGGACCCGCATGTGAACAAAACCACGAATTTAACTGGGAAACCATAAAAACACGACTACGAGAACAATTCTACCCCAATCATCTAAGAGCCACCGTATATGAAGAGTTCCTCCACCTAAAACAAGGTGCAGCCCCAATCACGGAATACTACCAACGATTCCACCGGCTGGCTCGCCTCATCCCCGAGCTAGTACCTACCGAGAGGATCAAGATCAAGAAGTTCATAACAGGCCTTGATCCTGAACACCAAAAAGCCCTGGCCACACAAGAGCCAGGAACCCTCAGGGAAGCCTATGCCAAGGCATCCCAACTACAACAAGTATCAAACCAACCCCGGGAGACACGCCTGGGGTACAAAAGGAAACCTGAAGGGGATCACACAAACCCCACCCATGGGCCTAAGAACCCCAGGGCCATCTCACCTCACAAGGTCTCAACGCCAACCATTCAGGAAAGGATCCTTACTCTAAGCAAAGCCAGGATCGGAGACAGCAACATAGTCTCCGGAACCTTCCTGGTACACGCCACCCCCGCCACTATATTATTTGACTCGGGGGCTACCAACTCGTTTATAGCAACCGAGTTTGCCACTCAGCTCGGCCTCAACACCAGCACCAAGGTCCGACTTCAGGTCAAGGTGGCCTCCGGCGAAATCATAAAATGCGACCGCATGTACGAGAACGTAATGATTACCATCCAAGGGGTGGAATTTCCCAGCAACTTAATACAATTCAAACTGGATGGGGTACAAGTGATCTTGGGCATGGACTGGCTAGGGAAATTCCAAGCACGAATCCTATGCGAGAACAAAAAGTGGTCCTACGGGGACCAAACGGTAAGAGGGTATCACACCGCGGGACCCCCCCCCCCCCCCAGGAATCAGGGATCAAATTGGTGAACATGATGAAAATGAAGAAATACCTAAACAAGGGAAGCGAGGCCTTCCTATGCTCGGTCGAGGACCTCAACACCAAAACCCCCGAACCACAAACCATTCCAGTGGTAAACGAATTCACCTACGTCTTTCCGAAAAAAATCCCCGGGGCACCCCCAGCCAGAGAATCGAGTTCACCATAGACCTCATACCTGGCGCTGCCCCGATCTCTAAACCACCCTACAGGTTGGCACCAAAAGAAATGAAGGAACTGAAAACGCAACTACAGGAATTGCTAGATAAAGGGTACATCCGCCCCAGCACCTCCCCATGGGGGGCACCAGTACTATTTGTTTAAAAAGAAGGATGGAAGCATGCGCCTGTGCATCGACTACCGGGAACTTAACCAAGTCACAATAAAGAATAGGTACCCCCTTCCCCGGATCGATGACTTGTTCGACCAACTAAAAGGGGTAGGGGTATTCTCAAAAATTGACCCAAGGTCCGGATATCACCAAATACAAGTGGCCAAACCGGACATTCAGAAAACGGCCTTCCGGACACGTTACGGCCACTATGAATTCACAGTAATGCCCTTCGGACTCACCAACGCACCCGCCATATTCATGGACCTCATGAACTGAGTATTCCGACCCCACTTGGATGACTTCGTCATTGTATTCATTGATGACATCCTAGTCTACTCCCGAAACAAGGAAGGACATGAAAGACACCTCCGCATAACCCTGCAAACTCTAAGAGAGCACCAACTATACGCCAAGTTCACTAAATGCGAATTCTGGAAAGACAGTGTGGCCTTCCTAGGCCACGTGATAGCCAAGGAAGGAATTAAGGTGGACCCCGCCAAAATCCGTGCCGTTAAGGAATGGACCACACCGAGCTCACTCTCAGAAGTCCGAAGCTTCCTAGGCTTGGCTGGCTACTACAGGAGGTTTGTACCCGACTTCACCAGGATAGCCCAACCCTCAACAAACTCATGAAAATGGAAACCCCCTTCCGATGGGACAACGCCTGCATCTCGGCCTTTCAAGAATTGAAGGATAAGCTAACCACGGCACCCGTGCTCGCCATCTCCTCCGGGGAGGAAGGGTTCGAGGTCTTCAATGACGCGTCCAAAAAGGGATTGGGGTGCGTGCTAATGCAAAAAGGCAGGGTAATAGCATACGCATCCAGGCAACTCGAAACCCACGAAGAGAATTACCCCACCCACGACCTCGAACTAGCCGCTATCGTGTTCGCACTAAAAATTTGGAGGCATTACTTATATGGGGTGCAATGCAAGATTTACACGGACCATAAGAGCCTAAAGTACATCTTCACCCAGAAAGACCTAAACATGAGACAACGAAGGTGGCTAGAACTCATAAAAGACTACGATCTAGACATCTAATACCACGAGGGGAAAGCTAACATTGTGGCAGACGCTCTAAGTAGAAAGACTAACCACTCCCTCAACACCACCTGGATCCTACCGGACCAGCTGTACAAGGACTTCCAAAGACTGAATTTGGAAATAATAGAGCAAGATCAAATCCACTCCGACGTCCACTTATTCAACACGCAAATCATACCTACACTCTTCGAGGAAATCAAAATAAGACAACAGTAGGATCCGGAAATAGATAAAATCCGTCTCGACCTAACCCAGGGGAGGGAAGGGCCCTTCGAAATACACGAAGACGACAGTCTCCGTTACCAAGGTAGGTGGTGCGTGCCCTCGACGCACCCCCACCGGAAACAACAGATCTTGGAGGAAGGGCACAACTCCCCATACTCAGTTCACCCAGGGGGTGACAAACTATACCAAGATGTGAAAAGGTCGTTTTGGTGGCCCAACATGAAAAAGGAAATCGCAGATTTCGTGGCCAAATGCCTGAATTGTCAAAGGGTGAAGGCCGAACGATGCAAACCCAAGGGACTCGTACAACCCCTTGAGATACCACAAGGAAAGTGGGATTCCATATCCATGGACTTCGTCGGAGGGTTACCCCCCCAACAAAAACTGGCAAGGATAAAATTTGGGTCATAGTGGACCGACTAACCAAAACGGCGCGATTCACCCATGAAGGAAACATGGACAATGACACAACTAGCCCAAGCCTACTTGAGCCGAGTAGTGAAGTACCACGGAGTCCCCCGGAACATCGTGTCCGATAGAGACTCCCGGTTTCTCACAATTCTGGAAATTGATGCAATTAGCCTTGGGGACACAACTAAAACTAAGCACCGCCTTCCACCCCACCACTGACGGCCAAACCGAGAGAACCGTTCAGACTCTCGAAGACATGTTAAGAGCCTGTGTGTTAGACTTTCAAGCGACATGGGAGGAACACCTAGACCTTATTGAATTCTCATACAACAACAGCTACCACGCAAGCATTTGTATGGCGCCCTACGAAGCTTTATACGGACAAAAGTGTAGAACCCCCTTATGTTGGGAAGACATGGTCGAACCAGTAGCACTAGGGCCCCAATACCTATAAGATACCATAACCAAGGTCAAACACATCCAGGAAAGGATGAAGGCTGCCCAAGACCGCCAGAAGTCCTACGCCGAACTAAGGAGGAAACAAGCCGAATTCAACACCGGGGACAAGGTCTGGTTGAGAATCTCACCCACATGGGGAGTGATGAGATTCGGAAGAAAAGGGAAACTCAGCCCACGATTTATCGGCCCCTATGAAATCATAGAAAGAGTTGGGAACCTAGCCTATCGCCTCGCTCTACCCGTTGAACTAGAACGAGTACACAACGTATTCCACATATCCCAGCTAAAGAAATACGTGCACGACCCAAGCCACGTGCTTCAACCCGAGGTCGTGGACCTCGACGAGTCACTAGTATACGAAGAAAAACCCGTGAGAATCCTGGACACCAAGACAAGAACCACCCGACGTCGAACCATAGAAATGGTGAAAGTCCTCTGGACCAACCATGGGACCGAGGAAGCGACATGGGAACTCAAGGACACAATGAAGGAACGCTACCCCGAACTTTTCACACCAGGTAACTAAGAAGAAGTCACTCGACAAGGACCAAGCTTCGGGGACGAAGCTTCCTGTTAAGGGGGGGAGAGTGTAACACCCCGTGTTACGATCCCTAAAACCAATTAATCATTTAACGAATTACCCAAAAGAAAGAATTAAATCACAATAATTAATTAGGAAAGGCCCACCATAGTCCATAGGCCCTTATCCCTAAGCCCAATCCTTAGTCCTAAAAGGAATAGAGTTAGCAAACCTATAGTAATTAGGCCCTAAGTAAGACTCTTAGATATATAAATAGGGAACATAAGGAGGCACCTAGAACTCCCACCACAATAATCCCTCACCACACAAGAAGTTCCAAGAATTCCCCTAGGAGAAATCAAGAAAGAAGAAAGCTTCAAGAAAGACCCTTCATAGCCAAGGAATTAATTAAGGCTAAAAGGTAACCCATGTCTCAACAAAACCTATTTTCATAGCTATGATTCCCCTCTTAGGATTTCCCCATATTATTGTGTATTGATGATTTGTGATATTATTATTGATGATTGGTGGGATGATTCCATGGGTGATCTTGATGATGAGAGGTTCTTGATAACAATGGTGTTCTTGATGATTATATGACGTTCTTGATGATTATATGGTGTTCTTGATGTTCTTAATGATTATATGATTTTCTTGATATTTATATGATATTCCTACCGAATCTTGATTTTAGAAGATGAATTGTGTTCTTGTTGATTTAAAAATAATTAGAACCCTAGGTTATATCGTGGAATTCGTATGGTATTATTCTTGGTATATTGGGTGGGAATTCGCATGATTGGGTGTTGATTATGTTTAGAAAAGCATGATAGGTTATGTGCCGTGTGTTTCTTGATTTTGATCCGTTAATTGTCTACGTGTGTTATCAATTGCGTTTGAAAGTGTCTAAGCATGGTTTCGGGTTCCACAAAGGTTCCCGGGGCGTTTTTGGTGAAAAAGAGTCAGTGGGGGGTAGGTGGGGGTAGGAGACCCGCCACCTACCCACGACCAAAAGAGGTCTCGCCGGCAGCGGGCAGCTGCCCGCCGGGCACCCGCTGCCCAGAACAGTGCCGCCGGCGGGTGACCCCTCACCCACCGGCTACCCGCTGGTTTGTACCCCACCTTGGGATTTTGGCTTCCCCGTTTGATGTTCCCCCGACCCCCGTGGTATCCCAACGGACTCCGCATATCGTGCCTATGTCTAGTTTGATATTTCGGGTACCGTTCGTAGGTTGTATGAGTCTTATATATTGCATGCTAGTTGAATTGGTATCCCGTTGACCTAGGTGAAAGAAGTATGAACCCCTTAGGATTATTCTTAGTATGTGAAGGATCACGCATAGGTTTTGTTATACGTCTTCTCCCTCTTCCCAACGTGTTAATGTGGGTTGCATGTGCTTGTTATGTGTTATGTGTGCATGATACCCCAATTCGGTTGCGATCGGATTGGTCATTCCTAAGCTGCGGTTCAGAAGCTGGCTGCGGTCAGATTTACACTCTTGGGCTGCGGTCCACCGTTTGGTTGCGATCAAACGTTTCTACATGAGCTGCGGTTCATTTTCCTGGCTGCGGTCAGATGACATACTCTTGGGCTGCGGTCCACTGTTTGGTTGCGATCAAACTATGATGAGCTGCGGTTCATCGGTCGGTTGCGATCGACCCCTCCGTGTTGCGATACGGGGCAGGGTGTTGCGGGGCCGTGTCAGAGCTATATGCGCTGACCCTCATGTATGGGCATGCGATTGGTCCTTTGGCGCCAACAAAGTGTGCTATGTGATGAAATATGGATGAGTTGTTGTTATGAGTGTCTTGGGGATGTGACTATGGGATTTTTACTGGGAATCGTATATGTTGGGTTATGATTATTAATTGTGCTTATCTCTACCTGTCTTGCCTGTTGTAAACTGTATATGCTTGGTATAACTGTTGTCTGTTCTTAGCTCTATCTGTCGAGTCTATCCCTGTTTTAAAAGCTAGAGTCTCGTAGGATATATCTTCATGCTTCAAAATGGTTTTCGTATATCTATATATATGTCTATATGTATTGTATTTCAATGCGTTGGAGTGGGTTACCAGCATCTCTCGCTGAACAGATATATTTGGCTTTCAGGCACAGACGAGTAGATCACTGGAGCGCGCTAGAAGCTTGCGGCGTAGCTTAGATAGTTTTCCGTTTCAGCCTGCGTGCCATGATTTAGTATTGATACTGATTGAGGTTTTAGAATTTAGCCTGTGCACCCGAGTTCTCTAGCTCGGGTGTGGCATAGCATCCCGTACTCTTTGTATCATATTTTGGGATTTAATGAGATTCTATCTTTATTATATAAGTTTTAAAAGTCTTGAAATTCTGAGGTGCTACAATTCTACTGATCACAAAGTTGAATACCTCCCGACATGTTCAACAGATATGGATAAACATCCACACATTGGCAACACATGCCATCGTGACAACACATGTCACAATATCCACTCTCCATCATTATGCCCGGTTCCAACCTTATGGCTACCCCCAACCTTATAGCTAGTTCCAACCATTACCTCCAGGACCCCTGTACATACAAGTCCAACTTTATGCCTCCGGGAACCGTCGTTCCCCACCTATACCCACCAAATCAACAACCACCGATTTTATAGAACACGAGGGTACCGTTCATTTCACGGCCTGAAGCCCACTCCAACACATATGAGCCTATAGCCTAGTTCACAACTCCATAATCACGTCATGGCCACCACGAGGACCACTGTCGTACCTTGGTGACTAATGTCCCATACCACTAATCGTGCAATCCAGGTACAGCCAACACACACAACATCATCATAGGAATCAATCAACGAATCACAACGAAGATATGAAACCATACTCAATCAAGGAAGGATTACAATCCGACCACAACGATGATCAACGCAAGTTATCATCTACAATAGGAAAGAACAAACCACACACGCTAGCATTTCAACATCAAACTAGCATGCTCATAAAACGGGTAAGCCAAACATAGTTCCGAAAAACATACAAGACTTATCATGGTTCAACGAATCACAAGGTTGAACACTTAGCACGATTCGAGACACCAAAACTGACATGGATTCCTACCATATAGTTCTAGACATACAAAACATCAAGAAGACACTCAAATAGTTCAACAAAAGAACATCGGGAAGTCAAAACATCAATTACCGAGTCAAAAGAATCACGGGGAACAAATCCCCAACAATCACCACCATTGTACCCCATGGGTGGGGCCATGGGTGGACCCCCACCCGTGGTTCCGCCCGCGGGTACGAGGCCAAGAACCACCTGTACCCGGCGGGTGGAGCTCTGCCCGCCGTTCCGCCCGCGGGTACATGCCTTGTACCACAAATGATCCCTTCGGGTATTTTCAACACCAAGCTCAAATTCAAGTCCAAAACACCCAAAATCTCACAAAATACAATAATATGACTTGAATCAAAGGAATAGCCAAGCAATGGCATACAAGAACCCTAATAACAAGCTCTAGATATGCATTTCCACAAGACAATGCATCAACACTCACATTTCATAGCAAAATCACAAGTAGAATCCAAGAAATCATCATATAGGTAAGTAAAATAGATTTTGTAAAGCATGAGTTACCTCTTGTAGTCTAAACCTTCACTTATAACACCTTTTTAAGCTCTTAACAAGGCTCTCCTTCAACACAAACTTCAAGAACACACCAAAGACCATAAAGATTTCATCTTTAGAAAAAGATACATTTAAAAGCACTAAAAACACTAAAGGACCAAAGATCTTACCCTCCTAGATGCTCAAGAGTAGGAAAGGTGGAATCTCGGAGACCGACTTTGAAGATCTTGGAATGCCCAAACTTGGCTTGAAGAAGAAGCTAGCTAAATTCTAGAGAGAATGAGGAGCTTTTGTTTTGGGAGTGTTAGGGAAAGAATGAAAGATGACTCTAGGTTAGCTTGGAATACAATCATGAGGTGAAAGGTCTTCTTTACCCTTACTAAGATTGAAAAGTCTAAGGAGACAAGGGAACAATTCACAAAGCTTAGAGTACAACTCATTGACTTGGGTTGACTAGTCAGTTTCTAGTCCCCGACTATTGAATTTTCAGGATTTTAGGAATTAAACTATCAATTAAGCTAGGATTAATTACTTAATTAATCCCTAAATAGAATTTGGATTTATGGGGTGTCACAGACATCTTCACCAAACCTTTACTGGGACCACGGTTTGCAACTCCGCGTGACAAGCTCAATGTGGTAGCACACCACCCTTGTGCTTGAGGGGTGTGTGTTAGTGATATTATTATTCTATAAGTTATATCTTTTAATAATATTGTAATAGGTTAGTGTTCTGTGGCTAGCCTACTAGATAGGAATAGTTTACGTTTGTTGTTTAGCATTAGTATTGTAATCTCCTATCTTTCTGTAATCGATTATTGAATCGCTTATCTCATCCTCCTTGAGAGAAGGTCACAAGATCAACCCTTGATGGTAAGTTATTAACTCTTTGGGCTATAACAGAGGAGATTAAATATATACTATATATCTTGTAAGAGAGTCGATATTAAAAAAAAAAAAAAAAAAAAAAAAACAGCCACAACAACCAAAGACGCGTTTGTGCCCCCAACACACGCACGCGCGCGCACACACACACACACAGACAGATATATATATATATATATATATATATATATATATATATATATATATATATATATATATATATATAAGGAAGCGTCATTCTTCTTCATGGGACAATGGGAACGATCTGTTGATGGCGATGAAGTGGTTGAAAATCTTATATGTTTAAATTTGTTCAATAAATAATACGGAGTATAAAATTGAAGAAAAAAGGGAAAAAAATCCAAATAAACAACATCAAATATTAACATGATGATAACTAGCAAAAACGAAAAAAAAAAAGTGGTGGACTAATTGCTTGAATTTTTTGAATTCAAGTATGTAATTGAAAGTGTTTGAAGTACAAAGGTTGAAACGCAAAATCTAATTAGAGTAAACTTCAATTTTAGTCCACTGACTATTGAACTTGTGTTAATTGCAACATCTTATTTTCAAAAGTGTTAATTTAATACATTGACAATGTATTTTTTTTTATCAATTTTGGTTACGCCGGCCAAATTACCAGTCAAATGTGACCGGAAAATTTTAAGTCAACAATTACACATAATTGAAAGGGGTAAATTCGTCATTTCATGTCCACTCCGATTTGGGAAAGCGATTGCTAATCAAAATCATCCACCAAGATCTTAAGCCGACGAACCTTCTGGTTAATCGTGAGATGGAGGTGAGAATACGGACTTCGGCGTGAGTAAAATGATGTGCCGGAGTTTGGACCCCTGCAACTCATACGTCGGAACTTGCGCCTATATGAGCTTGGAGAGGTTCGATCTGGACACAAATAACGGGAATTACTGTTAGGAAAAATGGACGTGTGGAGTGTATGAGAATAGGGATGTGAAGAAACAGGATCATCAGGTATGTAATTACTTTCCTATAAGCTTTAAATCTCCCTCATATAAAGCAACAATGTTCAAGATTTAATCTTATGGGATACAAGAAGATGATGAAATTCTTAAGTTGCTTTATTTAAGAATTATATAAAAATTTAAGAATTATAAAAATTTAACATGAACTTTGGTCAAATAATTACTCTGACTAAATACATAGCATTCAAAGTCGAGCATAAAAAATTACAAATAAGGAACCTTGAAAATCATTTTCTTGTTTTTTTAAGAAATAAATTTAGTTTAAGTTTTTTTTTTTCTTTTTTTTTTTCATTTAATTAATCTTATTTTGATTATTTAGAACAAGATTCAATATTAAAATTATGCTTTTGTATTATTAGCAAGGGCGGAGCCAGGATTTGTTATTGCAGGGGACCAATCACAAATTGAGAGAGAATAATAAAATACATTAATATTTATTTAACATAT